>NC_044990.1:46865670-47465670 GCF_008728515.1 Papio anubis
CCAAAACAGCATGGTACTGGTACCAAAACAGAGATATAGACCAATGGAACAGAACAGAGTCCTCAGAAATAATACCACACATCTACAGCCATCTGATCTTTGACAAACCTGAGAAAAACAAGAAATGGGGAAAGGATTCCCTATTTAATAAATGGTGCTGGGAAAATTGGCTAGCCATAAGTAGAAAGCTGAAACTGGATCCTTTCCTTACTCCTTATACGAAAATTAATTCAAGATGGATTAGAGACTTAAATGTTAGACCTAATACCATAAAAATCCTAGAGGAAAACCTAGGTAGTACCATTCAGGACATAGGCATGGGCAAAGACTTCATGTCTAAAACACCAAAAGCAACGGCAGCAAAAGCTAAAATTGACAAATGGGATCTAATTAAACTAAAGAGCTTCTGCACAGCAAAAGAAACTACCATCAGAGTGAACAGGCAACCTACAGAATGGGAGAAAATTTTTGCAATCTACTCATCTGACAAAGGGCTAATATCCAGAACCTACAAAGAACTCAAACAAATTTACAAGAAAAAAACAAACAACCCCATCAAAAAGTGGGCAAAGGGTATGAACAGACATTTCTCAAAAGAGGACATTCATACAGCCAACAGACATATGAAAAAATGCTCATCATCACTGGCCATCAGAGAAATGCAAATCAAAACCACAATGAGATACCATCTCACACCAGTTAGAATGGCGATCATTAAAAAGTCAGGAAACAACAGGTGCTGGAGAGGATGTGGAGAAATAGGAACACTTTTACACTGTTGGTGGGATTGTAAACTAGTTCAACCATTATGGAAAACAGTATGGCGATTCCTCAAGGATCTAGAACTAGATGTACCATATGACCCAGCCATCCCATTACTGGGCATATACCCAAAGGATTATAAATCATGCTGCTCTAAAGACACATGCACACGTATGTTTCTTGCGGCACTATTCACAATAGCAAAGACTTGGAATCAACCCAAATGTCCATGAGTAACAGACTGGATTAAGAAAATGTGGCACATATACACCATGGAATACTATGCAGCCATAAAAAAGGATGAGTTTGTGTCCTTTGTAGGGACATGGATGCAGCTGGAAACCATCATTCTCAGCAAACTATCGCAAGAACAGAAAACCAAACACCGCATGTTCTCACTCATAGGTGGGAACTGAACAATGAGATCACTTGGACTCGGGAAGGGGAACATCATACACCGGGGCCTATCACGGGGAGAGGAGAGGGGGAGGGATTGCATTGGGAGTTATACCTGATGTAAACGACGAGTTGATGGGTGCTGATGAGTTGATGGGTGCAACACACCAACATGGCATAAGTATACATATGTAACAAACCTGCACGTTATGCACATGTACCCTAGAACTTAAAGTATAATAATAATAATAAATTAAAAAAAAAAAAAAGAAAGATGAGGACCCAAAAAAGAAAAAAAAGAACTAAAAAAAAAAAAAGACTATTCTATTACCACTTAATAAAAAATCCATCTTTCCTTTTTGACTTCTTTTTGAAATGAACTTTATAAATAGCTACAGCAGCTTCATAAAAATACTTAATGCCTCTCATTTTGGCACTGCACTCAATGTATAAATGTACCTAGGAGAGTCGACATACCTAAGATGTTGAGAATTGAAACACTCATGTGTGTCTTCATTTCTTCAGGTCCAATCCAGTATATTTTATTAGTATTTTGTAGATTTTTCTATATATATTAGAGGTTTCCTATCAGGCTTATGACTAAGCATATAATTTCTTTACTTGCTATAAAATATTGGATTTTATCTTCTGTTATATATTATTACATATATGTACTTTTTTGTATTTGGATGCAGGATGTATTTTTTTTTATTTTCGCATGTGTTAAATCTATAATCTGTTCTTTTAACAAATTTCTTGATAATTTTAATAATTTCATAGTTAATTCTTTGGAGTTTTCCAGATAGATATTTATGTACAATGAAAATAGAAAACATTTTACTTATGTTATCCTTTTCATTGTTTAAATATTTTATTGTTTTCTCTTTTGTAATTGCATTATTTTAAATATCCAGTAAAGCTGTAAAGTGCATGAGATATAGTAGGCATGTTTTTTCTGTTTTTGACGTTAGTGCAAAGGTTTCAAGTGTTTCTCCGTTACATAAAATGTTGGTTTGTAGGCTGAAGTTTTGATATAGGTATTCAATACGTATTACATCATACACAGAAGATTTTATTAAATTTAGAGATTATATACTTGTCCTAATTACATTTAAAGATTTTAAAGATTTAACCTGAATCTGCATCCTGTTTCATTAAATTATTCTCCCCATCTTTGAAGAGATTAATTTTTCTATATGCTTCAACTAAAATTATGGATGTTTTAGAGTTTCTTACTATTGAATAAACTCTGTATTCTTAGAAAAATTCCTGATGAATGTCTTGTTTTTAATGTCTTATTGTATATTTTTTGCATTCTCTTCAGCACCACTTTATAGATAGCAGTTCACTTTCTGACAGTCATGATTTCTGATGATTAATTGATAAACTTTCCAATCATTGTTTCCCTATATTCAGTGTTTTATTTTGCTCTAGTGACTTTCAAGATATTTTTCTTCGTCTTTGGTAATCAGCAGCTTTACTATGATATGTCTAGGCATTGCTTTATTTTATTTTATTATATTTGAAATTTGCTGAGTTCTTGATCATTTATATCATTAATTTCTGGAGAGCTATGTTTATGATAAATTTAAATACTTTTTGCTGTATTGTTTTATCTTCCTGTTTTATACCCCCTAAAATAATTTGGAAGCTTCAGTGATTCATTTGTTAAGCTTTCTGATATAATGCCACTTATCTTGAAGGATCTGCTTTCCTTTTTCCATATATTTTTCTCTATTCTCCAAATGCATAATTTCTATTCATTTATTTTCAAGTTCACTCCTTTAAGTTCATTTTGTATTTTAACATCTCCATTTTGCTATTGTACACATCCACTGGTTTTGTGTTTCAGATTTTTTCACTATTATAATTTTATTAGATGCTTTCTTAACTTCAAAAAATCTCTATGAACCTTACCTTTCTGTTTACTTCATGGATGTTATACTTTACCATGTTGAACATAGTCACAATAGCTGCTTTAAAGTCTTTGGTAATGTCAACATCTTGGACATATTTGGATGTGCACCACTGCTGTTTTATCCAAAGGTAATTAATTACATACTAACAGGTCTTTGCTTGTTTTAATTAAATTTTGTCTTGAGCAAATTGAATGTTACCACATGTATGTAGACTCTAGGCTTGTGACGATCCTTTGGAAAAGGTTACTTTTTCTTTTTTAATTTTTAATTTTTTTTTAGTTTTAGGTGACAGCCAGAAAAGTAGGTTCAGATGTGTGCCTCATTTCTTCTGTCTGTGGCTCATATAGCCATTCAATTCTCAAAGCTCAACTGCTCTACTTTTTTTGGTCTGTCATGCGTATGAAACACTCAGTGATTTGAGACTAGGATGTTGATTTAAATCTCAATTCAGTTTCTAAACCTTTGTGCTTCTGATTTGAGACTACCAGTTCTTGTATAGCTTGGGGTGAGCCTGAGACCTGTATAAGTTACTACACAAAACTAGTGTTTTTCTTTATTTAGGTATCTCCCTTGTGGAATTTTTTTCTGCATTCTCCAACCTGAAAGGCTCTATATTCTGGCTGTTCTGGCCAGATAGACAGGATTTCCCTTTCACTGAAGCTTTCCCGGGGGATCTACTAGTGTGGATTGTTGTCACAGCTCAAAAGGAAAATGATCTATGAGATTCTCTTCCTAAGTTTGAATTTCACCACAATACGGTTGGTATTATCTAATTTTCATAATCACCAAGGAACTTATTTTTAGTAGTTTGATAAGAGGTTTTAGTTGCAGTAAGTGGGAGAAAGGGGTCATAATGAGTTTTTATTTTAAAAAGGGTTATGGGCCGGGCGCGGTGGCTCAAGCCTGTAATCCCAGCACTTTGGGAGGCCGAGACGGGGGGATCACGAGGTCAGGAGATCGAGACCATCCTGGCTAACACGGTGAAACGCCGTCTCTACTAAAACATACAAAAAACTAGCCGGGCGAGGTGGCGGGTGCCTGTAGTCCCAGCTATGTGGGAGGCTGAGGCAGGAGAATGGCATGAACCTGGGAGGCGGAGCTTGCAGTGAGCTGAGATCCGGCCACTGCACTCTAGCCTGGGTGACAAAGCGAGACTCCGTCTCAAAAAAAAAAAATAAAAATAAAAATAAAAAAATAAAAAAAATAAAAAGGGTTATGATGTGTTTTTATTTTCAAACTGTAACACTAAAAATGTGGGATAAAGGGTTATCCTGAGTTTGTATTTTAAAACTTTTTTTTTTAATTAAAAAAAAATTCTGACACCCTTCCCTTGGGATAAGCATCTTTTATACAGAAAGTCTTGAACCTTTCAGTTTTAGTCAATCTGAATGTTTTCTCTTTATAAATTCATGTACATTTATTAATATTATTGATATTTTGGTTTTACTTTTTTCATATTATTTTAAGATATATCTTTATATTTTACATTAGGCTTTTTCATCATGTCTTTATCCTTTCTCAATTTTAATACAGATTTTACTATTTAGGAAGGTTATTATTTTTGCTTTAATTGTTTTTGTGATAATAATATTACCTAATACACTTAATCTACTTTTTGGGGGATTAGAGAAATAATATTGTCTACTGCTTACCTACTAGAACAGGGTAAAACTCAGCTAATAACTTTTTCTAAACCATTTTCTTCTTTATCCATGCCATCTAATTTATAATTACATGACTTGCTTCCAAATAATTTTTGTAAGATAATAAGCAATCTGACCTGCCTGAATTGAAACTTTTGAAAGTAACATTATGAGAGTTCTTGCCTGTTAAAAAACTATACATTATAACTCATGAATATAATTTAGCTTTATGTTATAAGAAATATATGTATATGTATCTTTATATATAAATTTATATATTTAAACATATATTTAAGTATATATAAAATATATAAAATACATTTATGTTAAATATATATATATAATTTATATTTAATGTTCCCCATCAGTCAGTATCCTGTTGTTTCTTTATTTTTTGCTTCTTTCTATGTCTAAAGCATGTTCTTAAGTAGAAATTTGAGGGAAGTTTCATAACATGAATATTTCTTCTTTTTTTGTTTGGTTATTGTGATGGTTAATTTTCTGTGTCCACTTGACTGAGCCATAGGGTATCTAGACATCTGATCAAACACTAATCTAGGTATGTCTGTAAGGGTGTTTCTAGCTGAGATTAACACATGAACTGGTAAAGATTGTCTGATTAAAGATTGGCTCCCTAATGTAGGTGGGCCTCATATATATAGGTATATATGTGTATGAGTATACATATATATAAACACACACACACACACATACATATGAGTATGGCTGCAAAAATACTGTTTGTCATATTTTATACCCTTGAAATATTTACTAGGTTAATTTTTGGGGGGATATACATAATTATGATTCAGAAGTCTGAGGACATGGATATTCTTTGATATTTTGTCTGGTTTCTAAAAATTACAAAAAGTTTTACCATAATATACATCAGGTTGGGCCATTAGGTTGTTTCATGAAGGTATATAGAAAATATGAAGATCTGTGTCACATACCTAATTAAAAGAAAGTTTTGTCAAAAATAAATTTTGTTATTGATTCTATTTCATTGATTTGGCTTATTTCTGTGTAATCCTTTTTCCATATTTTGCATTTCTTTTGCTTTTCTTCTGTATGTATATTTTTTATCAGAAAGTGCTTTGTTTCTTTTTTCCTTTTGATTTTTACATTTTTCTATTTTTCATCTTGAAGACTTTTTTTCCACTGTATTTAATCACCAATGTAATCTATCAAGTATTGACTTTACTTCTGAAATAATGTTTCATTTATAATTATTTTCTGCTATATGTTGCCATTCTAGTCAAACTTTTTTCCCAATCACCTCATTTAATAGATATTTAATTCTAATTTATGTTACTTTCAAAGAGATTGTAATTTTGCATTATTTTCTTCTAGTTGTTTTTAAAATAAATTCAGGTTTCATCTTGTAATTATGTCTTTCTAATTATCTTTTATAATATCTACAAATAGTATCCTGTTTTCTCCTTATATTTTATCATTTATATGTTTATAGGTAATCTATTTTTGATTGTTCTTTTAAGTGCTTGAAATTGCTTATAATTTTATTTTATGAATGTGAGTATATATTATTATAATGCTGATTGCATCACAGGATAGACTTAAAATTTACATTCCTTAGTATAAACATACAAGTTTGTAATTTATATTTTTCTAATCCTCAAGTTTTGGTTCCATTTTGTTAATTGTATCTCAAAAATTCTTGGAGAGCTACAAGAAAATTTTGCACTATTATTTACTTATTTGAATAATCTTTGTAATTCTAGACGTATGCATTTACTGCGGTTTTGTCTGTTACATAAAACTTGATGCCTATAATATATTAAGAAACCTCCAATATATTCATACTCATTTATTATTTTGACCTCAGTTCTGTTTTGCTGATTTATTGTTGTTATTATTATTTATATTTTTGGATAGATTTAAAGTACACATTTGCAAACACTCTCATTTCTACCTTTCTTTGCCAAAATTTTAAGTGTAAACTTAAAAACTTCATACAGCACATTCTGATAGTAACTCTATAGCAAAATTCTCTCCATTTACATAATTGAATATTTACGTATTTGCTTTTATTCTTTCCAACATATTTTATATTCTTTATTATAACTTTACTTTTTAAATACTGTTCTTCTTTGTAATGTGTTTTTTCCTCTGCTATATGCAGTTGAATGTTGAAGAAGCTTATAAATTTCATCAGAGTTTGGCATCTAGACAGGGATTTGTGGAGAAAAACAGTTCAGGGATGTATAATTAAGCTTCCGACTATACTGGTTTCTTATTTCCAATTCTCTAGTTAATTTATAAATTGATTTATTTTATTTGAATCGTTGCGATACTATCAGAGAAAATGTCGCATGTCTATATTAAATAAATCTGATGGTATGAAAGTGTAATGGAACTCCATATATCTGCCATGGCAATGTCACTTTCTGCTATACATAAATTAGATTAGTGAAGACATCTCTTTCACATATTGCTCTGGACTTCTTAAAATAGAAGCAGCTCCCTTCAGTTATTGTCTACTATTAAATAATATTATGAGAGATTTTTGACTGGTATCTGATTTATAGTCTTTAAATGTCTGCATTCTTCAGTTTCAGTAGCATCAACAGTGAATACTTGTACAATTGAAAGATATGTGTCGTATTTTAGTCTTTCCTCTTTCAAATATATTTGCTGATGAAAAAGCAATGTGATGACATTTTTCTTAAATAATAAACATGACTGTTTACTGATATGTGCATATTTGTTCAGTACCTTTTGTTATTTTACATCTTTATATATGAAAAATTTAATTTTCCTAGGTAATTAAAGATAATATAATTTTGAATCATGTTTTTTGTTTCAATAAGATAAATTTTCAACTTGAGTCTGGTAACAAGTTGGGAAAAATTTTATACATTTATATAGACAATAATATGAATAGATTAGCTTAAAATAGACACACGGACACTGTAATATATAGTGCTGCTTATTAGGAGTAAGCATAAAATAATGGAGAATTTCACTGATAGGAAAGAAAGGCACACCTTATGTTTTATTACTATGAGAACAAGTTGGATTTTTTAAAAAGAATGAGCAATAGTGCAGGTGTTTACCACTAATATTTAGTTGAGGGAGAGAACATCTCACTGTGAAGAAAGTCTTTGTCTCAGTGATTCAGGCGCACATCAGCAGAACTGAGTCATCATCCATACTTGGCTGTTTGTTGGTAGTATCTACAGTCAGCATCACTGTGGTGTGCTAGATGAGGGGTTTGGATTTACTACAGAGCATCTAAAAGCAAAACTATGTGAATCCAAGCCCTATAACTCCTTAGGAAACTTCAAGTATTATTCAGAATTATTTTAAAGAGGATGAAGTGTAAGCAGAAGTTCTACAGGTTAATTTAAGCGCAAATGTTAGTGGTGTCTTGATGTCATTATTACATAAAAATAAGTATGGCCTAGAGAAACACAATATAGCCTCATACAAGGTAATTATTTTTTTTCAAACGGCTAATAGCTGGATAATAATGTGATTTTAAATTATGTTGCCAATGATGTAACTAATTTCACTACCAAATTATGGCGATTTGTAAATATTTGTATTTTCATAAGTATTAATTATGAGTAATAGATTTAGGTGGCAGAAACATATTTTATTTTACAGCAGCTGCTCAGAATACCGAGGAAAGAGCACTATGGGAACAAATCGGATTTCCCAAAAGTATGTAAATAATGAATCTTTTTGTTCAGAATGTCAAGTTTAATTTAACATTGCTGGTGCAGTGTAGTACTCTTCAACGTGTATTTATGTGGGGCCTCATGCCAGCTACCTGGATCAACTCCAAGGCCTACTGAGCTAAAATCTGCCTTGCCTGAGGAATGATGCCAGTGTATTCAAAATTGAAACACAACAGAAACATCCTTCTGAGTGGAGTTAAACTGTTGAGAGCTCTTTGAATGATGAACTTTAGTTCAATTTCTAAGGAGTAATCATGTGCTTTATTTAGCGCCTATTATGCTACTTCAAGTTTCTTCTTCCTCTTCACTGAGCATCCTTCCTCTTCGTTAAATTTCATCTTTATTCACTCTGTAGAACTGACAAACAATGCTTGAGACATCTGGTGCTGTGCTACCTGATAAAGTACCTAACGTCACAAGTTGATTTATCTCCTTCATGTGTATTTGACACTGCTTATTTCCATAACATTAAAGAGGAAAAGTTTACTGCATTCCATACAAGTAAATATCATAAACATAAAGCAATTAATAATTAAAGTAATTCTTCAGAATAGTTGGGAAAAATTATAGATTTTACATACTGTCACACTATAAATACAAATAAATACGTGACTGACAAGTCAAAGATATTGATACTGAAATACTTTTAATAACATTAAAATAGTCATAACATACATCCCTATTTTTAAAACCTTTTTATCTTAAAATTCCTTGCCGCTGTTATAGAAAAAGAAAAGGAGAATCATTGTTGCAGGACATAGTATTTAAAATTATGCATGCATCTGTATACGGTATGGTAATTTCCTTCTCAAAAAATAAGCAAGTATTGTCCCAAACCTTGAAACCAAGACTCATTTTGTTCCAGATCAGGTAGAGGAATATGGATTGGGATAAATATTTAGACTTAAAAGAATTTTTTTTTTCTTCAGCTCGACTGTGTCTGAAAGTTTTAATGATTCTCCATTCTGGCCCAATGTAGGGCTAGTCATAGAGTTCATTTCTGGAGATTCACAAACACAGTAGATTCCAGGTTATTCCAAAACCTTCACACAACGTGAAAAATACCAGTACACTGTCTCTGGGAAAGACAGTGAAATTTGTCAAATATTTGCGCAATAAGATGTAATTCACCCAACTTCTTTTCAGAATGTCACAGACGCACCAATTTAGAGACATGACTTTCTCTTGAAATATATGCTATAACCATTAACCTACCAAATTATTTAACCTACCATTAACCTACAAAATGTTTGAGTTTTCAGATTTTAGCAGTCATACTCTGAATTTTAAAAATTGGGATAAGCATTTTATGTAATCATCTTCATTGTATGATAATATGGATAATGGGAAATCACTCAATGCCAAATATCTCCTTCTTATTATTGAAATTGCACCAAAAATGAGATTATATTATTAAAATTCATGCAAGTAATTTCTTGGTTCAGACACAGTAAATTACAGATAGACTAGAGACTATAACAGCACTGGATCCTAAGGCACAGAAAAGATATGAATAAAAATAGAAAAAAAAAACCCATTAAAGATAGACTATTGAAAACACATATTTACTTCTTTTAAATTTGTACTAGACTGACCTGCATTCAAATAACAGGTATTGTCAATAAATATGTATATAAAAGCATATATTTATGCTGATTTATTCTTTGCAGCATATGCTCACAGAAATGTTGAATCAACCATTATAAACCATAGAATTACGATAAAATAATAGTTCAGTATTTTGCCTGGCAAAATTATGTTACAATAAACACTTGTGCATTTGGTGCCCTGGATTTTGAAATAACTTTATTTCCTGCTGTGAAAATGAGAAAATGTGGTTCATGATATCAGGTTTCAGGCTCACATTTTATATTGATTTGTCAGAATGAGAAACAGTAACTACAGGCTTGGGAGACCCTGCTGCTCTGCCCTTCTGGCTTCAAATAAGCCCCAATATGAGGAATAAATAGTAATGTGAAAAAAGCAGACTCAGGGATTATTGTATGAAATATTTTCTAGATCTTCTCCAGTCTAAGACACATACTGTATTTGGAATATTTAAGAATAAATACAGGACATGTAAAAGAATTTATTGAATGCATTTTTCAATATTATTTTGAGACTAGTAATGAAAGTCTACATCAAACAAAACCTTCCTCCCTGCTATGCCTCATATCTTCAGAAATGTAATTTCCTGAATAAGTAATCTTAATCCAGTGAAGACTTAATTTGGTCTTTTTACTTTATAAATGTAATTCGCTTCCTCAATAAAATGTTGCTGAGTTTAAGCAGCAAGGAATATATCAAAGATGTATTAAAATATCTTAACTCTATTTTCCTCATGCTACATCATAAAATATTTTTCAATTCTTAAAGCTCATCTTAGCCCCTTCCCTGCATAAAACACAACAATAATAGTTTCTTCAATGGTTATTCTATTGTTCTAGTGACGTCAATAAGTCAATAACACGCCTGCAATACTTTCCTCACTCCAAGAAATATTACAATACACGTAACAAAATTCATTTCTTTCCATTTGTATACAATTACTAAGTTTTGTGTATAATTGCTAATAGTTTTTATACATGGGGTGAATGGCAGTCATTGTCAAAGGTGGACTTCTAAATGACAGCAACAGTAGCAAACCATGGATGGAAATGAATTACAAATAAAATTATTGAATAAAAGTGGTTGATGTGTTTGATCAAATCAGTGTTTCCTGATCTTTAGCGAAAGAGCAGGGAAAAAGAACCAAAGTGGAAATTTCGTAATACATATTGACAGAACCATCTGTGAGATTTAAAGTGGCCAGGCAGAAAGGTTGCACCTGGGATGTCTTTAAAATGATACATACACAGCGGTTAAGACAGAATTATAGCTTTCTGTAGAAGATCTTTTATACAGAGATGTATTTTGAGGTTCTTGTAAGTAAACAATACAGAGGATGTTTTTAAGTTATTACACTAGAATGCTGTATTTCTATAGAAATGGTTAATAAGAACCTTAATTTGGGTTTCTGGTGACTTTTGTTATTTTTAAGACAAAACAGTACTAATTATTTTTTGCTGATATTTAAGAAACTAAAGCTGTTTATCTTTAAACCCTATTAATAAAGATGTTACCATAAATACAAAAATCAATATAGTTAGTCAAACATGCTCAAAATAGCCTTAGATACCACCATAAATTGCCATGTTTACCTTTAATCCAGCAAGATACCTGAACATCTGCATTTAACTCAGTTCTACTTCAGATGTTAGGTATTTGTATATATGAGGGGAATATAGCAAAGCAAAACAAACCAACAAAACCAAACACCCTTCTCTTTGGTGATGGAGTTATTCATTGTCACAGAAGCGAATGGGCAAAAAGGACAGTAAATCTTAGCTAAGTCTCCAGCATGGGGTTAATATTATAAAGTGTTTTCATTCTGTATTAGAGATCTAAGCACCCAATTTCCATCTCCTGCTTCTTTCACTCACAAAGGTCAAATCACATTTCAAAGTTTAGTTGTCACTTCCACAAAAATCTATAATAACTATAGTCACTCAGCCAGTCCAAGTTAGTGTTTGCTTCTCTGAACTCAGAATAACTTTCGCACTGTTACCAGTCACTTATCAGCTAGGATGCCCACCAATATGCCTGATTAGGCTACGAACTCTTCAGGTCATGGGCTGTCTTTGCTCTCTAAATTATAATAGCCTATTTTATATGTTCTCCCTAAAAGTTTATTAAATGAATGAATGGTTATCCAGTCTCCTCCTGTGTGATTTTAGTCAGAGTTGTTTTGTTTTGTTTTCTTTTTTGTTTTGTTTTTTGTTTCAAAGCATAATAGTGTATTATTTCTTTAGGTTTAAGAATTGTGCTTTTTATTTCAAAATGTAATAATTTCTATGTATTTAAAGCTAGTTTTACATTGATGAAATATAATAATTTTTATGTATTTAGAGCTAATTTTATGATATTTTACACTGTGCATTTTATTATTAAGATAAGGTTTTGTAAAACTATCTATTATAAAGATACACACACGTGTGTGTTCCTTGCAGCACTGTTCACAACAACAAAGACATGGAATCAACCCACATGCCCATCAGTGAAAGACTAATTAAGAAAATGTGGTACATACACACCTTGGAATACTATGCAACCATGGCAAGGAATGAGATCATGCAGGAACATGGATGGAGCTGGAGCCATTATCCTCAGCAAACGAATAGAGGAACAGAAAACCTAACACTGCATGTTCTCACTATAAATGAGAGCTGAATGATGAGAACACATGGACAGATGGTGGGGAGCAACACACACTGGGGCCTACTGGAGGGTGAGGAGTAGCGGGAGGGAGAGCCTCAGGAAGAATAATTAATGGATGGACTGGTTTCATACCTAGGTGATGGGATGATCTGTGTTGCAAACCGCCATGATATACATCTACCTATGTAACAAATCTGCACATCTGACACATGTATCCCTGAACTTAAAAGTTGGGAAGAAAATAAGTAGTTTTGTGAGAGGGCCTCTAAAATAAATAATATTGGCTTGTTTCCTTTTTGAAGAACTTAAAAAGTATATGTCACTTTAAAAATTCTGATAATACTTACCATTAGGAAATTTGATTATTTTGTTCAGCCATGTATTTCTCTAGCTATTAAGAACAGGAACTCTGAGTCATTTCTTGTGTATAATTTCCATTAATAATATGGGGAATCACATTTTGTAAAACATACTCTGAAAAATGTCACATTGTTTTATTACGATTGAATCTCAATTTTTGTTAACTGGTATTTGCTAATACCTGTTAACTTTTGTCAACATTGTTTTTATTTGATACTGGAGGTTACAAAAATAATTTTTCAAATATAATTTATATGACTATTACTGCCATCATAACCAAATTAAATAAGTACAGTGATAAAATATCTACCAGTCAGATTCTAGTGTCTATCATTGCCGTGACCTAGAGAAACCACTAATTTCTCTGGACTTCAGGTTTTTCATCTATAATACAATGAAATACTAACATTATCAAATTGATTATTCATTCATTCATGAGTTGCTTTAAGGTAGTAGTTACTCTTTCATATCCTGAAGTTTGCCATTTACCATCCTGACTGCATGTAGCTTACATATGGAACGTCCTGAACTCATACATATCTTTTAATTTTTAAAAATGAATTCTAAGAGAAAAAATGTTTAAAGTCTTATCAAGAAGCATATGCATGATAAGGTAATTTTTATTAGTGAGAATACAGGAAACAACCTAGAGATCCAAAAGAGGTGATTGGTTTAATACCTGACATTAAATTACAGGTGGTACTATGATTATTATAATATATATTCATATATTCTATATTACCTATAATGTGACATGTCACTTTTTAGTTTTATATATCAGTTTACAGTTGTATACTATAACGTTTTATTTATTGCATATCATTTTCTTGTATGGATATACCAAAATTTATTCTCACATTAATTTATTTATTCACATTTACTATCAGGACAAATCCTCTTCATCCTTGGCAATGTTTAAAACTCACAAGATCCAAGACTTCAAAAATGCATTATATTAATGTAACATTGTGGTTGTTATCACCCACAAGCAAACACACAATATACACACAGGGCACATATATGAGTTGCATAATATTGCATACCACATTACAATATATTAGAGTATTATATATACACACACATATACAATATGTATGTAACTGCATATATAATTATATATAATTGTATCTAATACTATGATAATCATAATGTAAGTATATATACATCCCATGTATTATGATATATTATTACCTAACACAGTTTATAAATTATATGTGTTAATGATTATATTATCACTCATAATTTAATGTGTCTTCAAAGTCATTATATGCGTTTTTTAAGCTTTTGTCTCCTAGAATGTATGTTCCAGGAAGGATTCTGGTTTTTTTCCACAATTGTATCCCAAGATTGAAACCTTACCTGGAATGTCCAGGATTTATCCACATAATGAATCTGTACAAATTAATGTGTGAAAACAAAATTTTAGCATATACATAAAGTAAAATCCTTTAAAATACTATGGTATAAAACTATATGTTTGTACAAAAGTGATGAGATTGTATACACAAATAAAAATAATGGTTCAAAATAAAAATAAATTATTCTAAATGGTAATGAAACATCTTTATTGGAAGCATGCCTAATGAGAATGAGTGGGGAAGTGAGATGAGGCATCTGGAGAGATTGACAGGGTCAATATCATGCTAATTTAAGACTCTGTTCCTTGTTAGGAAGTATTATGCAGCAATTGAAAGAATTTAAGCAAATTTCCCAAACTGATACATGTATCGAGACTAAGCCACATCATTTCATTTTGTGAATCAGTAGGTGTTCTATTTTAGCTTCTGGCACAAAGTAACCAATGATTCCGCATGATTTTTTTCTTAATTGGTAGATTTATTTTTAGTTTTATTTTTATAGAAAAACTGTGAAGTGCAGAGTTTCCATATATCCCCCAATCCTTCATACCCATTTTTGCAAATATCAACATTTTACATTAATGTGGTACATTTAGTAAAACGAATAAACCAATATTTATACATTGTTTATCAAAGTAATAGATAACAGGAGGGAGCACTCTGTGTTTTGTACAGTCCAATTAGTTTTGACAAATGAATAAATTCATGTGTCTGTCATTATAGGATCATACAGAATAGTTTCCTGTCCTAAAAAGTATTCTGTAATCCATATTTATTCCCCTGTTCATCTTTCCTTCATAACATCTTGACAACCATTAATCTTTTTATTCTCTCTATAATATTTACTGCCTTTTCCAGAATGTTATATAGTCATAAACATATAGTATGTACACTTTTCAAACTGGTCTATTTCACTTAGCAAAATATATTTAAGGTTTATCCTATTCTTACTATTCATTTTTCATAATTGGATATGCCACTTTTTTATCTCTGAATAATATTTTATTTTATGAATGCACCACAGTTTGGTTATCTATTCATCTGTTGAAGTATATCCTGATGCATACAATTACTTGAAATTATAAAGAAAGTTGCTGTAAGCATTTGTGTGTAGGTTTTCATGTGGACAGAAGTTTTTCAACTAATTTTGGTAAATACCAACAAGTATAGTTGCTGGATGTTATGGTGTTAAGCTTACTATCAACTTTGCAAGGAACTGCTGAGCTGTTTTTAGAAAGTGGCTGTAATGTTTTGCATTCTCATTTGCAATGAGTAATTGTTCCTGTGGCTCCATATCCTTGTCCGCATTGGGTGTTGTCAGTGTTTGAGATTTTACTCTTCTAATAGATATGTAATAGTATGTCATTGTTATTTTAATTTGCGATTCTCTAGCTTCGTATGATATTGAATACCTTTTCGTATGCTATTTGGCCATCTGCTTGTCTTCATTGATGAAGTGTCTGTTTACATCATCTAAAGTGAACCCATTTTAGCCCATTTTTCAATGAGTTATTTGTTTACTTATTGTTCCAAGAGTTCTTAGTGTATTTGGATGACAATCCTTTATCAGATATGAGCTTTGCAAATATTGTCTCCCAGTTGGTAATTTATCTCTTTATTCTCCTGACTACTTTTTCAAAGCAGAAATTTTAAAAATTATATGAAGTCCAACATTCATGTTTTTCTTTAATGGATCGTACTTTTGGTGTTGTATCTAGAAAGTCATCACCAAACTCACTCACCTACATTTTCTCCTAGGATATTTTCTAGAAGTTGTATACTTTTCCATTTTACCTTTAGTTTATGATAGACTTTTACTTAATTTTTGTGAAAGGTATATCTTTGTCTATATTATTATTATTATTTTGCATGTGGCTGTCCATGCCTCGTTCCTGGTCTTAGGGTGACAATATTTAGTTTCTCATCATTGAGTATGATGTCAGCTGTAACTTTTTTGAAGATGTATTTATCAAGTTGAGAAAGTTCCCCTCTATACCTAGTTTGCTGAGAGGTTTTATTTAAATAATAAATGAGTATGGGATTTTGTAAAATATTTATATATATATCTTTAAAATCTATATTTTTTTTCTTTAGCTTGTTGATGTGATAGATTACATTAAATAATTATGGGATCTTGAAACTTTCTTGTATAGCTGAAATAAATCTCAATAGACCATGATGGGATTTATTTTATGTATTATTGGAGTTAATCTGCTAATATTTTGTGGAGTATATTTACCTCTATGGTCATGAAAAATACTAGTTTGCAGTTTTTCTTTCTTGTGAAGTCTTTTGTTTTGAAATTAGCATAAAGCCGACTTCAAAGAACCAGAAAGTGTGCCATCAGTTTCTACTATCTAAAAGAGATTTCAGAAGGTCATTATCATTTCTTTTTTAAAGGGTTGGGGTAATTCATCAGTGAAACCATCAGGGTTTTGTGCTTTCTTCTTTGGAAAGTTATTAATTATTGCTTCGATCTCCTTAATACACAGAGAACTACTCAGATTATCTATTTTATGCTTTATGAGTTTTGGTAGATTTTGTCTCTCAATGAATTTTTCCAATTTAGGTAAGTTATCAAATTTATGGGCGCAGAGTTGCTTATAATGCTCATGGGATTACTGGGAATGGCAGTTCATTTCTGAAATTAGTCATTTTTGTTACGTTTCATTTTCTCCAGGTTACTCAGGCTGGCGATTCATCAACTTTTTAGGTCTTTATAAAGAGCCAGGTTTGATTTTGTTGATTATTTTTCTACTAATTTTCTATATTAAATTTCATTTATTTTTTGGCCTTTTTAAATTTTTTTCACTTATTTTGGATTCCAACTTTTTAAATTATCTTGTTTGTTATATACCAGAGTTGAAGTTTAGATTGATTTTAGATCTTTCTTCTTTCCTCGTGTATGCATTCAATACTATAAATTTATCTCTAAGTGCTGCTTTTGCTGTGTCCCACTCATCTTAATAAGTTGTATTTTTGTTTTTATTGAACGTAAAATATTTTAAAATTTATTTTAAGGCTTCCTTTTGGACCTATGGGTAATTTAGAAATGTGTGTTTAATCTTAAAGATTTCAGGATTTTCCAGCTGTCTTTCTGTTACTGATTTCTAGTTTAATTTCACTGTGTCCTGATAGCAGCATACTTTGTATGATTTATATTATTTAAATTTTATTAAGGTATGTTTTATGACCCAAAATGTCAGCTATCTTTGTATATGCTACACAGAAGCTTGAAAAATGTGTATTCTCATGTTCTGATCGTGATCTTGAGTTTATCTACATGCCTCCTGGCTTTCTGCCTTTTTAAATATGCTTCTAATATTACTTAAGGTGTAACATAAGTATAATTAGACAGAGACAACTCGTGGGAAAATAATATTTATATTTTAACCATTCACAGAACTCTTTATAAAGTAAGAATTATAATGGTCATTTACCTTGTATTGATCATCTTCTAATTGCTAGACTTAACATGTGTGGTTTTTAAGGGCTTTACTTTTCCTTTTAGAAAAATGAACGAAAACTTTATGGAACAAATTGCTAAACAGTTTAAAATTATTTGTTTTATTGAGAAACACCACCATATTTCTGTCTCATAGATTAACTTGACTACACCATATGAAGTGGATGACACTGAGGAATACATTGTGTACACTTTGAATATTTTTATTCTTTGGTTTCTGAATTCCAAATTAAACATCTATGTCACAATACCACTTCGTTTTAAAATTTTAACATAATCATAAATATTTAATCCAGTTTTTATGTTTTTTTTTTCTTTATGGTTTGTGGACCACATAATAACATTGCACACAGCTAATGAAATGAGTGCTTAGTATAGTTATGTATGAGTATATTACATGAAGGATGACATCAGATTACCTTTGGTCCTTTAAAAAATATCATTAGATCTACTACATCAATGTTAGAATTGTACCTTGGAGAATTTATTTTTCTACTATTGGAACCTAATAATATCTTTCTGAGGAAAAGCTTGATTTAAATTGGAGGTAATGTTGTTTATGCTTGTATCTACACTGAAGAGTTCTAATTTTGTGTGAAAATGCAAATTTACTTTTATATCAATTATTTGTTAATGTTAACACGTAAAGTTTGAGAGTTAATAGTCAATAAGTAAAAAATACCACCACAATATTGTGTGCATTGCAATAACTACAATTACAAATGTATTGCCTGCTTTAGAATGACAGTTTGTGTTAACTCTAAATTCGTTTGTTGAAATTCTAACCTCCCAGCGAGATGGTATTAGAAGATGGAGTCTTTGAGAGATAATAAGGTTATAAATGGGATAAGTGCCCTTATTAAAAAGGATCCAGGGAGCTCTCTTGTCCTTCCGCCATGTGAGTACACAGGGAAAAGATGGCATCTATGAACCAGCAAGCAAGCCTGCAACACACACTGAATCTGCCAGCACTTTAATCTTGTAGTTTCCAGCCTCCAGTACTGTGACGAATTTCTATTGCATAGAATTCACCCAGTCTATAATATTCTTTTATAGCAGCCTGAATGGACTAAGGCATTGTTACTCAATGGTTGTCAAATATGTAGATGTAATAATGTTTTTGAGAATTTTTGTAATTTATAAAATTGTAAATTTTCCTGATATCTTAATATTATTTTTTTGATTATGTATGGGTATTATCTCTGAGTAATAGACTATATTCCTCATCAATGTGAACTAACTCTCCCCTGAATAATTTTAACTAAAATGTTCTTGCAGTAATGAAATTATTTTATTTTGAGGATTACTTGCCACAAGTTTGTCAATAAAGTCCTTCATTTAATTATTGGCTTTCTATGGATTTCCCAGAAGAATCCTATTTAAAAAATATTCAAGCCCCTCTATTAATTTACAAAGTTTACAATGACTCAATTAAGATTACTCACAATTTTCTTTCAGATTAGCCTGACAATCAAATTGAAAATTTGGTAAGTTATTTGTGTGTATATTGTATTGATAAAGAATTTAAAGAAAGTGTCATGTATTCCTTTTCTTTCTCTTAGTCTGCATGTTATATTAGGATTTCTGTTTCAGATTCAGATCCAGTATCTCTTGTACATCATAATATCCTTTTAGGTATGATGTGTCTAACAGTAACAGCAATGTTGTAATTCATGTACTTCTATGTGGGGTTTTATTCTACTAAATTGAGGAGTTTTGTTTCTACTAAAAATTTAGTAAAATGAGACTCAATTTATGTCCTGTATAAATAATAAGTTAATATAATGACATCCATTTCACTTTTCTACTGTAATCCATTGAGTAATACAAAATTGGAAAAATGTAAATGAATAAATTTTCCTCCTAAATTAAACCAGAAAAGCTTCTAAAGCATTCATCAAAAGCTATAATTAATATTTACCAAACAATTATAATTTGATATCAGATCCAAAGAGGAATCTAAGACTAAGCAAATACATGTAAATATTTTAGATGATGTATTTGCTTCAGTCTGTCAATAAATCAGTAATTAGATTACAGCTGTTTTTATGTAATTTTTTCATCTGAAAAGGGAATATTGATAAAACGATATGTTGGATAATGTATTCTAGGGCAATTCATTAGAATTAAAAATTATACCTTTTCCATACTTTATACTTTATGACCAGTTTCTAATATTTAGATGGAATAAGTAGACAGAACATAAATAAATAAATGTTAGTCAAATACCAGTGACCTGGCCTCAAGTGATCCTCCTGCCCTTGTGTAGCTGAGATTACAGGTGTGAGCCACCACATCCTGCTAATATCTTATTTAAAAGATAAGATATCATAAATCGTTCTATGTTATACATGTTGTGGTTATAAATGCATTTCGCAATGCATATAAATACTAATGTATTTATATTCTCAATATGTATAGCACAGAACTATGTTTTATTGTCAACTGCTCAATAAATTTATTGATTTGTAATTTAATAAAGGTAGAAATTAATGCATTTTGCTTTGCAAATGAAAGAAGAAAAATAACATGGTGAACAAATCAGTGTAAGCTAGAGAATAAAACAAATAAAATAATGGTTGGTGAGGTTAAAATTATATTACTCTATCAAAATTTATTTTTAAACTATAATGTTTCATCATAAAAATTGGTGACCATAGACGTAAGAATCAACAGAGCAATGTAAAAAAATATTGACTAAATAAAACAGCAGTGTTAATAGTTGATCTGTGTAATATGATAAAATGAAGTATTCTACAGTAATAGCATGCAATCAAATATGATGGTCCTCAGATGTAACTACTAAAAAATAATTTATTGTTTTTAAGAACATCAAAGACATGTAGACTTTGTGAGTTAAATAAAAATGATATTAAAACACTAAATGTTATTAATCTATCTAGACTGAAGAATAACTGATAACCTAAAATATATATATAATTTATTATTATGTTTGAACACTATATTCAGTATTCCACAAACATAGAATCTATATTAGTGAACTCCAGAAAAACAGAACCAATAGCATGCATTTCTAGAGATAGAAAAATATTTGTTATAAGGCATCATCAACTCACGCTATTGTGAGGGCCAACAATTCAGACAATTGCAGGGCAAGAAAGTAGCCTAGAAATTCTAGCAAAAGCTGATATTGCAGAATTACTGTATTGCAGTTAGGAGAAAGAATTCCTTCTTCAGGGGACCTCAGTCTTTTCTATGAAGACCTTCAAATGATTGCATGAGACTCACCCAATTTTGGAGGGAAATTAGCTATATTAAATGCCTATGAATTTATACATTAAATACATCTAATAATACATTCAGAGCAACCTCTACACGGGTGTTTGACCAAATAATGGCACCAGAGCCTAGCTCACTTAGCACATAAAATTAACATCACAACATTTAATGTCAACGAAATCCATAGAAGAATATCCAATATTGAAACTTCCTATTTAAAATTTTGCCAGGTTTTAGCCAGAAATATTAGAAAAGAGAATTTCAAAGGCTTGAAGAGAGGAAGAAAACATAAAGTAATATGATTGACTACATAAATAACACAAAATAAATAAGACTAACAAGTTGTGGGAATTAATAAGGGAATTTATTTACTTTGTTATATATAAAAATTATAAAAACATACAATATTTCTCTACAGAGGCAAGAAAAGAACACCAGAAATACACTTTTTCCTGAAATTATGTTTAAAAGAAATGTATGAAAATATTATTTTAATTTTTGAAGTAAGACCCCAACCAGTATAGATAACTCATAACCTTAAGGAAACTGTATTCCATATAGACATTATTTCCTAAATTCTGAATATCCAATCAATTACTATAAAATATCTAATTTTGGCTACTTATTTTACTAGATAATCTTTATAATGATTCTTATGAAGAAAAACTAACTTAATAGGATAAACTCTACTAGATAACGTTATGGCTTATAAAATAGTATAATTAAAGTATTTTTTTTTTTGATAGGCAAGTGGACACATAGAATGAAATGACTCAGAAATAAGCTAGTACATACATAGAAAACTACAATATAGCAAAGTAGGTATTGCAGACCTGTGGTGAAAACGATTGTAAAGTAGCCCAATTTTTATATAGAAGAGAAAGGATGGTGGATTTCTGCCTCCCATTGTACACAAGAAAACCAACTCCAGATAGACTTATTTTTTAAAGTAAAAGGCAAAGCATTAAGAATTTACCAGAGGATACAGGGGAATATACTTACCAACTTTTGGTAGGAATGATTTCTAAATTAATTAACATAGTGTCCAAACAAAAGAATAAAAGTATTAAATTCCATTAGAAAAAATAAGTGGTTTTTTTTCCTTAAATAGGATAACTTTAATTGATTAAAAGTATGACCTCTTACGTGAAGACATTTGCCAAACATGAAACAACATAATAATATCTGGAATCTATAAGGACCTCTTAACAGTAAAAATAAGAATTAACAAGCAACAGAAAACAGTAAAATGACCAAAAGGTATTTTGGGCCTGAAATACAATTAGAAACACAATGACTATATGTTAGTGCCCAGGAACACGAAACAAAACAAAATTTTTTATAATTCATAGCCTGACAAAAAGTAAAATATTTGATGGTAGAGTAGATGCGAGACTGTAGCAGCTACAAAATGTATACAATATTAATAATTTCATAAATCTTTACAATCTCTCTGGAAAATAATGGCATTATGTAGGAAATTGAAAAAGTATATATAACTCCATAATCTCAACATTATTTATATACCACAGATAAAAGTTTCTGCTAGGATTAAAGAATATTCTCAAGAATGTTTTATAGCATTTACTGTTTCTGTAACAAAGAAACATTCTAAAACTTAACAAGAAATTAATATGAACATGGTAATCACATTAATAAGTATGAGCATATTCATTCAATAAAATGTGACTTAGACATGAAAAAATACTGATCTACAACTAAACATATCAAAGTTGATGTACCATAGAAATAAAAAACAAATTACAGAGTACATACAGCAGCCTTCCAGGAGTGCAGAGTAAAAAATAGGCAAAACTGGCCCAGCGCTACTCGGGAGGCCGAGGCAGGAGAATGGCGTAAACCCGGGAGGCAGAGCTTGCAGTGAGCTGAGATCCGGCCACTGCACTCCAGTCTGGGCGACAGAGCAAGACTCCGTCTCAAAAAAAAAAAAAAAAAAAAAAAAAAAAATAGGCAAAACTAACCAATGTTATTCATTCACTTATATACTTAAAAACTCTATAGATAATGATGAATGAACACAAAATTTAACATATTATTTACTTCTGGATGAAAGGCAAAAGTTGTTATTAAAGATAAACAAAGAAGGGTTCCATATTAGTGGAAGATTTCTATTTCTTAAAACAACCAGTCAGTTTCTATGTGTTCTAGTTATTGCTACGTACAAAACAAATATATTTTTATATTTCAGAAATTATGTTTGCATATGTATGTGTTTAAGTCCCACAATGACTTCTACCAAAGATAAAAATGGAAGATATTTACAACTTTATAAGTGATATTATTTTTTAACATACAAAATACAAAGAAGTAATTCTAAATTTTTTTTTGAAAATGGACAATGTGTACATTTTCTTTGGGAGGCCGAGGCTGGTGGATAATTTGAGGTCAGCAGTTTGAGATTAACCTGATCAACATGGAGAAAACTCGTCTCTACTAAAAAAAAAAAAAAAATTTGCTGAGCATGGTGGTGCATCCCTGTAATCCCAGCTACTTGGGAGCCTGAGGCAGGAGAATTGCTCAAACCAGAGAGGCCGAGGCTGCAGTGAGCCGAGATTGTGCCACTACACTCCAGACTGGGCAACAGAGTGAAACTCCATCTCAATAAATAAATAAATAAATAAATAAATAAATAAATAAATAATAAAGTGTTCTGATCTATTGTATTCCATTTTTTTTTTGTTTACCGTATTGATTGGAAAACAATTTATATTTTCATAATATCCAGCATGGGTTAAGTTATAGGCAGTATCACATCTGCTTGTGGTAATACCATATATCACCGCCTAAAATTTATGATAGGCAAAAGAGCAACAGCCCTCAGAACACAGACTTCTAAATTTATATTCCACATACTCAGAAATTTAACTTTTAGAAAATAGTTTCATAATTACCACAGGTACCTCATGATGGCTATAGTACAATATTTTAAACACACATATTTATGTTTATATGTATGTTTAGATTTTTGTTTTTATATATTACATTTTTCAATTAACTTGTATTTTACTGATAACCAAAACAGTGCTGAATTCATTTTTAAACTACTATGAAAATTTAGATTTTTCTTTTTAGTTAATACTTATACAAAGCCAATGTGATACACATGGAAAATATGTAAGAAATAAAGTTGAATTAGGTCACTTAGAGTTATGAGAATTCATTGTTGATTTTCTCCCTTTAGTATACAATGAATTTTATTATATTTCAGGCAGTTGATAATAAGTTATATGTGTTATTTCACTAAACTTTCCTGATTATTTTAGGATTATCAAGATTTTCTTCCTTTATAGATAAGTATAGCTTTCTCTAGAAATATAAACTAACTTAACAAAATTCACACAGATACTAAGTAGCATAGTTAGAATTTGAGCACAGATTTATTTTATTCAATGGAATTTTTATACATTCATAGCCAAATCAGTCAGGGATGGTCAAAGTATTATATTCACATAATAAATGTATTTTTAATTTTGAAAAGTTTATCTTCAGATCCTCCCTAAGCTCATTCTCAACAGAAATACTGATTCTTAGTGGCCAAAACAAGATAATAATGTAAATAAGTTATAAAGTAAAGACAAGGAAAAGGTTTGTAATTATTACATCCATAAATATAAATAATTTTTGAATAACTCTCCAATATAGCATTCAGAAGTTATAAAGAGTTCTTGAAAAAATAAACATTAAACACAGAGTAGAAACTTCAGTAGAATGTTTGAAAAATAAAATAAGCTATTTCCCAGAATGTGAACAAAAATTCAAAAGGGGTTAAAAAAAAGACTTCAAAGTTTCAGAAACAGTTCAGGTCTTAATAAGACTTACCCCATAGTAAAAGAACAGAGTAAACACAAGGAAACGAGTCATAGATAATTAAGTAAAGTTTCAGCAAAATACATCCAATATTTTCTAGGTCGAAGGAAGTCATTGTTGAGTCATAATGCAATGTTTTAAAATAGATTTATACTAATGCACATAATTAGGCATCAGAATACTGAGACAAGAAACAAGATTCTGCAAGGTTCTGGTAAATTTAAAGAATCATAATTACTTTACAAAAAAATCAGAATGTCATCAATCTTTTAACCAGGGACGGTGAAAGTTATAAAGCAGTGGAATATTCTTCATGAAAATCTGGAGGAATTTTTTTCCACATATAATTTTATACCCATTCTCACTACCACTTCATTGTGAAAAGCAAAGTAAATGTGTTTTCACACCTTAAAATTCTCAAAATTTACTATATCACTTCTCCCTTATTTTCATTAGCTTACTATAAAAGTTGTTTAACAAAATGAGTGCTATCATGAATGAAACCTATCTGTTTCACATACCAGTTAAATTTAGTAATCAGTAGATAATTGATCCTGGTGTAATATTCCACTATTTTCTGGATGTAATGTATTTATTCCTGAAAGTTGTTTGAAATATATAAGCCTGGTCTAGTGTAGAATAATTGGCTTTATATTGTCTGAGTTTTAGTAGGATTCCATAATATCCATTCATTAATGATTTTTTTCTCAACCATATAAATGTTAATTCTTTTTGGTACTATATGTAGTGAGTGATGAACACCTATGTGTCTTTACAGTTTAAAAATTCACTAGTAAGGGAGAAAATACAAATTCCCCCTCCACTGATATTTTCTAGTATGCAACCAACGAGGAAAAAAACATAATTGTTTAAAGAAGTGGAACAGTGTATCTTCCATATTCTTGTTAAATAATGGCAGACTTATAGAGGAGGATTCTTCTAGATAAAAATAAACTCAAGTGTTATTTCTTCCAAGTATCATATTTAAAAAGTTAAATATTTTCATTTTTGTTTTGTTTTGTCTTTTATGTTGTAATACCAATTCTATTTTATTGGTGATATGCTATTTCGATATGTGTGTGAAATGTAGTGGGTAATGAGGAGTAAAAGCTCTAAGAAAACAAAAACTAAAAAAATAGAGTTGGATAGATGCAAGACGCAGACCAGGAAAGACCTTTGGCCGCAAGGTGCAAGGATGAAGAAACTCTTCTTGGATCTGATCACCGAATGCTCTGTAGAAAAATGTATCTCAATCAACTTGTTATTTCAGTGTACTCATCCTAAATATGGTATGAATTTATGGCTCTGTGCACAAAGGACACGGTATATCCCTTTCTCTTTTGCTCTCTACAATGAAGAATACTGTGATATCAAGTTGTATAGATATTTACATTAAAAGAAATATGGCTGTTTACTTTGAATAAGGCATTTTGTTAAGCATACAAGATAATCATATGCGTTCAAAACCCAGCGACTTACTAGCTGTTATAGTGATCAAGTTACCTAATCTCTGTAAGCCACGGTTTCCTCATCTGTATGAAGATGATAATTGTAGGAGTCATTTAACATAGAGGCATGTAGAGTAATTTAGCACAATGCCAAACACATACATATTCAAAAAGTTGATTTAGAAAAATGCATGCAAATGCAAACGGAAATATGTTCTTGAACATGTCACGCTGCTAGAATACTGGAATACATGCAGAACTCCCTAATCAAACTCATCTTTAACCTTAGTAGGGATTAATACCTTGAGTTACCTTGATCTTTTTTCATGTCACTAAAAACTTGAAAAGATTTGTGGATGGGGATATTATTGAAATTGAGCCTTAATTAGAACTTAATCTCCATAATTATGCGTAATAGCCTGTGTTTATTACTCCTACAATGAGGACACATTTTTCTTTGGCTCTCAGGAAGTATGTGTTAAAGCATCACAAACAGCATTAGATAATATGATCCTATACACTTCACTGAGTTTATTTGGTTATGCAGTATCCTTATTCAAAGAGAGGCACAAAGAACTTACAGTACAATGCCCTCTGACTTTGCTAAGTAACTTCAATAAAATCAAAGATACAATTTCAAAACATCTTTTAAAGACATAATCATAGAATTGGATTTAAATTAAATTAATTGTATAAAATATACTGCCTACTTTTATTAATTCTTAGTTCTAAAATGATCAGTAATGCAGGTGTTTTTGGAATAAAGAATTCAGTAACATTGAAATGCTTTTCTTACTAAATCAAATAAAATTATTTAGGATATTAACTTCCCTGGAATATCTGGAGCACAACCAAAGTAAATGATTAATTTTGAAAGTGTGGAAATTTATGATGACAGTAATGTCTCATCATTGGCATATCAATTTAAAATGATCAATATATGCTTATATTTATCTCCTGTGTATGTTAATCCAGTCATTATTTTAATTATAGTTTCAAACATTGTTATTAGTAGCTATGACTATTAAATGTCCTATGATGCTTTAGAGCTAGGGGTAAATCTGAGCATCGTAGGTAAATATTTAAATGGAAGAATGTGAAGAGAAGGTGTTCTGAAGTGTTCCATGAATAGGACTCTTAACGATAATCAAAATTTAAATGAGCGAAGAAGTAATTGCATGTTGTTTTTGACATTTTATCAAATGACCAGAGCAGACCTACCTTCCGTGTCATTTTTCAAAATACACAGAATATCTACCTGAAATAAAAAGAATTTTCTAAAGTATCATTCTATATAATCTCAAATAAAATTGACAATTATTAAATGTGAAATAGTTTCTTATCTTTTATTAGTTATATTTTACATTTTAATTAACTGAATTCTAGTTTGCAAATATATACTAAAGCTGTCTTGATAGTGAATAGTTACCTACTTTTTGTTTAAACAGAACAGGCATGTATTTATTTATTTATTTTGCTGTTGTTTCTGAGCCCATACACCACTACATGAATAGTTCTCTGTCCTGAGCTCAGGATGTTTTCAAACAATATGAATATCATATATGTTTTTATTATGAGATTCTGGTTTGGAAATTACTGGAAATTACTTTTTAGGTCACCCTAATAATGCAACTATGGTCATGATTCACTGAAATAGGCTATAAATTTATTATAAGTAGGACCTCTTTTATTTACCCAGGTGGGCACAAAAAAACAGAGCACAGCTCTGTTACAGCAGAGCTGTAACAACAAATGTATTTTATTAGAGGGCTTTCAAGTTCTGAGATATCATCTCTTAGTAAATATCTTTTTAAAGAAACCAACCAATATGTGATGAGTTCCATATTTAAAAGCAGAGTAGTTTTACCCTTCTTTTTTTTGAAAAACTGAAGATGAAAATATTTTCACCAGCTGCATATAGAGAAGTCAATTTTACTTATGGTGATTTTGGAAGCAGCTAGAGTTTAATCTGGAGAATATTGACTTTATTCATACACAATACAGATTTCTCATACTTACCAGTGTCAATACTTTGGAAAATTAACAAGTGGTTTTTGAAATAAAAAAAAATGAATAGGTAAAATACATTGTACTTTTGCAATATAATAATAACTGCTCAAATTTTACTTAATATAATCCTAGCCACAACCCTAAGAATTAGGCATTTTTACTGAAGAAATTAAGGTCTAGATTTGTGTTGTAATTGTTCTAAGCTTGTGTATTGGTAAGTGACAGAATCAAAATTCAAAACCGGATCAATTTGAACTTTTTACAGTAATAACAAATTGCCTAGTGTACTTGCTAAGACGTTTGATATCTTTTCCAATAAAAAAGATAGTCATGCTCTCCTGCAAGACTCCGTATATTGTCATATATTTGGAAACATAGCTAGAAGCAATTTTGTCCAGAGTAGAACAAATTGTTCTAAATTGTGTTTCTGAGATGCTCGTGAAATTAGTCAGATATTTGCAAGAAATCCTAATGTCCCTCAGTTTGACTAAATGTTAGAAGACAGGCTTCTTTCTACTCTAGGCCTTTCATTTCTCTTTCCTTAGAGCACCTAATATAAGTAACTTGTCTTTGTCAATTCATTCTCTTTTATTGTGAGATGTAAATATTTTTGAAAATCTTTCCAGTTTATAAAAATCTCTTTTCCCAGGAACTTTGAATTCATCCCTTTGAAAAGTAGTCATCAAGGAATATAGAGCCCCTATTCCCAAATTCTGTGGGAGAGCAGGAGCCTAACTTTGACAGGCTCCTTGCTGAAAGTTAGAAAGCTACCTCTTGTCATGAAGCTTTGAGAAATTTTACTTTTTCTGTGGGCAAAGCCAATTTGCAGAAATGGCTTATGCTCTTAATTTTTCAGCTTTTAATTTTTTGGCTCTTAATTTTTCGGCTCTTAAAATTTTCCAGTCCTTGTTTCAAAGCGATAGACTCGAATAAAGTTTATCTTTCATATTTAAATTACTCCAGTGCAATTTTTGCTTTGACATTGTTTTCATATTATTATTTTGGTTAACTTAAATGTATATTAGAATGTTTACCTTTGACTAAGAAAATGGCAGAAGCAACAGAAACCTTTTTGAATAGACGTGTGTTGTTTCTTGTGGCCTACTGCTTTGACTTCCATTCCAGTAAAATTATGTACACAAGCGTATGATTTAACCATGGTAATAGTACTATTGAAGAATTTATTCTTAATTGATTTTTAACCACTGAAATAGAATTTTGTTTTCATTATGGTAGACGAGGAGTTAACAACCTAAATCTGTGTTTCAGCTTTGACATCTGTAAGGTTTGATACTCCTAATTACCTTAATAAACTTTGAGAATTTTGGGGGAGATTTTGCATTTATTTTAGACATAGAAGCCATATAAGTGATTTTCATTTACCAAATGTGTACAATTGTAAAACATAAAGACAAGAATCAAATTCAAGAAAATACAGATTAAAAGCAGTCTGCTAAAATATAAAAATCCTCAATTCAATCATTTCTGTGTTTCTTCCTTTAAAATTCTTTCTCATTGATAGAATTAAGGTTGGAAGTTTGCTATATTCAAAATAGAGTTTTGATGCATCTCCCCTTTAGACTCCTGAAGTACATGTGCCTTCAAAATGCATATGAAAAGCAAAAGGAATTTATACATTTTTGAACACTTTGGTTAAACCACTTTTAAAAATGGAATTTCTTCACCTCACATGCCTAAAATTTAAAAAGTAGTCTAACTTCTGTCTATGCACTTTTCAGGTCTTCTTTCTTTCATGTTTTATGCATTATCAATATTAAATGATTTATAAGTGGATGACTGCAACAGTCACTCCCTACATCCTCTTGGGTTGAAGTACAGAACAGAAAAAACAAATGCTTCTTTCTGTGATCTCATATAGGTCTTGTTGCATAGCAGTGGTACTGAATATTCATGACCAGGTTGTATGACACTCCAAATGGCTAAAAATGCCTAAACCTAAATCCAGGTGTTGATAACTAGATGTGAAGCATATCAACTGTGAGTGAGTAGGAATAGCTGCCAGCAGGCATATTTACCCAGAAAAGAAAGAATTTTCTTAACAATTAGTAAATAATGAGCAGCTCTTGCATATTATGCAGAAGCTAACACATGAGTCAATTCCCCATGCATTGACAATTAGTTGAGTAAAAATGTAAGTCATACAACTTTATTTGCCTCATAGTACTTCACACACTTGAAAAATATTGAAGTTTATAGGTATGCATATGTATGTACTGCATATTGAGGACGATGTTTATATCTATGACGGTGGCATTATTTTGATTAATAGTCAATCAAGACATTAAGGTTACTTTTATTTTAAAGTTCAATTCATTGATATAATTTATTTAATATCCTAACATAAACCATATTAAAATAGCAAAAGAAACATTTATTTCTTTTCAAAGGGGCCAAAATATATTTTAAGAAAGCAAAAATTTTTGTACTAGATTACACAGAAGAAGACATGAATCAGTAAAATGTACGACAAAGTTGTGTCTTGAATGAATCAATGTTGTAAAGTTGACATTTTTTTTCACCATTGGTTTACAAACTCCATCACTTCAGGTGAAATTTCCATGCTTTTTTTGGTAACATTTCCAAAATGCATCCAGAGGAGAATTGTTAATAAATTAATCTAATTTTGTAACAGAGTAAGAGAAAGAAGTAGATTTGGGAATGACTTGCGCATCTAAGTGGCAGATTCAATATTCCTGGAAAAATTAAAACTATGCATAAATGACATATCAACAAACACATAGATCAATGGGATAAAACCAAAAGTGTACAAATAGGAACATCTAGAGATGAGGTTTTAGATTTTACACTAAGAAAGATCTTTTAAATATTTGGTGAAATCATGAGCAATCAAACAAATATGTGAAAGGAGTTGACAGCCAGTTAAGACATCCACATACTTAAACATTCCACTTATCCTAATGTGATAATTATGCATTGTATTTCTTTATCAAAATATCTCATGCACCCTGTAAATCTAAACACCTGCTATGTAGCCATAAAAATTAAAAACTAAATTAAAACAAAATAAATCAAATAATAACAAATATAAATCTGAAAATAAGATTTGGCATGTATTGAACGATCACTATACACAAGACTTTCTTCAATGTTCCCTCATATATTAGCTGATTTATTCTTCATGACAACTTATAAAATTGTTATCATCCTTCTTTTACATATAAGGAAACTGAGACCCCATGGTATGTAGTGGAGCCAAGATTCAAACTGAGGGAATTTCACACTGAATTCTGACCTTAGAATTTCACACTGAATTCTAAGACCCCATGGTATGTAGTGGAGCCAAGATTCAAACTGAGGGAATTTCACACTGAATTCTGACCTCTAATTCCAAATAAAACACTAATATTTGAAAATGCATTAAAAAGTGTTTGTGTATTTTATAAGTGGAATGCGGGGAAATAAGTTTTTATGAGATTAAAAACTTAAAAATCTAAAAGAGTTGAATGTTTTAAAGTTTAACAAATTTGTACAGCAAAATAAACATCATAAATAAAGTTAAATGATAATGTTAGGTTGGAGGAATGTGTTTACAAGGAATATGAAAAAAAACGATTAATATCCACCATATAATTGAAAACATACTTCATATAGAATAAAAAACATATTAGAAATTGAAATATTCTCCTAAAAGATTCTATACTGGCATAACCATTAACCTGTCCATTGAAGAAATAGTTTTGATGGACTGTTCTGGGGTGCAAAGATGGGAAAGCAAATGCGTAGGTTTCTTCATCAGTAAGATTATAATTTACTGATCTGTTGCAAAGAAGTACAGTAGTGAGCATACTTGCCTTAAGCGCAGATGTATAGCTCTTATCGTACATTTTCTAAGTGAGTTTTCAAAAATGGTTTACACAGTAAGGAATATGTTCAACAAGAGTATAGGATATAGGTTAATTATTCTAACTTACTACAAATTTTATTCTTGCATTATTTACATTCAGCATTACCATGTTTTTTTTTTTTTTGGTTTTTTTTTTATCATTTCAGTAGAAATAAGAAAAAAAATAGCATAGAAGATGTGGTAGAATTTTTTTCTTCTACCAGAACCTTCTCTAATATGTCATTTCAATCTGGGCACAGATTTCTTCAAAAAAGAATTGAGAAAAATTAGAAAACAAAACCAAAACTTTTTGAAAATAATTTAGTCCACCCAATACCAAGCAAGCTAAAGAATTGCTCTGTTATCTTTAAATCTAACGGGGTGCTGAATTGTAGAGGGAAGAAAATGGATCTCAATGTTATTAGACATGCTTCAGAATGTTTGTCCTTGACATTATTACATAAAATAACAATGCAGAAATTTAAAGTACATTTACCATCAGCAAATAAAAATTGTTGCCAGAGATTGAAATGCCCTGAGGAGGACAATTTGACCTTCTCTTATAACTGAAGCATATCAGTAAACATCACTGGTAAATTAAGATAAACAGCATTGTGAATGAAAGTAAAGTATGTGAATTTAAATGCACCTCTTTCGAATGAAGTCTGTGCAATTAAATATGAAGATATAATGCAATTAAATTCTATTGTTGCTAAACAGCAACTATTGTTTTGTTAGGTTTTCAAAATGATCTGGTCATTTATGTCTTAGTAGCATATTTTGACAGCAGGCTTTCTTTTATTTTGTAGCCTGCTCCCTGACATTTTCTATTAATTCAGCATAGATGTTGTGATCAGGATATTATTTTCACAGAAGAATATTATTTCCATATGTTTTGAGGATGAAGATTATACAATATTCACAGATATTGCAACTAAGCAACATAAAAACAAGATCCTATGAAATTCAATCAATAACCATTTTAACAATGCAGGCTTGTCCTTCATGTTATATATTTTAATGACAGTGACATATTTCCAAGAACTGGAAGAATGTCCTGTATACCTCTTTTACATTTGGCATAAAGCTAGCTAACCTGATCTGATTAATATATAAATCTATTAACCTATAAATGTAAAAGCATTCAAAAATAGAAAGTTGATTTGAAAAAATTGGAGAAAAAAATTTTTATTTAAAAGTTAAAGTTTAAATGACACACCATTTGGAAAATAAATAGGTTATTGGAAAATACATTGTAGATCTTTAGTCAAATGAGATAATGGATAAATGAATGTCAACAAAATCTGCTTCTCTTTAGTGTACATACCATGAACATTTTAGTTAATAGGGATAAGGTAAAAGCCTCGAGAAAGTAAGTATGTTTTGGTACAAAGATGAGATGAAAGTTCTCTCATTTTTGTCAGAAGTTTCTAAGGGTGAGAAATTCATTGTGATAGTACACAAATTTGCAATATACTAGTATTGATGTAACTAAGCCATATGAGTGGAGGAAGAAAAGTTTAATCAGAATGAAAAGCAAGCACAATTATGCTGTACACACCAAAAGCCCATAATGAAATGTTTTATGGTTTAGATTTGCATCATTTTACTATAGAAAAAATCTTCATATAAAAATAGAGAAAATATTTTGCCCTGTCATTTTGTATCTTTTCTCACTACCAAAAGATTTTGACTTTCCCCTCTTTCCTTCTTTGACTTGAGCAGTAGTTTTTAAGAAAATTAAACTGAAAATGAGTATTCAGATGATAAGCTAAAGTCTTCTATAAAAGCAACAAAAAATCTATAATAAAGCATAAAATCTGACACCCAGGAAAGACTGATCTTCCCATCAAGCTATGATCTTTCCATCACCAGAATAACATGCAAATGAAGCAAATGGTGGACTTGTAAACTAAGAATTCTCCTTTCATCAACTAATTTAGCTGTATATTCATAAATTGTTCAGATGCCATTCATCTTGTGAGTGGCAACTTGAACTCAATTGTTGTAGATGACTTGATTTTTAATTACATCAGCATAAATGTCTCTTCCTTCTGTCTGGAGAGACACAATTAAACTAAGGATAATGTTAATAGTTATTGGGAGTTAAGGGAAGAATGACATTAGCCAGAGGAGGACAACCAAATTGACTAATCTTAAAATAACTTATAATATCACGTAGTATTTCTGAGTGTTTATTATATACCAGCCATTGCCTTAAGGTAGTCTACTATCCTATTCATAGTCATACTTACTATAATTAAGCCAGCACTCTTTTTTATAATCCATTCACAGATGAGGTAACTAAAGAATAGATACATTAAATAACTTACCAACATATTGATCATATAATGATATGATTAAGATTGCAACTCAGAACACTTACATCAAGGGATACATTTATCACCTACACACATGAAAATAGATCATAAAAGTTCTCAAAAAATTAGAGTCAAGAAACAAAGGAAAGCAAATGGTAACTCTGAGCAGATAATTGAGATAATAATTCAATTTATCAACATTTAATTGCAAAATCAATTCCATAAGTGGTATGGCTTCAGAGATACCTGAAAGATAACTCAAAATAAGGAAAGAGGGATTCAGTAACACACATTTTGTCCAATAGCAACATGACAGATGCTTGTCACTTAGAGTGATTGAGCTCAGGATGGGGACTCCGACTTTGAAACACCCAGCTCCGTGTTATGGAATTCATGCATGACTCCAGGGGACTGGGGACCAGAAAGAAGAGCAAATGGATACTAAAAGGACTGCTTTACTAAATTTCCATAGGCAACAGTGACACAAGAAGCTCTGCTCTTTTTAAACAATGCAGTAGAAGCAGGTGAGCAAGAGAGATATCTTCTCTTTTAGAATTTCTCTAGGAGTGAGGATATTGGATGAGGAACATTACACATTTTATGAGCATGGAGTGAGTCAACCTGCAACTGAAGCAAAAACAAACAAACAAAAACACACACACACACACATTGAAGGGTATCATGCTTTGATAGTTTTATAACAACGTCCCTGCTGCTGATAGGTGACTTTAGCATATTTTGGCAAGAGTGGAGGCTTCAGCACGGAATTATCAGGTAGGATGAATCATTTCAACAGACTGCAGCAGGAAAGGTATAAACACATCCCCTTAAACTAACCAGGAAGATGATAAGTTGATGAGCAGAGAGGAACAATTTCTGAAAAAATCAAGAATTATTTAGGAAATTCTAAGAAAGATGGAGTCCATTCAGTTTCACAGACACTGAAGTTATTACAATATTTACTTTTGTGACCATTATTGTGACTCACTTAGGCTTATTGTTTCTTGTACCCTGGACTAATTTGAGTACATTTGTGATGGTGCTAGAAATGTTGTATAAGAGACTATACAATACGTGACAGAAATAATTCATGTAGTCTTTGGAGGAATAATTTGTTTAATAAGATATGTCACTATTTTCAGGGAAATCACCTGAAGATTTTTTATAAAGGAGTCCATGTCACAGTAAGAAACCTTCACATATACTCCCAAACCTAATATACAATTTGAAAGAAAAAAATAAACAAATAGAGATATGATCACTCGTGGCATTATCAGATTTAAAACAAATTACAATTGTATGCATGAAAGTCACCTTATTAAAATTTTTAAATTGCTACCTACATCTTTTTCATTTTAGAATGATTAGCCTATAGTTTTACTCTGATAAAATAAAGTAGGTTTCAAAAACAAGTCATAAAAATAAACAATATAAACTAAAATATTACTCACCATTAACAAAAATATTAATCACCATTAATAGGATAAGAACTTAGATAATTAAAAATACAAATTTTCAATAAAGAGTTGATACATGTAGATAGAAATACTTTCAAAGGGGTAGTATGCATGCTATCTAAAAATATCTTGAGTTTATTTTATTTGAATTTAATGAAGCAAAATAGAAGAAACATAAAACTATTTAATCCAAACTGTTATTTTTTAACTCAAAATGTATTCACAAAATAATGATTCTTCTAAAATTATGCACAAAGATTATAAAACATATGTATATCATGGGGTTATAGTGATTTTATTTAACTTTAGGAAGGTAATATCAGAATATAACAATTGATTGCTTTCATTAAAGTGAGTTTACTAATGCAAATGCTATTACATATGGCACACTTCTTCCATAATAATGAATCACAATATCTCCGCCACTTCAGCGCTTCCATGTAAACAGTGAACTACTAAGATCCAAGGTGAAATAACAGACAATAGAATAGTGTTTGTTACGAGTTGAACTGGTTGCCCCTCCAATTTATATGTTAAAATCCTAACCCCCAGTATAGCAGAATGTGACTTTGTTTGAGATAGGAACTTTAAACTGGTAATTTAGGCTAAATGAGGTCAATTGGATTGGGCCCCAGTTCAATATGACTAATGTCCTTATAAGAAGAGTTTAAGACAAACACATACAGAAGAAAGATGATAGGAAGGCACAGGGAGAAGGTGGTTATCTGTAAGTCAAGGAAAAAGGCCTCACAAGAAAAAGAAACAAACTTTGCTGACACCTTGATCTTGGACTTTGCCTCTAGAACTGTGAGGAAAGAAATCCTCTAGAAATGTGAGGAAATAAATCTTTGTTTAAGCTACCCAGCCTGGGGTACTTAAACTGTTATGGCAGTCCTACTTAACTAATACAATGTTACTGTATCTTTCTAGTCCTAGTATTCAGAAACATAAAGTATTATATCACAATATTGATAGAATTTCCTATCCTTTGTTTCTTTTCCTTAATAGAAACAATGATTCATAAGCTTCCCATGGACTAAAATACATTTGTGATAGATCTCCAACAAGTTAGATTTAAGTGTATGCTTTGCACAACATATGGATGAATCATTTTTATTTTTAGCATATCAAAATATTCTCCTTTTAATACTTTAAAATTTCTAGAATAAATTAGATTTCTCTGTTACAGTTTTAAACCTGGAACCAGTGTGATGCTTTACATTTTTTAGTCCACTATTACCTTCACTCTGAATATCATAGACTCCTGTATTCTTCAAAAGTATTTTAGATAAACCAATATATTCTGTCTGGGGACTCAATAGAAGAATAATTCTTCTTGCATACTGGCTTAAAATTCCCCTGGAGTTATTAAAAGTAAATTTATTTCATTAATAAACTTAAATGTTACAGCAATTGTTTCCATTTGGAAATTCTCCAAACATAAATAGAAATTCTGGTGAATATATGAATTTTTTTTTTTTATTTTTGTGTTATATTCTTCTTGAAAGCAATTGTGATAAGAATTACTGATCTTCAAGATGCTGAATCACTCATGCAAAACATATCTCAGCAAATCATAAAGGAAATTTTCCAAATATAAACATAAATTCTGGTGAATATGTGTATTATTTGTGTGTTATAGTCTTCATGCAATCAATTGTGGCAAGAATTACTGAACTTCAAGATGCTGCATCATTGGTGCAAGCAATAGCTCAGCAAATCAGAGTGAATTATAACTATATGGAAAATAATTGATATTAGTTCATCATTTATTATAACACAAAAAATATACTACTTATAATAATGTTGTAAATTTTGTATGATAATCAATTTGCTAGTGATAATGAGTACAAAAGAAAGAATTAACAAACCTATATTCCAGGTATGTAGCTAAGTAATATTTCATTGAATTCTCATAGTAACCCTTAAAGTTCAGTATTGTTATTTCTATTTGGCATATAAAGAAAATTAGTCTCAAAAGGGAATAGTTACCTATCCAAGATCAGCTAATACCTGGTTGCACCGAATCTGAAGCTCAGTTTTGTCTAAGTCCAAACATGTTCTCTTTCTAATACATAATATATCCATTCATTCAGAGATTCTTTTTAAGAAAACAATAAACAAAATGATTATAAATTTTAACAGACTAAAAACGGCCAACAAAACTATAATTCTTAGATTCTGTTAGAAACAAACCAGCTATAAAATGAAAGTTGCAAGACAATTAGGGAAATTTAATGATGGGCCTAGATGTTATAGAATTACCGCTAAATTTATTAGCAGTTTTAATGAGAGTGCAGTTATGTAAAATACTAACTTATGTAAAATACTGCTGTTTTGACTTGCAAATAACAGTCTTTCTAGATATTCTATACATGAGATTGAACAAAAGTGACACAGTGAACACATACTATTGGAGAAGTGAGGATGCATACAATAAATAAAATACGTGACATGTATAGTAAGTTAGATGGCAATAACTAACTTAAAATTATATAAAATATATAAAATTGTATAAAATCATATAAAAATTAAAACAGAAAATGGAAATAAGTAATTATGTCAATGAACTGGTCAATTTTGACTAGAATGAATGGAGGACTCATCAGGAAGACTTTAGAACAAAGACTTCAAATTGTTGAGGGTCATGTCAATATCAGGTCTAGTACCTTGCAAGGAGAACAAACATCAAATGTTAAATGGAAAGGCCTGGGTTGTTTGATCGTTATCGTCACTATGGCTAGAGCAGGGTCATCAAAGCAATGGTAGTGTATGTGCTTGCAGAACACAGGGCCCTGATCATACAGTGGCATCTTGCAAAAAATGTAGGTATTGTTTTAAAAATATAATTATTTGTGGAATTTCTAAAAGTACAGGAGTAGAATGCATAGAATAATAATTTTTCAGGTATCCATAACCCAATCTTATTTCACCCATCCAGACATGTGTGTATAGGCATATGTTGGTAGAAAAATAGGAGAGACTATTTGTATATAGGTATTTTTTATCTTATTATTGTTTTGCTGAAGTAATTTAAAACCACTAAAATGATCAATTCATTTACCCATAAATATTTCAGTATGAAATAGAAAAAAGCTTAGTATTTTACATAACTGCACTCTCATTACAACTGCTAATAAACTTAGCAGTAATTCTATAACATCATCTAGGCCTATCATTAAATTTCCCTAATTGTCTTGCAACTTTCATTTTATAGCTGCTTTGTTTCTAACAGAATCTAAGAATTACAGTTTTGTTGGCCGTTTTTAGTCTGTTAAAATTTATAATCATTTTGTTTATTGTTTTCTTCAGGCAATTTTTTAATTGAATAAACTTGAATGTGTGCCATGTAAAAAATTCCACATTCTTCTTGTAGTTAACTGTATCTAGTTTTTTTCATTATGCCCTGAAAAATGTTAATTAGATTTAGAGGTTTTGTAAGATTTAGGATCAGTTTTGGCAAGTCAGCCACAAAAAGGCACAAATATGTGGCTTTCTCACTATTAAGGATGTAAAACTGACTAATGTGTTTAGTTTTTAACAACCTGGTACCTCTTTTATAAATGACCTAATAAATATTGCAGGTAGTGGTTTTATCAATTGATTATTATTAATCTTGAGATAAATTACTTCATTCAGAATTTTAAAATTGTTATTTTCTAATTCTATCATTTTATTTGAAAAATTATAAGAGCTTTTCCTCCAGTACTTAGTTAATCCCAAATACAGCTTTTGAAATAATAGCACAACTAATAAATTATGTTCAATGAGTAGTTTTCAATATCATATGAGCTAATATATATTTATATGTATTATGTTTTTCAATCAGTTGAAGTTGTTATTATTTTTGACACTCAAATGTTCTCATCATTATATAGTGAGAACTCCTGGCCTTCAATAACCTTTTGACATCAACTCAGAAGATAATAATAGTTTTTAACTTTAATTCTTTGATGCATGAATTTTGTTTCTCTCCTTAAAAACTGGTTTTCTGATAATTTTAACAGAACTGTGTTTATATATAGTCCTGCAATATGCATAGGCTAATTTAAAATAATAACACAGTTTACTACAGTACTAAGAATTAAGACTACTTGGCCAAGCTTTTCTTGTGGTTTCTTTGACATTAAGAGTTACTGGCACTTTTTATGCAGAAAGCTGAAACTGGATCCCTTCCTTACACCTTACACAGAAATTAACTCAGGATGGATTAAGGACTTAAATGTAAGACCTAAAACCATAAAAACTCCAGAAGAAAACCTAGGCAACGCCATCAGGACATAGGTATGGGCAACAACTTCATGACTAAAACACCGAAAGCAATGGCAACAAAAGCCAAAATAGACAAATGGGATCTAATTAAATTAAAGAGCTTCTGAACAGCAAAATAAACTATTAGCAGAGTGAACAGGCAACCTACAGAATGGGAGAACGTTTTTGTAATCTATTCATCTGACAAATGGCTAATATCCAGAATCTACAAAGAACTTAAACAAATTTACAAGAAAGAAACAAACAACCCCATTAAAAAGTGGGCGAAGGATATGAACAGACACTTCTCAAAAAAAAAAAAAAAAAAGACATTTGTGCAGCCAACAAACTTATGAAAAAATGCTCATCATCACTGGTCATTAGAGAAATGCAAATCAAAACCACAATGTGATACCATCTCATGCCAGTTAGAATGGTGATCATTAAAGTCAGGAAACAACAGATGATGGAGAGGATGTGGAGAAATAGGAACACTTTTACATTGTTGGTGGGAGTGTAAATTAGTTCCACCATTGTGGAAGACAGTTGTGGTGACCCCTCAAGGATCTAGAGCCAGAAAACCATTTGACTCAGCAATCCTATTACTGGGTATATACCCAAAGGATGATAAATCATTGTACTATAAGGACACATGCACACGTATGTTTCTTGCAGCACTGTTCATAATAGCAAACTCTTGGAACCACTCCCAGTGCCCATCAATGATAGACTAGATAAAGAAAATGTGCCACATATATACCATGGAATACTATGCAGCCATACAAAAGGATGAGTTAATGTCCTTTGGAGGGGCATGGATGAAACTGAAAACCATAATTCTCAGCAAAGTAACACAGGAAGAGAAAACCAAACAATGCATGTGCTCACTCATAAGTAGGAGTTGAACAATGAGAACACATGGACACTGGGAGGGGATCATCACACACGGGGTTCTGTTGGGGGGTGGGGGGCTGGGAGAGGGATAGCATTAGGAGAAATACTTAATGTAAATGACAAGTTGATGGGTGCAGCAAACCAACATGGCACATGTATACCTATGTAACAAACTGCACATTGTGCACATGTACCCCAGAACTTAAAGTGTAATAATAATAAAAAAAGAACTCACCCCCCCCCCAAAAAAAGAATTACTGATACTTTTATACGTAGAGAATAGTGGTGAAATCATATAATTTCCCTAGCTTCAACCCTCAATGACTGGCTCATCTGTTGTAACTAAGGATTGGATAGATAGATAAATGATAGATAAAGTGGCTTGTCTATTATGCCACATTTATAATCTATAGCAAAGTTAGTCTCCTCTAAATCATATCCCCACCAGTATTTTAAACCATATCCTTTGTTTTGAATCTCAGGGTTCTATTACACTGGCCATAGAACTATTCATCAATGCCTAGTTGCTTTAAGTGTTGGTGTATTTCTCTTCTTAGATTTCATTGAAAGCTATTGAAATCCTTGAAGGCTGAGAGTGCTCTAGGCCTTTATTATTTTTCTGTGGTCCCTCAGTATGCCACTGAAGCCATTATTATTATTACTAGTTGTTATCATTATTATTTATTTATTTATTTATTTATTTATTTATTTATTTATGCTCTATTATTAACACCTTCAAAAGACTTTTTTGGTCATCTTTCAAACCTGTTTGTAAAGAAACTGATACTTTCTTTTTGGAATGTGCTTATATTTGCGATTATGGGTATCTCAGATCACAGATCACAGCACAATCAGGACAAATTGAATTACAAACTGTGGCATGGGTGTGGGTAATTTTATTCAGTATCTTATGTTCTAGACAGTAATCTCTATGTTCAATGACAGTTATAAAAAAGAGTTACATCCTACATTTTAGTAAATGAGAAAAGTACAAAATTCTGCAGTGAATCTTTTCAAAAGATCTAAAATACTATCCTGAAATAACCACATAGAGCAATAGAAAAGATATCATTTTCCTTTAAAACACTAGCAAATATTCTAAGCATATGATTTTCCTTGCTAACACATTTTTGATGATTTGGAGACTTTCAACTTTTTTCGACCAATGTGCAATTAAATGAGGTAAGATAATGACAGAGACATGGTCATTCTAAGATGCTTGGGCTCATTTATGTTTCATACATTATAATACAATTTGACTCACATGCTTTTGAAGAATTTCAATTAACACTACGTTGAAATGTACTTAACACTTTCTTTCATAGCATTTTTTTTTACTGTTGACTCAGCTGTTTATTTTCTAAAAATACTACAAAATTATAGAGTTCATGTTCCATGTTAGCTTCTTATTAAAGCTTAATATACAAAAAACAACGTGCTCAAATATTAAGTGTATAGCTCAATTAATTTTCACAGAGTGATGAGAGAAATCACTGTGTAAATAGTATTCAGATCAAGAAATGAAAATGACCAGAACCCTAAAAGCCCTTTAATGCCCACAAAGCAACCACTATCTTCACTTTTAATATAATAGGGTAGTTTTATATAGTTTTGACCTTTATATTATATACAAATAATTTATATTTGTATAAACGGGATCATTCAGTATATACTCATTTGTGTCATTTCTTTAACTAAACATAATGTTTATAAATTTCTCTCTCTATATATACATATATCTGTTGGCTTGTAGTTTTTGCTTCTCATCTAGATGTCAACTGGTATTACATTCAACAAATATGCTATCATTTATGCATTCATTGTACTGTTGATGGATTAAGGTTTGAAACCAGGTATAATAATAGATAAATACTTTATTATATCATACCATGTAACATGAGAAGTATATAAACATGTAGTTTGGTTTATTAAGTTCTCATAAATTTCAGGTGAAAAGAAAGAATAGTATACAAACTTAGTGCTCAGTTATAAAGCATTTATATTTTGCCACTAAGCATCTTTATACTTTATCTTATATATTTTGGTTCGTGAGATAATGGTGAGAACTACTTACATCAAAATCTTCTTTGTTTTGTTGATGAAACCATGCCATGAGAATTTTAGAAGACTTTCATAGCAAGTAAATGGTAGTGACGGTATTGACCCAGATCTTTTATATTATAAAGACTATACACTTACCACTAAAATATGTTACTGTTACCATCTGTAGCATTGTATATTGCCCGAATGCAAAGACAGTACTTTTTTTTTGTCACCACTTTTGTGTACCCTACAATGTTATACAAGTCCAATTGCTTTATTGATTCTCTTCTCACTGAAAATTAGATCCTTATTGAAAGTTAGTCCCTGGGGCAATTATGATCCCAAACTCAAAGCTTCTGAATTATAGGCTCTCCTAATAAATTAAAGAAAATAGATCATTAACACGCTTTTAATTTAATTGAATGCATATGGCATCTTAGCATAGGCATAATTACATAGCTAAAACAAGTTCTAAAGAAACTCTATAATGATAGGATAATTATTTTCTGGTATTTTCTATCTTGGCCACTTAGTATTAATCTACTGCCATTAACAGAATCTAAAGTAAATTAAAATTTTGGCAGAACCAATATTGATATTTTTATTATTTAAGTGGTAAGTTATATAATTTTTATCTGTATTTATAATTATAATATGTAATATTGTTGCTAAACTATTTGCTTTTAATAATAGGTTAAAATATTTGGAAATAAATTGGGATTTTTTTTTATTAAAGGGCTAGTACTTTTTGGATTCTTCATTACAGGGGCAAATTGTGACTTTATGCTTTTCAAAATTGAGTTCTTGATGGAGATTTTCCCAAGAAGGTTTGTGTTCACACACACACACAAAATGTTTCTGCACTTTTATTAGTGTTCTAAGGCTGACATAAAAAGAACCAGTACTACAAATTTGACAGTTTAAAACAACATAAAATGCACTGTATCAGAATTTTAGAGTAAAAAAGTCTGAAATCAAAATGTCAGAGGGTCTGTGCCTTCACAGGCACTCGGAGGCAGAATCTGTTCCAGAGGTTCCTTTTCCTTGCCTCTGGTGGTTACTGGCAATCCTTGGTTTTCCTTATCCTGTGGCATCATTAACTCCAGTCTCTTCCTATATTTTCACATGGTCTTCTTCCTCTCCACACCTCTTGCTCTTTTATTGGTAGAACACCAGATATATTGGATCAGGGCCCACCCTAACCCGGTATAATGTTATCTTAACATGATTATATCTGCAAAAGACCCTATTTCCAAATAAAATCACATTCATTTGTACTGAAGTTTAAGACTTCAACATATTTTGGAGATACATTTCAGTCTATATTTGTCTGCCCTCTAGCCCTTTTTTGTGCAAAATACATTATTCACCTTATTCCAGTATTCTCAAAAAGTATTAACCCATTATAGCGTCAACTTAAAATCCAAAATCTCATCTAAATATACAGCTGTCTCTCAAAATGGCATCAGTATTTTCTTTTCTGTAGCAAGAAGAGGGAAAGTTTATATTTGTCCACCTGCAAGGTACTTTTCTTTCATGTTTTTACATACATGTGTATACTATGTGTGACTTTCTGACATGGACATACTTTATAAGTGACTGATTAGCCATTATTTTTTTCAAATTTAAATACAATCGCCACATATTATAATCTAGGTCCAAATTCAGTGTGATATTAGTACATGGAAATGTTATCTTAAAATTTAATATATTAAATAATGTAATCTGTATTTGGATTTTGGTGAAAGTCAATAAAAGATGCTCAAGATAATTATCAACATAATGCTATTTTGTTAGATTTTTCAAACTATTGATCAACCATATCTTATTGTGAATCTTCTTATTGTCAGGCTGAAAAAGATATAGTCTATTTCCATTCTGACTTCCATAACCGTATTTCAGGGAAGAGTTATTTTAAAAGGTTAGTATTTATTTACACAGTAAATTTTTCTTGAGTGTATGTATTCCATTGTTTGAAAAACAAAAGCTTCGATTGTCTTAGATTTTTAAGATTATCATAGTTACATTATTTAATGCTTATTAAATTTCAGGAAATGAGTTAAATAATGTTTTTGTATCTATTATTTAATCCAAACAACAGTATTCTGTGATAGATATTACTAATCATCTAATTTAAGAAACAGAAATGGAAGCACACAAAGGGAGGGAGGGAGGAAGGAAGGTAGGAAGGAAGGAAGGAAAGAAAAGTAATCATACTTGAGAGCAGAAACTTCTTCTTTACTGTATTTTAACTCTTGAATCCTCCCACTATCTACAATGCCTAGTTCTCTCTAAAGGCTCTCTGTAAATATTAGAAGAAATAAATAAGTAAATGTATGATTTTGTTCTTCCACATATTTCTTTGCCTTACTCATAGAAACAAAACAAAATGAAATGAAAGTATTTAGTATGTTTTAAAACAAGAATATGGCCAGTGATGTAATTAGGAAGTTGTGAGTGAAACTTTCAGCATCCAAAGCAGGGTTGGCAAACTATGGCCCACAGGTCAAGTCCTTCTCATTGTCTGTACTTTTTAAAAATGAGTTGTATTAGAACATAGTCACCCTCACTGTTTTGGTGTGGCTCATTTTTGCTGCATAGCAGGGTTGAATAATTATGATAGAGACAGCAAGGCCTGCAAAGTCCTTAATATTTACTGTCTGGCCTTTTACAGAAATGTTTACAGATTCTATATTTAAAGCTTGGATAAAACTCTAATGTACAATATCAAAATGCAGTTGAAACAATTTTATTCCTTTCCTGGTACCCCAGGTTTTGTCAAATAAATGAAGAAAAGTGACCTCCTTAAATGCAGAAAAGCCAGTAAATCACTTACGGCCATGTCTTTATAGTACCCCTTAATGTAACTTTCTGGTCTGCTTTTCAGAAAAAACAAACAACCAAACAACAACAAAAAATAAAAAAATAATAAAAAAAAGAAAACACCACCACCAACAACATCCAACACACAATACCCCTCAAATTCAATATACTTGGATAAGTGGTAAGTTAGAATGTTGGCAGCAGGATAAGGCTTAAAATGAAAAAAAAAAAAAAAAAAATCAAAAAACACCAAAAACAAAATAACATGGAAATTCCAGACTGTTTGACTTTTTGTAATAAAGGATGTAAAATATAAAACAACACATTATTTAAAACTAACAATATTTATTATATGTTTAAAGGGGTAGTGAAATGATAAATCCTTCCATTGGCTAAGTAATTACACTGAAGAATACACTACAAAATAGTAATAATAATTCAGGTAAGGAAAGTAAGGAGAAACACTAGGAATGTTCCCACCCTGGTAAGAGGCCTAGAGGTCTCACCTCCTGTTTCTCATACCTTTGTGTAGTCCTCTTCCACACTGTGCCAGGGTTTGCCTCTGTGATCACTAGAGTACAGCTGAATGATGGTATGTCACTCCTGAAGACATTGAGGTATTGGGAGGCTGAATGGATTAAATTCAACTTAACAAAACTGTTACTAGTTTGTACCATGCTAAATATAATGAAGAAATTTACTTCAATTATTCACTTAATTTTAACTTAACATCACAATTGTTATAAAGTTTTGCTTCAGTCGTTGTAACCCCATAACTGTCTTACTTCACTACACACATATCTATGGATTTTCAGGAAAATGGAGTCTAGAAATGAATAGGTCACTTTTATTCCTGACTTCCTTTAATATGATCTATTAACAAAAAATTATTATATTAGCTTTGATTATGTTCTACTTGAAGGTACAATTTTAACAATGTTAGTATGCATATATTAATAAACAATTCAAAGTAAAGATAAGGAAATGAAGTCCTCCTAGATCGGTAAAATTTGGAAACTACTTTACACAGTTTACTATTTGGCTCCTAATCATGTTGGCCATCATAATTGTGCTACAAGTTTGACTTGCTATGGTAATGGTTATATTAAGGATGTTGACTTATTCTTTTGATAAAGTAGAGATAAGTTTATTACCTGGAAAATTCAACAACAAAAATATTAGTATGAACACTGGGAGAATGAGAATATAAAAGTCATATTCAAGAAATCCCTTGTAGGCAACGAAAGTCATGACATAAATATAGGAATAGAGTGCTAATCTTCAGCAAATAATTTGCACAAGCTCTGGTAATATTTGTGAGTTGTTGAAGTATTTAAAATTTGTAGCAAATCATTTTTCCCCAAAAAATATGAATCTAATTTTACACACAGCAGTATTACAGAGTAGACATGGAAATAGTATGTCTTCATGGCTTGGGTTTTTATCAATGCATACATTGAAGTAAAATATTCTTAAAGATTTACTACGAAATAAGTTACTGTTACTACAGAACTAAATCTAGCTTATAGTAAAGACACATCTTTATTATAATGTCATATTTTGGCCTAAAGGTCATGTCATAAATTAAAGCTGAAATTAGTCCAGCAGAGTCCCATTATTTTTTCTCAGCATGAAACTTCAATAATATGACTTAGACTGACCTTTTTTCACTATTGTTTCAAGGTATCTTGTTAATATTCTTTTGCGTTATCCCTTTCTCTCCAACATATACATTTTTCCTCTAAAAAGTGTAGTTTAGCTCCAGCTGTAACACATTCAGCTTGCCATCTGTTGAACATTTGGATTCAGCTGTAAATGCTGGGGTATCTATTCTGTAGGGACATTTTGCCAAATGACCACTCTTTCTCTAGATAGTCATTCCTAAGACTATAGTCATATGTGGATGCTCTAACATTTGAGAAAAATCATTTGCCATATTTAGAAAATAATTATTTTTGTAAACAACTTGTGACTATTCAGAATATTTAGTAATTTTTCCATGTGGTAGGTATGTGTTGAAACTGTCGCTAAATACTGTGAGTTTTTGGTCTATTCTAACTGAAATCAGAAATACAACATTCCAAAAGCCAATATTAATGCAATTTCTTAATATAAGTTTATGTTCAAGATAGTTTTAAGGGCCTGTTTTCAAGCATAAAGTACTTATATTAATGTTCTGCTATCAAGAAATACTCATAAGTGCTTTTTTTCTCCTCCTAATTTTGCTTGTCATAATTTGGGGGAGTTTGAAAAATGTATATGTCTAGTATTTGAAAAGAATACCTGTGGCATATAATGCATTACCTATTTAATGAAGATATAATTTGATTAAATACCTATAGTATAAAATGTTTTAAAATACCATTATATACTTTGATTCTATTAACTTAGAAAAAATAATTTGGAGCTTTATTTTCTGCTCAAAAATGTAATTTATTAGTAAATATGTCCTAATTATCTACTTAAAAAACTCCAGTCACTTAAAGTATTTAATTTATTTTTAAATATCTGCTATGTAAAAGATTTCTAGGTAGTATTCATTATACAAAGAAAAAAATGTGGTGTACAGAAGAAACTCGTGGTCTTACTTATATGTGAAATCTAAAATAATCAAACACATAGAAGCAGAGAGTAGAATGGTGGTTACAGAACCTGAGGGCAGGGGAAATGGGAAGATGATGGCAAAAGGATACAAAATCTCAGAGAAGAGGAATATTATTTTAGGTCTTTTGCACAGCACAGTGAATATAATTAATAAAAGAGGGCCGGGTGTCGTGGCTCAAGCCTGTAAACCCAGCACTTTGGGAGGCCGATGTGGGTGGATTACCTGAGATCAGGAGCTCGAGATCAGACTGACCAATATGGTGAAACCCCATCTCTACTAAAAATACAAAAAGTAACCAGCTACTTGGGAGACTGAGGCAGGAGAATGATTTTAACCTGGGAGGCGGAGGAGTTGCAGTGAGCCAAGATCATGTCACCGTACTCCAACCTGGGCAGCAGAGCAAGACTCCGTCTCAAAAACAACAATAACAACAACAACAACAACAAATACAAATAATAATAGAGGATTGTACATTTCAAAATTGTTAGGATAGTAAATTTCAAATATTCTTACCACCAAAAATGTTACATATTTGAGATAATGGATATGTTAACTATCTTGATTTAATTATGTTACATTGCATTCATAAATAATACCATTACTTGTTGTCCTATAAACTTATACAATTATAAATTGTCAATTCAAAATAAAAACAGCAGTGTGGAGGGAGAATATTTACTAACATCCAAATGTCTTGGGACTTTAGTTGCATAAAAGAAGGGCATGGGACTAAGAACTTTGGTTGTCAGTGGATAGTTGCATGGTATTTTTACATTTTTCTAGATCACATTATGAGAATGAGTTTATATGGATATACTGGGTGGCTGCAGATTTACGGTATTTGTATTATATTATTTTTTGGTCTGCACTGTACAGTATCTTCACTTCTTTTGGAGATCTGCTTATCCACACTCAACCATATGATTCAATAGGCATAATAGCTATAATTCTCTATCCAATTTGCTGACATTCTGAGCAAATTATTTGCATGCAATCATCTTCTGACAGTAGTGTTTAGACCAACAGGAAGTTAAGGCAGTCATATTTCTTCTCGGGATTTTTAAAATATGGAAGCAGCTGAAAAAAGATTTTCCTACTGGGCCACATATCTGAAAATTATAGACAGTCTTTTTCCAAAGATCAAATTACCTCCAGAGTAAAGAAATCCTCCACACAGTAAGGGATAAAGATGCTTAAGTAGAAATAAGGTAAAGATAGAGAAAAACACAAGAGCAAGAGTGAGAATAAAAGCAAGAGAATGAAAGTGAGAGAGGGAGAGAGAGAAGGAGGGAGAGAGAAAGGGAATCGTCGGCACCCTTGAACCTGAGAGTTATGAGTCAATATGTTCATTTTATTTCACAGACTATTAGAATTTCCTGAGGTTTTTTGGGATGAAACTTAGTCATTATTAATAAAATACCATTGAATCAAGCATTGCCTATCACATCAACTAATAATCTGCACCTTTGCAGTTCTGGCTTCTGTGGCTCAAAATGAATCAAATGTTAATCAAAATCTACATAATATAGCCCAAACAACTGGAAATGAAAAAACAGGAACAATATATAAATAAGTTTTTTATAAATATTGAAACCCCAATTAGTGATATATATGCACTAACAGTCTCCCAATATCCAATGATGGGGATCTAATCTGATAGGGACATAAGACTGAGTCTTGACTTCCCTGGAACGTTATTCCATGGCTTTTCGTGTAAACTGGGTGCTCGTCTTTGAACAGGCTCTTCCCTTTTCAGCACTGGGAATAAGTCAGATACTTTCTTTCTTTCACTCTTTTTCTGAGAACAATTTAAAAAGAGCACACATAATACCTATGCTCTTCAAGCTACAGAATATAATTTGGGAAGCAGCAGATAAATAAATAAATAAATAAATAAATAAATAAATAAATAAATAAAAATCTGGCCTCTGTGTCCATCTCTTTTCCTCAAAGGAGAAGATATGATGAGAACGAGTGTGCTATTAGGACCAACTATTGCTGTCAGTTTATTGGTTCCTAGTGATTCACAGTTTGGCTTTACTAGGTCTAGGCTCATTCAAATGAGAGGAGGAGCAGAGGATATTTATTTTCTTTTTTTTATTATTATTATTATACTTTAAGTTCTAGGGTACATGTGCATAACGTGCAGGTTTGTTACATATGTATACTTGTGCCATGTTGGTGTGCTGCACCCATCAACTAGTCAGCACCCATTAACTCGTCATTTACATCAGGTATAACTCCCAATGCAATCCCTCCCCACTCCCGCCTCCCCGTGATAGGCCCCGGTGTGTGATGTTCCCCTTCCCGAGTCCAAGTGATCTCATTGTTCAGTTCCCACCTATGAGTGAGAACATGCGGTGTTTGGTTTTCTGTTCTTGTGATAGTTTGCTAAGAATGATGGATTCCAGCTGCATCCATGTCCCTACAAAGGACACAAACTCATCCTTTTTTATGGCTGCATAGTATTCCATGGTGTATATGTGCCACATTTTCTTAATCCAGTCTGTCACTCATGGACATTTGGGTTGATTCCAAGTCTTTGCTATTGTGAATAGTGCCGCAATAAACATATGTGTGCATGTGTCTTTATAGCAGCAGGATTTATAATCTTTTGGGTATATACCCAGTAATGGGATGGCTGGGTCATATGGTACTTCTAGTTCTAGATCCTTGAGGAATCCCCATACTGTTTTCCATAATGGTTGAACTAGTTTACAATCCCACCAACAGTGTAAAAGTGTTCTTATTTCTCCACATCCTCTCCAGCACTTGTTGTTTCCTGACTTTTTAATGATTGCCATTCTAACTGGTGTGAGATGGTATCTCATTGTGGTTTTGATTTGCATTTCTCTGATGGCCAGTGATGATGAGCATTTTTTCATGTGTCTGTTGGCTGTATGCATGTCTTCTTTTGAGAAATGTCTGTTCATATCCTTTGCCCACTTTTTGATGGGGTTGTTTGTTTTTGTTCTTGTAAATTTGTTTGAGTTCTTTGTAGATTCTGGATATTAGCCCTTTGTCAGACTAGTTGATTGCAAAAATTTTCTCCCATTCTGTAGGTTGCCTGTTCACTCTGATGGTAGATCCCATTTGTCAATTTTGGCTTTTGTTGCCGTTGCTTTTGGTGTTTTAGACATGAAGTCCTTGCCCATGTCTATGTCCTGAATGGTATTAACTAGGTTTTCTTCTAGGGTTTTTATGGTATTAGGTCTAACATTTAAGTCTCCAATCCATCTTGAATGAATTTTCGCATAAGGAGTAAGGAAAGGATCCAGTTTCAGCTTTTTACTTATGGCTAGCCAATTTTCCCAGCACCATTTATTAAATAGGGAATCCTTTCCCCATTTCTTGTTTTTCTCAGGTTTGTCAAAGATCAGATGGCTATAGTTCAAAAGCTAGCAGAAGGCAAGAAATAACTAAGATCAGAGCAGAACTGAAGGAGATAGAGACACAAAAACCCTCCAAAAATCAATTGAAATCCAGGAGCTGGTTTTGAAAAGATCAACAAAATTAATAGACCACTGCTTAGAGACTAATAAAGAAGAAAGAGAAGAATCAAATGAATACAGTAAAAATGTCAGGTGATATCACCACCAACCCCACAGAAACACAAAATACAATCAGAGGGAATACTACCAGACACCTCTCACTTAGTAGGCTAGAAAATCTAGAAGAAATGGATAATTTCCTGGACACTTACACTCTCAAGACTAAACAGGAAGAAGTTGAATCCCTGAATAGACCAATAGCGGGCTCTGAGGTGAGGCAATAATTAATATACCACCAACCCAAAAGTGGGACCAGTAGTTCACAGCTGGTGCCAGAGGTACAAGGGAGGGAGCTGGTACCATTCCTTCTAGAAACTATTCAATCAATACTAGAAAGAGAATCCTCCTAACTCATTTTATAAGAGACCAACATCATCCTGATACCAAGCCTGGCAGAGACACAACAAAAAGAAAGGGTACAGACCAGCCATCCCTGAGTAAGACATCGAGGTGCAAAATCCTCAATAGAATACTGTAGAAACCAGACAGCAGCATATCAAAAAGCTTATCCACCATCATCAAGTGGGCTTTATCCCGAGGATGCAAGGCTGGTTCAACATATGCAAATCAATAACCGTAATCCAGCATATAAACTGAACCAAAGCCAAAAACCACGTGATTATTTCAATAGATGCAGAGAAGGCCTTTGACAAAATTCAACAGCCCTTCATTCTAAAAACTCTCAATAAACTAGGTATTGATGGAACGTATCTCCAAATAATGAGAGCTATTTATGACAAACCCACAGCCAATATCATACTGAATGGGCAAACCTGGAAGCATTCCCTTTGAAAACTGGCACAAGACAGGGATGCCCTCTCTCACCACTCCTATTCAACATAGTGTTGGAAGTTCTGGCTAGGGCAATCAGGCAAGAGAAAGAAATAAAAGATATTCAGTTAGGAAAAGAAGAAGTCAAATTGTCCCTGTTTGCAGATGACATGATTGTATATTTAGAAAACCCCATCATCTCAGCCCAAAATCTCCTTAAGCTGATAAGCAACTTCAGCAAAGTATCAGGATACAAAATTAATGTGCAAAAATCACAAGCATTCTTATACACCAGTAACAGACAAACAGAGAGCCAAATCATGAATGAACTTCCATTCACAATTGCCTCAAAGAGAATAAAATACCTAGGGTATTTGTTTTCAATGTGTCAAGTAGATGAGAAAGCCCTGAGAAGCCAGCATCAGCAGGCCTAGTGCATGCAAACCTCAAATATTTAAAATATTTTACATAGAATCCCTTCACAAAAGACCAGGCCAATATTTACCAGTATGATGCTTTCAAAGTTACTACTGTATTAGAATTGGAGAAGATTGCTTATTGGCTTATATATTTTTAATGCCAGTCATTGGAAGCCTAAATTTACTCCTGGTATCTTTTAATAAAGAAATCTGAAACATTCTCCTTGATAAATTTGTCACTGAACTGTGTATTTATTTCTAATCTAGTAACTCAAAAATACCTTACCCTAAACATTATCAGACCAGATCACATTATTCCAAGATTAAATACTCTTGAAAACATTTTTGAAGGAGAATTTAAAATGGTACATCTAGATGAAATATACATATATAAATCAGTTTTAATCTATATGAATAAATGTTAGCTGCATGTAAGTTGACATTATCCTTCCCAGTTCTGAGTAACCTTCAAATTTGAGAAGATCATATAGCAGTTATCTTTGTCAATACAGCCAAGTATATCAAAACACAATGAATAGCCTGTTCAGTCTTATATATACACCTGCTGTTTAATATTTGAAATTCTTGTCAGAGAAGTATTTGCAATTTGGTAGTAGAAAGTGTAAATTATGCTGATTTATAATGTTACTGTTGCAACAAAATGCATAAAGACACATACAACAGCAATATTCACACAGATGGTCTTAACTGTCAATGCACAAAAATAGTAAGCATAGAATTACCAAAAAATCAAGATGAATTATATGTTGCAATGACTTATTAGGGAACTGAGGCTTTTTGAAAAGAAAGAACATATTTTTTCTTTGCCTGAAATTTTCTTTCCTCATTTTTTTAGCACAACTAATTTTCACTCATCCAGTTTGACTTAATGCATCAATCATCTATTACAAAAACATAGACTCCCCTTCATTTCTCTGTGACACATTGTCCTATGAAACTATTGCCATTATCTCTCTAGCCTTTTTTTTCTTGTTTTTCCAATGAGATGAAAGTTACTTGAGGACAGGTGCTTTGTACGCTTAGCACATAGCATCCTGCCTAGCATATGGTAAGCTTTACATAAATATTAACTAAATCAATATTGATACATTTCTTACTTTCACAGATATAGTAGTTTGAGAACAATGTCAGTTCAGAAATAGTTGGCCTGTTATTTGTTAAACCTACACTACATATTGGCCATTGTGCCACTAGGTGATGTAAAATCCCCACGTGCTGTGGCAATTATCTATTTATTGCATCTCATCAAATTCATTCTTTTTTACCTTGCCTTATGATCCTTGAGTGAGACTCTCCAAACATTGCCTTATTGAGATGTGGCTTGGCACAGGTTTTTGTCATTAGAGCATCCTGAATGAAAACTGCAAGGACAATGGAGGAAAGAATTTGTATCTTGAATTCTTTCTGTCTCTGTCTGTCTCAGTCTCTTTCTGTCTCTCTCTCTCTCTTTTATTTCTCCCTCTCTTCTTCTTTTTCCCCCTAAATACATATAACAATGCTTTCCCAAATATAAGTAAATCTGCATATAATAAATTTATTAAATTATACTAAATAAGCCTTAAGTGTGCGGCAGAATGAACATACAAGATGAGGGTTTTTTTTTTTTTTTTTTTTTTTAGATTTTAATAATTCTAAAACACAACTACTATGTTTGCTTTTCTTCCTTTCCTGCCTATGCCACACAATTAACAATCATTGTGATGTTCATAGAGGCAAAGCACTAGGTCAGAGGTGAGTTGCATCAACTTTAGAAGCTGAGGTATGAAAAAGACTTTATTAAACATTTGCAAGAACAGATTAATTTTTAAAATGCATACAGATTCTATAGGTAAGAACCTACCTGTCAAACCTAGATTATAAACATTGAGGATTTAGTTTATCAGTCTTCTAAGCATGCACCAACCACTAAGGGCAAACTTTATTACAGCACAATAAGTGAATGAATAATTTGCCATGTAAAAAATATTTTCACCTTTTATCTAGAAAGATAAAATTCCTTGTAATTGTGAGTAACATCTATTGCTCTTTTGAAATCCAATGGAAGCTAATTGTTGTGTTAAACAGGAAATCACCTGGGCAGAATGAGAGTCCTTCACTATTAAAAGCATCAATTAAAGAGTCAAGGATGATTGACAAAGCTATTAAATGCTGAAAATATGTCATTTAAAAGGTAGAAGTTAAAAATGAATGTACAAAATCTATGAAATTGAGAACATTGAAGCTAGTGAAAATTGGAATAAATTACAAGGGAGAAATTACACATGAAACTAAATACCTGTGAATTTGGGACCTGTTGGTGAACCTATTAGAGGACACTGAACTAGTCTTACACATCTGTAAAATTGATACAAGTTTGAGAAATGAAATGTGGTTTTACCAGGATCAGAAATTCTGCTAACTACATGACTCTATACATTTTATATATCTGAGACTAAGTTATTTGCAAGAAAGTAGACATATATACTTTACTTTCTTTCCCAGGGGAAATTAAAAATGCAAATATATACAAAGAAAAAAAAAAAAAAAAGATGAGAAAATACCAGGTAATATAGTTTGACTGTGTGCCCACTGAAATTGCAATTTGAATTGTATCTCCCAGAATTCCCATGTGTTGTGGGAGGAAACCAGGGGGAGGTAACTAAGTCATGGGGGCTAGTCTTTCCCATGCTATTCTTGTGATAGTGAACAAGTCTCACGAGAACTGAGGGATTTATCAGGGGTTTCCGCTTTCGCTTCTTTCTCATTTTTCTTTTACTGCCACCAAGTAAGAGGTGCCTTTTGTCTCCCGCCATGATTCTGAGGCCCCCCAAGACATGTGGAACTGTAAGTCTAATTAAACCTCTTTTTGTTCCCAGTTTTGGGTATGTCTTTATCGGCAGCGTTAATATGAACTAACAAACGGCCGGGCGCGGTGACTCAAACCTGTAATCCCAGCACTTTGGGAGGCCGAGAGGGGCGGATCACGAGTTCAGGAGATGGAGACCATTCTGGCTAATCCGGTGAAACCCCGTCTCTACTAAAAAATACAAAAAACTAGCCGGGCGAGGTGGCGGGCGCCTGTAGTCCCAGCTATGCGGGAGGCTGAGGCAGGAGAATGGCCTAAACCCGGGAGGTGGAGCTTGCGGTGAGCTGAGGTCCGGCGGGTCACTGCACTCCAGCCTGGGCGCCGGAGCAAGGCTCTGTCTCAAAAAAAAAAAAAAAAAAAAAAAAGGAACTAACACACTAGGCAAGGATATTTGCCTCTTCTTTTATTATATATGATAGCCAGTCTATGTAAACACTTATGTAAGTATTTGATTAAGTATGCGGATTTTATTTCCTTACTAAAAAAAAAAAAATTATCTGATGCAAAGATAAATAATAATAAGATATATCAAATCATTGTAGATATTTAAGGTGTACAACCTGACGATTTGCTATACCTCTTCATTGTGAAATAACCATCACAATCAATATAACTAACATTTCTATTACCTAAGATAAATACGTTTTTTATGTGTGTGATGAGATAACTTAGAATCTATTTTCTTAATACATTTTAAGTATACAACACAGTATTGTTACCTCTAGTCACCTTGCTATAAATTAGATCGCAGAACTTACAGATTTTGGATATATGATCAACATAAGTTGATGTACTCCTTGACCCACATCTGAATCAATTATTTTTGGTTTATTTCAGTAAGTGCAATGGATCCGGTGAAACCCCGTCTCTACTAAAAAATACAAAAAACTAGCCGGGCGAGGTGGCAGGCGCCTGTAGTCCCAGCTATGTGGGACTTCTTTGCGGGAATTTCTTATAAATGTTTATAATTTAATAGATTTATATGATCAATCTATTAAACTTATCATTTATATGATGACTGAGTTTCTTGCTCTCAGTAGAATAACAAAAAAATTTGTGTAAGTTTTTGTTTGCATACAACATCTTCAGAGCAACTGAAGAAACAAATTTTACTAATGAAAACGGTATACATACTTGCTGAAAAAAAGGTAAGACATATAAATTTTAACTGACAAGGATTTAAGTGGAAGAATAATCCATTTACTTATAATAAATTTACTTCTAATAGAAATACATTTTGTAGGTAATACGTTTTAAATATTAACTATATGATTAGTACTGACTACAATCTGTACAGATTCAGCCACTTGGTTTCTAAACATCGAATAATTTTATTTATACACTTTCTAAAAATATGCAGTGTTAACACCCATTTCTAAGAAACTGAGAACACCAGATACATTAATTGCTTTAGAAAAAAATCTACAGTATTCTTTTGATAAATAAGACAGATTATTTGGTCACTAATTAGGAGTGTACTCTTCTACAAGACTTTAACTTTGCACAAATTCTCAGTAAAGACTATTCAGACAATGATAGCAAAGAATGTAAGTACTTACTGTTTGAAAGAAAAAAAATGAAATAGGTATGCCCTTAACATTTATAATAGAAATATAAAAACAATATCTTTAATAAAAAACAATCCATGCATTTTGTAGAGTAAAATATGCAGATGTGTTAGAAAGAAAATAATTGTACAGTATGTTAAAAACTGACATGAATTTCAAACCACTTAAGCAAAAAAAAAATTAGAGTAATTTTAATAGATGGATAAATTTATATGATGACTGAGTTTCTTGTTCTAAGCCCCGATTTCTTAATTTGTTTTTGAATGCATTTAAAACATAAATTTAATTTCAAATATTATTTAAGAAACAGTAGATAATTCTGTATAAGATCTATGTTTAGCCCGCTTAACTTGATCTACAAAGATTGAAGTTCAAATATTAAATGAATAAATAATCTGATTACTCTTTTAATATACATGAACTGATGTGTTATTCTTATTTCTAAAGAAATATGCTGTGAAATATACATGCATGCACATATCTATCTATCTATATCTCTCAGAAAAATTATTTTAAAATACATGTAATCAGCAGTGAACTGTTACATAATAGTAAATAAACAGCTCTTGGGGCAGGGGAGCTCCAAAACTATTTGCATGATTTTTCAATTTCCAAGCCAATTTTTATGGCCATTGTTACTCACCTTCCACAATACCTGAACATTTAACAATCAGGTTTTGCAAGGCAATAACAACTAGTTCCAGTATACCACTCTATAATGTATAGAATAAAAATGAAATAGAGAAATTTATCTATTGGTTGTTAACTTTATTTAAAACATTTACAATAATTAATATTGGCAAATGAAAATAATATTACTAAGCGAAACACGATAAACCATTCTGAGCAATCTGTTGCAAGGACAGAAAACCAAACATCGCATGTTCTCATTCATAGGTGGGAATTGAACAATGAGAACACTTGGACACAGGGTGGGGAACATCACACAACAGGGCCTGTCATGGGGTGGGGGAGAGGGAAGGGATAGCATTAGGAGATATACCTAATGTAAATGACGAGTTAATGGGTGCAGCACACCAACATGGTACATATATACATATGTAACAAACCTGCACGTTGTGCACATGTACCCTAGAACGAACTTAAAGTATAATAAAAAAAAGTGAATAGTATTCATAAAAACATAGAGGTCTTCAAATGTTTGACTTTAATTTGATATGCTATTTTCATCCATGTATTTTTCTTCTAAAATTGTTATATTCCATAGTTATTTCTACCAGTTTATTTTTTCTTTTTTTCTATATTTCTTTATATTAATTTTTAACTCTCCTCTATTGAAAATAAGACAGTTTTAAAGAACAACAGTCTGACTCATTCAATTCTGCTAAATTTTTTAGGCTTCAACTCAGCAGTGTTTCTTTTAGTGACCCTATAGAAACACATTTCCCAAAATATAGATATTTATTTTATATGACAAATACTCAGTTTTCTACTTTTCAAGAATTATGTGCTAATTGTTAGGAGTTTAACTAAACTCAAGTTTTCTCAATATACTTTCTCATATCTAGTCCATTTTATATTTTGTCCCTTTAAAATATGGTGTAGATACAATATGTAATTTATAATGGAATTTCTTAATTTTTATTTGATAGATCCAAGAATTATCAAGATTTCTGGGTCCCTTCTTAATAAACAAAATTGAAAATTATGCACTTAAATAATCATATGCCTATATATAGGCAACATGAATTAAAAATAAAGTTATCAGTAAATTTATAAAAATTAAATTAAATAAATTGATAAATATAAATTAGATCATTGTATAGCATTTATTAATTTCTATAATGCATTTCCTAAATGGGATGACATTCTGGTAATGACTACTCTTCTTGATCATGCAGAAAGTGTGTGTTGTAACAGAATTCTTCTACATAATGCAGACATTTTATGAATACTGTGCTTTGGAACTATTATTTTGTTGTTTTTGTAGAATGTAAAAGAAAATTTAGATATTCCCATATGTGATAGCCTGAATAAGATGGGTTAAAGACCTATATTTTAATGGAAGTATTCCAAAAATAATAATGGGGACTAATTAAAAAATATCACATGATGTGTCATGTCCAAAAATGAGTGTTCTCACAGTGTCAAGATTTAAAAGGTTTTTCTAATTAACTTACTAAATAAGTAGGAGTTTTTGTTTTTCATGATATAACCATATTTCATATATTTATATGTGTATATGTGTGAATGTGTGTATATATGTATGAATATATGTTTAGTGTGTGTATTTGTACATATATTCTCTGCTGAATACTTTTTTATTGAAAACATTCAACATAGACATTTCACAATGAACACAAAATTGTTATTTAATATTTCATTAAACTTACTTTGAACTTTGTAAGAAACCCAACATTCTATGTTTCTAACTGACATCAGTCAGGAATGAGAGACTCATATAATACAATTTTTGATTTAGGTTTGCCAATGTTGATTATTAACTATGCCATCTTAATTGAAACTAATCCAAAATCCATTTTTATGATGCATTTATTATCAGCAACATTTCTGAAATGCAATACTCTAAATCTTAAAATGAATTTACAAAAGAGACTTACAACAAATAATATTCGTAATTATCTGATGATTGCATACCTTGTAATAATTAGTCTGTTATTTTAAACTCAGTGCTTACTATACTGCTCTTTAATGGTAAACAATAATGTGAAATTGTCAGAAACACTAATGGATCCAGAGTATACTCTGGGAATTTGCATTGCTTATGTTGTTTAAAATTATAATTGTGAATGTATTTTATTCTAGTATCTTTCATAAAATTGTATCAATACAGGAAATCTAAAAAGTAATTAGTACTTGCTGGCAAAATTCTATTTATGAAAATGGTGAACAGTAAAATATATTTACTATTTAATGCTAGTGAGAGCTAAGTATAATCCTCTATCAATATGCAAAACTCAGTTTAAAGTAAAACTGAGGTAATATTTCTCCGTTTGCATAGATGATAGTGTATCAAAAGATTCTACCAACTCCTGGGCCTTTTTTGTTGCATCTTTCTGCTGTTGTTATCTAGAAGGCCTAAGCTGTGATCCCTAAGTTTTAGTAAACTAATATATTTATAAAATATATATCTTCCCATCATTTACTTTGAATATATACTATCTTAATTAAATATATTTGTAACATTATGTCATATAAAATGTGTATACTCTTCAGATATCATGATTTGCTGCTTTTTATTTAGACAATATTGTATAACAATATTCTTGGAAGATATCTATGATTATACCTGCAAAACTGCAAATATCCAAAATCATGAGTGGTCCCTAAGACACCCACATTTCCATATATATAAGAACATAGTATTATATATAACGTATACAATATATATATAATAGAATATATGTAATATATATTCTAATACAGTCTTTTCAAATTCACTAATCTTTACCAGCATGATATCAAAATTATCAGTTCCATACTGTGTATTTTTAGCTATGTCCTTATATTTTGGTTTTTAGAATACTTGTGTCTTATGTCTTTCATGACTCTGCCTAACATAGTCAAGCTTTCCTTAAGCTTCTGACCATAAAGAACATAGTTCTAATTGGTTGAATGTAGTTGTTCACTTATTCTATCATGTGTTTCATTCTCGTTTCATTTTCCACTGATTGATACTTTTCCTGCTTCAATACAAGTCCAGTAATTGTTGATAGTATTCCATGCATTGCTAATTTTGCCTTGTTGGTAATTAGATATCTTAATGTTCCTATAAATATATATATGCTTTGTTCTGGGATGCAGTTGAGTTCTTTGGAAACAGTTTAATCTTTTTTGGGTTTTGCATTTAAGATTATACTTGAGTAAAATCCTAGAAGCACTGACTAAGGAAAATGTTGAATCACTGTTGTGGGAAAATCCTGATTTCTCTACCGGATGGCCCATAAATTATGAGATTTTTCTAGACTGGCTACTGAAAATACCAAATAATTCCATCCCTGGTGGGATCTGAGAAGAGTTCCCCATAGTCCTTTCAGATTGTTCTTTCCCTGTCCTTGGTGGAATCCTCATATTCACATGCTAAACGAAACCCAGTTTAAAAGTCCAGAAACCATTGGTCTATATCTCTTGTTTTGTACCAGTACCATGTTAAGTTTTTGGTTACTGTATTCCCTGCAGCATAGCCTTCCAGCGACGTCTGCCTCGTCCTTTCGACCTGTGATCAGTCTCTGGAGACGCGGGCCTCGGTCCACATGAACCTCAAAGCCAAAAGCTCAAATTCCAGCTGAAACCCACTGCAGCCTGGATGGGGACGGCTACTGAATCTATAAATTACCTTGGGCAGTATGGCCATTTTCACGATATTATTGATTCTTCCTCATCCATTTACATGGCATGTTCTTCCATTTGTTTTTGTGTCCCTCTTTATTTCACTGAGCAGTGGTTTTGTAGTTCTCTTGAAGAGGTCCTTTACATCCCTGTGTGCCTGGATTCCTGTGGTATTTATTCTCTTGAAGCAATTGTGAATGGTATTCACGGCTCTGTTTGTCTGTGCCATTGGTGTATAAGAATGTTTGTGATTTTGCACATTACTTTTGTATCCGAGACTTTGCTGAAGCTGTTTATCAGCTTAAGGAGATTTTGGGCCGAGACAATAAGCTTTAAATATACAATCATGTCATCTGCAAACAGGGACAATTTGACCCTCTTCTTCCCCAACCGAATACCCCCTCGATTTCTCACCACTGCCCTTAGCCAGAACCTCCACTATGCTGAATAGGAGTGGCGAGAGAGTAAGCATCCCCCGTCTTGTGCCATGTCCAAAGGAATTCCAGCTCGTCCTATTCAGTATGATATTGGTTGTCAAGTAAATAGCCTATTATTTGAGGTAATGTTCCATCAATACCGAATTTATTGAGTTGCTTTAGCATGAAGGGCTAAGTTGAATTTGTCAAAGCCTTTTTCTGCATCTATTGAGATAACCATGGTTCGTTTCTTGGTTCTGTTTATATGCTGGATTATGTTTATTGATTTGGTGAATGTTAACCAGCCTTGGTATCCCAGGGGATGAAGCCCACTTGATCATGGTGGATAAGCTTTTTGATGTGTTGTTGAACCGGCTTGCCAGTACTTTATTGAGGATTTTTGCATCGATGTTCATCAGGGATATTGGTCTAAAATTTTTGTTGTATCTCTGCCAGGCTTTGGTATCAGGGCCGATGTCATCTCATAAAATGAGTTAGGAGGATTCCCTCTTTTCTATTGATTGAATAGTTTCAGAAGGAATGGTACCAACTCCTCCCTTTGTACCTCTGGTAGAATTCGCTGTGAATCCATCTGGTCCTGACTTTTTTAGTTGGTAGGCTACACTGTTGCCCTCAATTTCAGAGCCTGCTATTGGTCTATTCAGATTCAACTTCTTCCCCGGTTTAGTCTGGAAGAGTGTAAGTGTCCAGGAATATCCATTCTCTTTCTAGATTTTCCAGACATCACAGCCATCTGATCTTTTGACAAACCTGAGAAAAATAAGAAATGGGGAAAGATTCCTATTAATAAATGGTGTTGGGAAAATTGGCTAGCCATCAGTAGAAAGCTGAAACTGGATCCTTCGTCTTTTATACGAAAAGTACTAATTCAAGATGGATAGGATTTCATGTTAGACTCTAATACTATAATCCTAGAGGAAAACCTAGGTAGTACCATTCAGACATAAGTAATGGGCAAAGACTTCATGTCTAAAAATCAAAAGCAACGGCAGCAAAAAGCCAAAATCGGACAAAATGGGACTAATTAAACTAAAGAGCTTCTGCACAGCAAAAGAAACTACCATCGAGTGAACAGGCAACCTGCTGTAATGCGTATTGCCCCTCAAATCCGGACCTATCTGACAAAGGGCTAATATCCAGAACCTACAAAGAACCTCAAACAAATTCTGCCAAGAAAAACAAACAACCCCATCAAAAGTGGGCAAGCAGGCGAACAGACATTTCTCAAAAGAGTAATACACCATACAGCCAACAGACATATGAAAAAATGCTCATCATCACCGGCCATCAGAGAAATGCAAATCAAACCACAATGAGATACCATCTCACCAAGTTAGAATGGCTTATCATTAAAAAGTCAGGAAACAACAGTGGTGCTGGAGAGGGGATGTGGAGAATAGGAACACTTTTACACTGTTGGTGGATTGTAAACTAGTTCAACCATGGAAAACAGTATGGCTTATTCCTCAAGGATCTGTGAACCAGATGTACCATATGACCCAAAGCTATCCCATTACTTGCTGGCCACGATCAAGAAATCGGCTCGCTCCAAAACAACACGCAACAACGCATGCCTACCGCGTTAACTATCCATCAAATACAAAGACTTGGAATCAAACCCAAAACGTCCAATCAAAGTGATCAGATTGGATTAAGAAAATGTATAACATATGTACAACCATGGTAAAATACCATGCAAGTCACAAAAAGGATGAGTTTGTGTCCCTTGTAGGACATGACGCAGCCGGGAACTAATCACCTGGCAAACTATCACAAGAACAGAAACCAAACACCGCATGTTTCACTCATAGGGTGGGAATCCGAACAATGAGATCACTTGGACTCGGGAAGGGGAACATCACACACCGGGCCTATCATGGGAGGGGGAGGGGAGGGATTGCATTGGAGTTATACCTGATGTAAATGACGAGCGCTGATGGGTGCAGCACACCAACAAGCAAGCAATGGGTATACATATAACAAACCTGCATCGTTATGCACATGTAATTCCACAACTTACAATATAATAATAATAACAAATTAAAAAAAAAAAAGAAAAAAAAGTCCAGAAACCTGGTATAGGAATGTAGAAGTCTCTGCAGCTACGTTCTCCCTGTACTCTGTTCCATGTGCCTCCCCTATTTCTCCTTATTTTTAAGAAGCTGGAAATTATTCAGTATAACTTTTAATTTTTTCAGGTTTTTTAAAAACTGCAAATATAATGCTACCCATAATAATTTCAATATATTTATTTATCATTTATTTATCTATTGTTCAGTTCTTACAACAGCATTTTCCTGAGGATTAAGTCTTTGTCAGCTCTCATTAATGAAAACATCCTAAAATTATCAGGATTTGCCTTTTGAAATATGCAAAGAGAAAGTAAATTATATAAATTATTTTATGAAAAATCAAATAATTGTCTACAAATGCTCTTAGTGTTTACATTAATATGATCAATTCTGGGAAAATAAAGGCAAAAATAACAACTAATAAAAATGAGAATTTTTAAAAAAAAATTGTACATACTCATCCTGCTATGAGCAAAAAGTTATTTTACTGAAGAGTCTAGAGGTAAAATTTTTAAACATCATAATCCCCAAATAACCCTTGATACCTTGACTCCTCATTTAGGCAATAGTGTCACTTCCAAAGTTCATAAACAGCTTTCATGTTTCATGTAATCACAATTGTTTTATGATTATGATTATTATTTAATTCTTCCCCATAGGTATGTATGCATATCATACATGGTAAGCAAATTGTAAAGACTTTGGGGATAAAATATACATCTCACATTTTTTTTTTCATTAGAGAAGAAAATGAGAAAGCTAATGAGTTACCCTAAAATTTGCAAATCTAAAATATTTATTTGGCAGATATACTTTAAACACATGTGTTATTTTATATTTTGCATACACATTTTCTTTGAACTCTAAGAAACATAATTTAGGAATTTTGATCATGGCAGAGATACTTGTATTGGATATGTATTGAGCTGATAACAATAACCAACTCTGCATAAAACATAAAACATAACTATTTAAGGAGACCCTACAGGAAGGAACTATAAGGATACCAACATTGAAGGAAGATAAGCAAACTCTGATGTGTCATATATAGCTATCCTCTCCTGAGAACACTTTCCAGATTATAGGCCTTACTATTAGGGTATAAGGAAAAATAGAAAATAATACTTTTATTAAGACATAAGAATAATATTAGGTCAATTTTTAAGGTTGTCAGAAGTGACGTAAATTGAGGGAAGATTCCCAATTCTCCACCTCTTTCTTCTCTCAAAACAGAAGAGAGTCACAAAGAGTATATACATAAACTTTTCTCAACTCTATTTTGTACTCTTTAACTATTCATGCAAGTGAAAAAAATCCAAGGAATCTAGAAGGAATAGCAGCTGAGATATAACTTTTTATACATAACCTGTGCAGAGAAAAAATAATTTGAAGTTCAAATCCCAGCCAAAGGAAGGGTTTGTTACAAAATCGCTGGTTTCCCTGTTAAAAGCAAAGATTACATATTCTAGGAGTGATCTCTAAACCAAAGGTTTTGCTGTAGGACAAAAGACTAGTCTCCACAAGCTTTCTTTATAAAACCAAAAGCCAAGCCTCCACCATGTCAAGGTAATCCTCTAGTTATTTATTTGTCAGGACAAAATTCAACATTCTTTCATGTAAGAACAGGCAAAATTAATTAATGTGTGGTAGAATTAAAATAAGAACAGCTCTTGCTATTGGTTTGGAAGAGATAATGTTTGACTGTAAAACAAATGAAGATAAATTTCTGTGGTAGTAGAATTTTTTATATCTTACTCTACACTGTATATGTTTGTCAAAATTCATCAAGCTGAATTTAAGATCACAGCATGCATAAGTTAAACCTTAAAAAATTTTATTAAATATGAAACAAATTCAAGAGCAAATTTAAGACTTCATATTTACATAGACTGGATATAAAATTCACAACTATATAGATGTGTTTTCTTGTGTTTATGTATGTTGAGCTAAAACCAGTTAAAAGACTAGTTTGACAAATCAAATCCACACAAATGAACAATTTCACCAAAGTAAAATTTGATTATTAATTTCAAGATTTCAAAAAACAAATACCCACAGGAAAAGAAGAGAGGTCTGGCATGTCTCAGATGTCTCCTTCCTTCCTGTACTGGATATGTGTTCTGTGGGAAGGAACAATAAGCAAAGTTTTTAATGAGATCCTGAATCAACTCAGACAGCAGGAAAATTTATGTAATAAGACCTCTCATTTTCAACACAGAAAATTGACTAGTTACGTAACATTTGCTGTAGAAATGTGCGTCATAAATCTGTAGATCACAGGTCTATTTGTGAGAAACAGGAAAACTGACCCAAGGCAAGAATACCCTCTCTCACCACTTGTATTTACCATAGAACTGGAGTCCTGGCCAGGACAATCAGGCAAGAGAAAGAAAGAAAGAGTATCCAGATAGGAAGAGAAGAAGTTAAACTATCCCAATTTCCAGAAGACATGATTCTATATCTAGAAAATCCCATAGTCTCAGCTTAAAAGCTCCTTAGGCTTATAAACAACTTCAGCAAAGTCTTGGGATACAAAATCAATGTGCAAAAGCCACTAACATTCCTATACACCAATAACAGTCAAGCCAAGAGTCAAATCAGGAACATACTACCATGTACAATGGCCACAAAAAGAATAAAGTACCTGGGAACACAGCTAACTTGGGAGGTAAAAGACCTCTGCAAGGAGTACTACAAACTACTGCTCAACAAAATCAGGGATGACACAAACAAATGGAAAAAAATATCCATGCTCATGGATAGGAAGAATCAATATTATTAAAATGGCCTTAGTGTTCAGATATTATTAACATTTATAGATTTAATGTTATTCCTATTAAACCATTCTTCACTAAACAAGAGAAAACTATTTTAAAGTTTTTATGGAACAAAGAATGAGCCCAAATAGCCAAGCCAATCCTAAGCTAAAAGAACAAAGCTGGAGGCATCATGCTTCCCGACTTTATACTACATGGCTGCAGTAACCTAAACAGCCTGGTACTGCTGTTTGCAAAAACAGACACATATACCAATGGAACAGAATAGAGAACCCAGAAATAAAACTGCATACCTACAACTATCTGATCTTTGACAAACTTGACAAAATCAAGCAGTATGGAAACGTTTCTCTATTCAATATATGGTGCTGGGATAACTGGCTAGCTATATGCAGAAGATTGAAACTGGACACCTTTGTTACATCATATACAAAAATTAACTCAAAATGAATTAAAGGTTTAAATGTAAAACCCAAAACTAAAAAATCACTCTGGAAAACAACCTAGGAAATACCATTCTGGAAATAGAAATGGGAAAGAAATCATGACAAGGATGCCAGAAGCAATTGCAACAAAAGCAAAAACTGACAAATGAGATCTAATTAAACTAAAGAGCTTCTGCACAGCAAAGCAAACTATCAACAGAATGAGCAGACATCCTACAGAATGGTAGAAAATATTTCTGCCATTTGCACATAATGCACTTGACAAAGGTCTAATATGCAGCATCTATAAGGAATTTAAATTTGAAACCCAAAACAGAAACCCCCATTTAAAATTGGGCAAAGGACATGAACAGACACTTCTTAAAAGAAGACAACATGTGGCCAACAATAATATAAATAAAAGCTCAACATCACTGATCATTCGAGAAATACAAATCAGAGCAACAATGAGATGCCATCTCACACCAGTGAGAATGGCTATTATTAAAAAGTCAAAATAATAGATGCAGGTTGTGGGGAAAAAGGAATGCTTATCCACTGTTGGTCAGAGAGTATATTAGTTCAACCATTGTGGAAGACAGTGTGGTGATTCTTCTGAGACTTAAAGACAGAAATACCATTAATCTCAGCAATCCCATTACTGGGTATATACCCAAAGGTATATAAATCTTTCTGTTATAAAGACACATGCATGCATATGTTCATTGCAGCACTATTCACTACAGCAAAGATATGGAATCAGCCTAAATGCTGGTCAGTGCTAGACTGGATAAAGAAAATGTATCACAATACATCTACACCATGGAATACTATGCAGCCATAAAAAGAATGAGATCATGTCCTTTTCAGGGACAGGAATGGAGCTGGAGACCATTATCCTTAGCACAGTAATACAGGAACAGAAAATCATGTCCTGCATGGTTTCACTTATAAGTGGAACTAAATGATGAGAACACACGGACATGTAGATGAGAAAAACACATCCTGGGGCCATTCAGAGGGTGGATGGTGGGAGCAGGGAGAGGATCAGGAAAAATAACTGATGAGTACTAGGCTTAATACCTCGGTGATGAAATAATCTGTATGAACAAATCCCCATGACACAAGTTTACTTATATAACAAACCTGCACATGTACCTCTGAACTTCAATTAAAAAGAGAAACAATCATAAATCATGAACATATTAGTTGGAATATTTCATAGAGACTATCTCCTAGAAAATATTGTTTACCTTGAAGTGTAGTTTTCAATCTACAGCAGCGTTTGACTTGACCACTGTATTTTTTTTCCTCTGAGAGTACCTCTTCACCTAACTGGGAATAAATGAATGACAGGTCAGCTGCTTAATCCCCTTCTTTCCCAGTTTTTATACTAAAATAAATCACTTAATAATAAATAACCCCATTTTATTGTATTTTTTTATTTAGCTAGGATCAATTTGCAAAGAATTTTTTATTTATTTTTACCAAATTTTAATGCCAAACTAAACCTGAATAATACATATAAAGAAATCCATGATTTAAGACCTCACATGCAACATAAATAGTCCTGAAATATGTATGCAATAAAGTTTTTAAAAAATTTTATGACTTGGCCAGGCACAGTGGCTCATGACTGTAATCCCAGCACTTTGGGAGGCTGAGGCTGGCGGATAATCTGAGGTCGGGAATTCAAGACCAGCCTGACTAACATGGAGAAACTCCGTCTCTACTAAAAATACAAAAGTAGCCAGGCATGGTGCTGCATGCCTGTGATCCCAGCTACTCAGGAAGGCTGAGGTAGGAGAATCGCCTTGAACCCGGGAGGCGGAGGTTGCGGTGAGCCGAGATGGCGCCATTGCCCTCCAGCCTGGGCAACAAGAGTGAAACTCCGTCTCAAAAAACAAAAACAAAAACAAAACAAAACAAAACAAAAAAAATATGACTTATTTTTAGAGCAGTTTTAAATTCTCAACAAAATTAAGAAAAAGATACAGAAATTTCCCATATACCCACTCTGCTTCCGCAAATATGTAACTTTTCCATCATAAACATCTGTCATCAAACTGGCACAATTTTTATAGTTGATGAACCGACATTGACATATCATAATCAGCCACAGCCCATAGTTTACATTATGGTTCACTCTTGGTGTTGTACATTTTGGGTTTGGACAAATGTATAATAACAGGCACCCTTTTTAATAGTATCATGTAGTTACTATATATAATCATTGCCCTAAAAATTCTCTGTATAATGTATAATGACAGGCACCCTTTTTAGTAGTATCATGTAGATCACATACAATCATTGCCCTAAAAATTCTGTGTGCTCCACCGATTCATCCCTCCCCACACCCAACCCCTTACAACTGTAATCTTTTAAATGTCTGCATAGTTTTTACTATTCCAGAACATCATGTAGTTGGCATCATACAGTATGCAGCCATTGCAGATTGACTTCTTTCACTTAGTGAAAGAAGTCACTTATGCATTTAAGATTCCTCCATGTCTTTTCATGGTTTGATAGCTCATTTACTTTTAGTACTTAATAATATTTCATTGTCTGAATGCACCACAGTTTACTAATGAATTCACCTGGTAAATGACATTGTAGTTGCATCCATGTTTTGGCAATTATGAATAAAGCTACTATAAACATCTATGTTCTGGTTTTTGTATGGACATATTTTCAACCCCTTTAGGTAAATAACATGAAATGCAATTGCTGGATCATGTATGAGTATGAGTATGTTTACTTTTATAAGAAACTGCCATATTTCCAAAGTGAACATATTTCTATCAACAATGAATAAGAGTTCATCTCTTCTATATCCTTTCAAGCATGTGTTGTCATTGTTTTGGATTTTGGACATTCTAATGGGTGTATAGTGGTAGCTCACTGTTTTTGTAATTTACATTTTCCTGTTGACATGTGAAGTGGACCATCTTTTTATATGCTTATTTGCCATCTATATATCTTCTTTGGTGAGATGTCTGTTAAGGTCTTTGGCCAATGTTTAATCATGCTCTTTGTTTTCTACTGTTGGGTTTTAAAAGTTCTTTGTAAATTATGGATAACAGTCCTTTATATGTGTTTTACAAAAATATTCTCCCAGTCTCTGGATTGTGCTTTCGTTCTATTGACATTGTCTTTCAAAAAGCAGAATTTTAAAATTTTTATAAGATCCACTCTATCAATTATTTACCTTATGGATTGTGACTTTGTTTTACTAAAGTTTTGCCATATCCATGGTCATTTAAGTTTTCTCCTATGCTATCTTACAGGAGTTTTAGAGTTTTTATTTTACATTTGGGTCCATGACCCATTTTGATTAATGTAAAGTCTTTGTCCAGATTTATTTATTTTTTGCGTGTGTGTGTCCAGTTGTCTCACTAACAGCTTTTTTTTTCAGCAAGAATCTTTTGCTGAAAAGATTATTTTTGCTCCATTGTATTGTCTTTTTCCCTTGTGAAAGAGCAGTTGACTACATTTATGGGCCTCTGTTTATCTATTATTCCTTCATTACCACAATGTCCTGATTACTGTCATTTTACAGTAAGTCTTAAAGTCAGGTAGTTAGTCCTGTAACCTTGTTCTCCTTTAACACTCTGTTGTTTATTCTTGGTATTTTGTTTTTCTCTATTAACTTTAGGATAAGTTTGCTGATATCCACAAAATAACTTGATGAGATTTTGAGATTGTATTGAATCTATACATCAAATTGGGGAAAACTGACATCTTAACAATATTGAGTGATCCAATCCATAAATATGGACGAGCTCTTAAATCATCTTTGATTGTAAATATTGTATACACATTGTTAAATACATACAGAAATATTTCTTTTTAGGGTGTTAATAAAGATACTTTCTGTTTTCAAGTAAAAATTGTACTTTCTTACTGCTGGTACTTTTCACCTCTGGTATATAGGAAGGTAATTAGCTTTGGTATATTAACCTTGCACCCAAAACCTTGTCATATGCTTTTTAGTTGCAGAAGGATTTTTTGTTGTTGTTCTTTTAAGTTTTTCTTTCAAGTTTTCTACATAGATTATTAGACATCTTCAGACAAAGGAAGTTGTTTCTACATAAGTTATTAGACATGTTGAAACAAAGACAGTTTTATTAATTTCCATCTAACTTGTACACCTTTTCATTTTATTTTTTAGTCTTATTGCATTACTTAATACTACCAGTATGATGTTAGAAAGGAGGAGTGAGAAGTGGTATCTTTTCCTTATTTTTGATATTAGAAAATATCTCGCCATTATAAATAATGTTAGCTGTAGGTATTTTGTGGATGTTCTTTATCAAGTTGAGGAAGTTTTCCTCTATTTCTCAATACAGAGAGTTTTTATCATGAATGTGTTTTGAGTTTTGTCAAACAAACTACATCTATTGGTGTGATCATGTGATTTTTGTTTTTTAGTAAGTTGATGTGCGGTATTATGTTAATTGATTTTGGAATCTTCAATGAATTCTGCATACCTGGGGTAAATCCCACTTGGCTGTAGTGTATAATTATTTTTACTCATTGGTGGATTCTATTTTCTAATGTTTTCTATGTTTTCTTGAGGATACTTGTGTCTATGTTCATGAGAGATATTAGTTTGTAGTTTTTTTTTTTTTCTTGTAATGTTTTTGTTTAATTTTGACATTTGGAATGCTAGCCTCCTAGAGTAAGTTAGGAAGTATTTCCTATGCTTCTGTTCTCTGAAGAGATTTTAGATTATTAGTATAATATTTCTTGAGTTTTTGTGAGAACTTACCAGTGAAACTATTTGTTTCTGAAGCTTTCTATTTTGGAGCTTTAAATTATTGATTCAATTTCTATAACACGACATCTGGCTAACTTTTGTATTTTCAGTAGAGATGGGGTTTCACCATGTTGATCAGGTTGGTCTTGAACTCCTGACCTCATGATCTGCCTTCCTTGGCCTCCCAAAGTGCTGGGATTAAAGGTGTGAGTCACTGCGCCCGGCCAATCCCACTGTTCTTAACTGTAGCTGTGCTTTATTCAGTTCCTTAGCCCTTCTAGGTTATACATTTTGAAAATGGCATTTATTCATATTTATCATTCAGGTTACAATTTTAATGTTATTTCTTTAGGAAAAATTGCCTTAGTACCTAAAGTAGGTCAGAGCTTATACTTAGGCATTTTACCTTCATTTTTCTTATTAGCATTTGCCACTGTTTTAATATTGATAATATATTTTATTTTTTTAATTGTAGAATACATGTCATAGCATGCATGTCATGAAGTGTAAGCACACTGCAGCCTATGGATGTATATAATTTGCTCACAGTTTTATCTCTAGAATCTAAAACAGTCTTGGTTCACTGAATTTTTTTTTTTTTTTTTTCCCATGTTTACAGAGATAGAAAAAAAAAATGGAAAGGTAAATGTGTCAGTGTTGTCATCGCATAAGGAGTTAAGGGAGCAAGTGCCCCCTGTGGGCTTAGGTATTCAATACAAGTAAATTTTTAAATAGAAAAAACAAAACAAAACAAAACATTTCTTCAGTATTCTTTGCTTTACAAATTATTTCATATAATTGATTATATTTTAATTTATCACTATAGGTCAAATTGCATTCTCCCCAAATTCACATATTTAAATTCTAACCCTCAGTAACTTGAAATGTGACTGCATTTGGACACAAGTTCTTTAAAGACATAATTAAATTAAAATGAAGGATTTAAGGTGGACTCTAATCCAATATGACAGGTGTCCATCTAAGAGAAGGACATTTGGACATATATGGAGAGGCTACACCAACATAAGCTTGTATAAAGGAAAAAGCTATGAGAGGACAACCTAAGAAGATGGCCATCTATCTGTAAACCAAGAAGAAAAGTCTTAGAAGTAACCAAACCTGTCAGCACCTCGATTCTGGACCTCTAACTTCTAAAACTGTAAAAAATAAATTTTTGTTATGTAGGCCACACAGTCTATGGTACTTTGTTGTGGCAGACCAAACAGAATAAGACACTGACCCAATGCACTTTATTTCACAGTACAATAGCTGTTCTAATTATAATTTTTATATGGGCCACATAAACAAAATCTAATGCAGAAAAAATTCAAGTTTGAATGGGATCTCAAAGAATAATTACCAAAAAAAAAAAACTATCTTGTGTACTTAAAACATTTTACTTTATTTTCTGTTTTATTTTGTGTTTTAGGGCAATTGTATGTGTACATGTTCGTTATTTGAGCAAGGAGATTGATGGTTTTGGAAAAGGAGATTTTAATGCCAAATAAAATAAATTATCATGTCTGTTTGTAGCTAAAATACTTCAATTTTAATACATCTTTGGTCAGGCGTAGTGGCCCACACCTGTAATTGCAGCACTTTGGAAGGCCAAGGCAGGTGGATTGCTTGAGCCAAGGAGTTCCAGATATGTCATTGCAACATGGCAAAATCTCATCTCTAGAAAAAAATACAAAAATTAGCTGAGTGTGTTGGCACATGCTTGTAGTACCAGCTACTCTGGAGGCTGAGGTGGCAGGATCACTTGGGGAGTTGAGGCTGCAGTGAGCAGTGATTGCATCGCTGCACTCCAGTCTGGGCAACAGAACAAGACCTTATATGTCAATAAATAAATAAATATTTTCATTCTCAGTGGGCACCATTGGTTAACTGTCAAAATCAATCTAACTTTCATAAGCAAAAAAAAAAAAAAAAGAAATAATTAATATTTGTATGTCTTCCACCTCTAATTCTGTAATTGATCAGATTATTAGTTTATTAGATTTCACATTAGTGGAACTTTCAGAACTTTGTTTTGAAATATACACGTTTACTGATCAAAAATAGTCAATTTTGACATCTCAATTTTCTTACAAAACCAGTTAATTAATATTAGTATGACTCTTACGAATGGCTTAAAATAATGTAGAAATCCTATGATGCTAAGAATTCTTTTTTTAAATATCTCTTTTTATAAAATAAATTTTAAGGTAACAATCTCAATTCTTTAACTTTGATTTGTAAGGCCTGTATTAACTTTTAAAATAATGTTACATATCTCTATCACACAAAGTTGTCAAAGAAATATAGTAAAAAATTTCAAATAGCAGTTCAAAAGACTTATTAGACTTTTCTGGGACACAGAAATGTTAAAGAAATCAGATATGCCAGAGGGACACATCACACTTTAAAACAAATTCTATTTATGGAAGGTAACCTATATACCATTTGTTTTTTGCTAATTTCTCACAAAACTCTAGCATCTCAACGTACTCTCAGAAAATATTTATTAACACAGGATTTTTGGTTACATATTTAAACCTCAAAATTCTATTTCACAGTATACTAGCAGCTAGTCATTAACATAATGTGAAGTATCTCATATATAATTTAAACCAGTTGTCTAAATAAATAAAAAAATACATTTATGTCTCATTTTCCTTAATTTTTTATTATGTGTGTAATTGCTTACTTACTAATCTACATAATCCAGTATATCAGAGTCCCTGTCATTTTAGTGAATTAATATGCATTATTTCAACTTGAATGATTAAACTAAAAGAATATCATCAAAATTTTAGGCTGTCATTTAAATATCATTTAAAAATGCATGTAGAAAATACTCAAAACGTGTAAATTCAAAAACCTCAAGAAGTACTAAAGAAAAACTATAGAGACAATATTAAAATTGATTTCCTATCACTAAGATAATTCTACAGCAATGAATTTGGGTTAAGACCTGGAAAAGAGAACATTCAAATTTGACTAAAAATATATTAATGGGAAAAACAGTAAATTCACCTATTCTTGCTGTAGAATAACCGCAAAATGCAGAAATAGTCTAGATTCAAAAATACAAATAGGTTTTTTATAAAATGATTTTAGCCTCTTACTTAAAGTAGAAAACCAAAAAGGAGGTCTGGAATTTATTTCTAGTTCTGCAATTTACTCAGTGTGTGACCTTAAGTTGATACTTTTAACCTGTTCTTTTTTTCTTCATTATTATACTTTAAGTTCTGGGATACAGGTGCAAAACGTTCAGGTTTGTTACACAGGTATACACATGTCATGGTGGTTTGCTGCACCCATCAACCCATCATCTACATTAGGTATTACTCCTAATGCTATCCCTCCCCTAGCCCCCCACCCCCACAACAGGCCCCAGTGTGTGATGTTCCCCTCCCTGTGTCCATGTGTTCTCATTGTTCAGCTCCCACTTATGAGTGAGAACATGCACTGTTTGGTTTTCTGTTCCTGTGTTAGTTTGCTGAGAATGATGGTTTCCAGCTGCATCCATGTCCTTGCGAAGGACATGAACTAATCCTTTTTTATGGCTGCATAGTATTCCATGGTGTATACGTGTCAAATTTTCTTTATCCAGTCTATCATTGATGGACATTTGTGTTGGTTCCAAGTCTTTGGTATTGTGAATAATGCTGCAATAAATACACGTGTGCATGTGTCTTTATAGCACAATGATTAATAATCCTTTGGGTATAAACCCAGTAATGGGATTGCTGGGTCAAATGGTATTTCTGGTTCTAGAGCCTTGAGGAATCGCCACACTGTCTTCCACAATGGTTGAACTAGTTTACACTCCCACCAACAGTGTAAAAGCATTTCTGTTTCTCCACATCCTCTCCAGCATCTGTTGTTTCCTGACTTTTTAATGATCGCCATTCTAACTGGTGTGAGATGGTATCTCATTGTAGTTTTGATTTGTTTTTTTCTAATTACCAGTGATGATGAGCTTTTTATCATGTTTGATGGCCACATAAATGTCTTATTTGAGAAGTGTCTGTTCATATCCTTCACCCACTTTTTGATGTTTTTTTTTCTTGTAAATTTTTTTAAGTTCTTTTTAGATTCTGGATATTAGCTCTTTGTCATATGGATAGATTGCAAAAATTTTCTCACATTCTGTAGGTTGACTGTTCACTCTGATAATAGTTTCTTTTGCTGTGCAGAAGCTCTTTAGTTTAATTAGATACCATTTATCAATTTTGACTTTTGTTGCCACTGCTTTTGATGTTTTAGTCATGAAGTGTTTGGCCATGCCTATATCCTGAATGGTATTGCCTAGGTTTTCTTCTAGAGTTCATATGCTTTTAGGTCTTACATTTAAGTCTTTAATCCATCTTGACTTCATTTTTTGTATAAAGTGTAAAGAAGGGGTCCAGTTTCAGTTTTGTAGATATGGCTAGCCAGTTTTCCCAACAGCATTTATTAAATAGGGAATCCTTTCCCCATTGCTTGTTTTCATCAGGTTTGTCAAAGATCAAATGGTTGTAGATACGTGAGGTTATTTCTGAGGCCTCAGTTCTGTTCCATTGGTCTATATGTTTGTTTTGGTACCAGTACCGTGCTGTTTTGGTTACTGTACCCTTGTAGTATAGTTTGAAGGCAGGTAGTGTGATGCCTCCAGCTTTGTTCTTTTTTCTTAGGATTGTCTTGACTCTATAGGCTCTTTTTTTGGTTCAGTATAAAATTTAAAGTTGTTTTTTCTAATTCTGTGAAGAAAGTCAATGGTAGCTTGATGGGGATAGCATTGAATCTATAAATTACTTTGGGCAGTATGGCCATTTTCACGATATTGATTCTTCCTATCCATGAACATGGAATGTTTTTACATTTGTTTGTGTCCTCTCTTATTTCCTTGAACAGTGGTTTGTAGTTCTCCTTGAAGATGTCCTTCACATCCCTGGTAAGTTGTTTTCCTACATATTTTATTCTTTTTGTAACAATTATGAATGGGAGTTCACTCATCATTTGGCTCTGTGTTTGTCTATTATTGGTGTATAAGAATGCTTGTGATTGTTACACATTGCTTTTTTATCCTGAGACTTTTCTGAAGTTGCTTATCAGCTTAAGGAGATTTTAGGCTGAGATGATGGGGTTTTCTAAATATACAATCATGTAATCTGCAAACAGAAACAATTTGACTGCCTTTCTTCCTATTTGAATACCCTTTTTTCTTTCTCTTGCCTGATTGCCCTGGCCAGAAATTACAATAGTATGTTGAATAGGAGTGGTGAGAGAGGGCCTCCTTGTCTTATGCTAGTTTTCAGAGGGAATGGTTTCAGCTTTTGCTCATTCAGTATGATATTGGCTCTGGGTTTGTCATAAATGGCACTTATTATTTTGAGAAAAATTCCATCAATACCTAGTTTATTGAGAATTTTTAGCATGAAAGGCTGTTGAATTTTTTTGAAGGCCTTTCCTGCATCTATTGAGATAATCATGTGGTTTTTGTCATTGGTACTGTTTATGTGATGGATTACATTTATTGATTTGCATATGTTGAACCAGCCTTCCATCCCAGGGATGGAGTCAACTTGATCATGTTGGGTAAGCTTTTTGATGTGCCACTGGATTCGGTTTTCCAGTATTTTATTGAGGATTTTTGCATCAATGTTCATCAGGGATATTAACCTGAAATTTTCTTTTTTTTTGTTGTGTCTCTGCCAGGTTTTGGTATCACGATGATACTGGACTTATAAAATGAATTAGGGAGGAGTTCCTCTTTTTCTGTTGTTTGGAATAGTTTCAGAAGGAATGGTACCATCTCCTGTTTGTACCAATGGTAGAATTTGGCTGTGAATCTGTCTAGTCTTGGGGTTTTTTTTTGGTTGTAGGATATTACTACCTCAATTTTACAACTTGTTATTGGTCTATTCAGGGATTTGACATTTTACTGTTTTAGTGTTGGGAGGGTGTATGTGTCCAGGAATTTAACCAATTTTTTTCTGGATTTTCTAATTTATTTGTGTAGAGGTGTTTATAGTATTCTCTAATGGTAGTTTGTATTTCTGTGGGAACAGTGGTGATATCCCCTTTATCAGTTTTTATTATGTGTATTTGATTCTTCTCTCTTTTCTTCTTTTATACTCTGGCTAGCGATCTGCCTATTTTGTTAATCTTTTCAAAAAAGCAGCTCCTGGATTCATTGATTTTTTTGAAGTTTTTTTTTTTTTTTTTTTTTTTTTTCATGTCTCTATCTCCTTCAGTTCTGCTCTGATCTTAGTTATTTCTTGTCTTCTGCTTGCTTTTGAATTTGTTTGCCCTTGTTTCTCTAGTTATTTTAATTGTGATGTAGGATGTTGATTTTAGATCTTTCCCACTTTCTCCTGTGGGCATTTAGTGCTATAAATTTCCCTCTAAACACTGCTTTAGCTGTGTCCAAGCGATTCTGGTACGTTGTGTCTTTGTTCTCATTGATTTCAAAGAACTTATTTATTTCTGCCTTGATTTTGTTATTTACCCAGTAGTTATTCAGGAGCAGGTTGTTCAGTTTCTACATAATTGTGCAATTTTGAGTGAGTTTCTTAATCCTGAGCTCTAATTTGATTGCACTGTGGTCTGACAGAGTGTTTGTTATGATTTCCATTCTTTCTCATTTGCTGAGGAGTGTTTTACTTCCATTTATGTGGTCGATTTTAGAATAAGTGCAATGTGATGCTGAGAAAAATGTATATTCTCTTGATTTAGGGTGGAGAGTTCTTTAGATGTCTATTAGGTCCACCTGGTCCAGAGCTGAGTTCAAGTCCTGGATATCCTTGTTAATTTTCTGTCTTGTTGATCTGTCTAATATTGACAGTGGGGTGTTAAAGTCTCCTACTATTATTATGTGGGGGTCTAAGTCTCTTTGTAGGTCTCTAAGAACTTGCTTTATGAATCTGGGTGCTCCTGTATTGGGTGCATGTATAGTTAGGATAGTTAGCTCTTTTCGTTGCATTGATCCCTTTACCATTAAGTAATGACCTTCTTTGTCTTTTTTTATCTCTGTTGGTTTAAAGTCTGTTTTATCAGAGACTAGGATTGCAACCACTGCTTTTTTTTTTTTTTTTTTCTTTCCATTTGCTTGGTAAATCCTCCTCCATCCCTTTATTTTTAGCCTATGTGTGTCTTTGCACATGAGATGGGTCTACGGGTCTTGACTCTTTATCCAATTTGCCAGTCTGTATCTTTTAATTGGGGCATTTAGCCCATTTACATTTAAGGTTAGTGTTGTTTTGTGTGAATTTGATCCTGTCATTATGATGCTAGCTGGTTATTTTGCCCATTAGTTGACTCAGTTTCTTCATAGTGTTGATGGTCTTTACAATTTGGTATGTTTTTGCATTTCCATATTTATTGCTTTCTTTATGAGCTCTTGTAAAGCAGGCCTGGTGGTGAAAAAAATCTCTCAACATTTGCTTATCTGTAAAGGAATTTATTTCTCATTCACTTATGAAGCTTAGTTTGACTGGATAAGAAATTCTGGGTTGAAAATTATTTTCTTTAAGAATGTTCAATAATGGCCCCCACTCTCTTCTGGCTTGTAAGGTTTCTGGAGACAGATCCACTGTTAGTCTGATGGTCTTCCCTTTGTGGGTAACCCGACCTTTCTCTCTGGCTGCCCTTAACACTTTTTCCTTCATTTCAACATTGGTGAATCTGACTATTATGTGTTCTCTGTATTTCATGAATTTGAATGTTGGCCTGTCTTGCTAGGTTGGGGAAGTTCTCCTGGATAATATCCTGAAGAGTGTTTTCCAACTTGATTCCATTTTCCCCATCACTTTCAGGTACACCAATCAAACATAGGGTTTAGTCTTTTCACATAGTCCCATATTTCTTGAAGGCTTTGTTTGTTCCTTTTCATTCTTTTTTCTCTAATATTGTCTTCATACTTTATTTCATTAAGTGGATCTTCAATCTCTGATATCCTTTCTTCTGCTTGATAGATTCCGCTATTGACACTTGTATATTCTTCAAGAAGTTCTCGTGCTGTGTTTTTCAGCTCCATCAGGTCATTTATGTTCTTCTCTAAACTGGTTATTCTAGTTAGCCTTTCCTCTAACTTTTTTCAAGGTTCTTAGCTTCCTTGTATTGGATTGGAACATGCTTCTTTAACTTGGAGGAGTTTCTTATTACCCAACTTCTGAAGCATACTTCTGTCAATTCATCAAACTCATTCTCCGTCCAGTTTTGTTCCCTTGCTGGAGAGAAGTTGTGATCCTTTGGAGGAGAAGAGGCATTCTGGTTTTTGGAATTTTCAGCCTTTTTGTGCTGGATTTTCCTCATCTTCATGGATTTATCTACCTTTGGTCTTTGATGTTCGTGACTTTCAGATGGGGTTTTTCTGTGGATGTCCTATTTGTTTATGCTATTCCTTTCTCTTTGTTATTTTTCCATCTAACAGTCAAGCCCCTCTGCTGCAGGTCTGCTGGAGTTTGCTGGAGGTCCACTCCAAACCCTCTTTGCCCGGGTATCACCAGCGGAGGCTGCAGAACAGCAAAGATTGCTGCCTGGTCCTTTGTATGGAACCTTTGTCCCAGAGGGGCACCTGCCAGATGCCAGCCAGAGTTCTCCTGTATGAGGTGTCTATTGACCCCTGTTGGTACGTGTCTTCCAATCAGGAGACACTGGCACCAAGGACCCACTTGAAGAGGCAGTCTGTCCATTAGCAGAGGTTCAGCGCTGTGCTGGGAGATCCGCTGCTCTCTTCAGAGTCGGTAGGCTGGAATGTTTAAGTCTGTTGAAGCTGCGCCCACAGATGCCCCTTCCCCTAGGCGCTCTGTCCTAGGGAGATGGGCGGTTTATTTATAAGGCCCTGACTAGGACTGCTGCCTTTCTTTCAGAGATGCCATGCCCAGAAAGGATGAATCTAGAGAGGCAGTCTGGCTACAGCGGCTTTGCTGAGCTGCAGTGTGCTCTGCCCAGTTCCAGCTTCCCAGAGGCTTTGTTTACACTGTGAGGGGGAAACCACCTACTCAAGCCTCAATAATGGTGGACACCCCTCTCCATACCAAGCTCGAGTGTTCCAGGTCAACTTCAGACTGCTGTGCTGGCAGCAAGAATTTCAAGCCAGTGGATCTTAGCTTGCTGGGCTTCGTGGGGGTGGGATCCACTGAGCCAGACCACTTCTCTCCCTGGCTTTGGTTCCCTTTCCAGGGGAGTGAATAGTTCTGTCTTGCTGGCATTCCAGGCATCACTGGTGTATGAAAAAAAGAAAGAAAGAAAGAAGAAGAAAAAAAAAAAAACTCCAGCAGCTAGCTCGGTGTCTGCCCAAACAGAAGCCCAGTTTTGTGCTTGAAACCCTGGTGGCATAGGCACCCAAGGGAATCTCCTGTTCTGCAAGTTGCGAAGACCATGGGAAAAGCATAGTATCTGGGCTGGAATGCACCATTCCTCATGGCACAGTCCCTTATGGCTTCCTTTACCTAGGGGAAGGATTTCCCTGACCCTTCACTTCCTGGTTGAGGTGACACACGATTCTGCTTCGGCTCAGCCTCCGTGAGCTGAACCCACTGTCTAACCAGTCCCAGTGAGATGAAACAGGTACCTCAGTTGGAAATGCAGAAATCATACACCTTCTGGGTTAATTTTGCTGGGTGCCAGCTACAGACCGTGCTGTTCCTATTCAGATATCTTGCCAGCTACCCAACTTATTCTTTAAAGAAAGGTATTCCTTATCTTTTACTTCTCAACATGATCTTTTGTCACATGAGATTCTTTGATGTTATATTTAAGTTTAGCATCTATTGTAGGATCAGTCTCAATGCTTTCAGTCAACTTGAATCTTATCTGTATATCACTTATTGAATAAGAGACTTAGTTTAAGCATTCTCCACCATGAAATTTGTTCCTAGAAGTTGTGAATGGGTCATTTTTATGACTGTTCTCAGGCAAGCAGCCTATGATTGAACATATTTCAGCCTATTATATTCTATATGAAAGATATTAATCTCATGAATAAGAGATTGTTTAGACTGTATAGGTCTCCATATGAATTTAACACTCTTATTCAGTATGGTAATAGTCCATTTCCTTTTTTGTTTAAATATAGATTAATAAAGTAGAATTTTCAGACTTTGACATTCATCTCAGGGCTAGAGATGGTTTGAACCACTGAAAAATGACAATTTTCTATTTCACAAATATCCTACCTTGGCCTAATCTAAAATTCAACGCAATAACTCTAATACATTTAAGTTGTTAATACACTGTGTTGAGGAATGGATTCTAGTAGAGAGCATATTAAAGATTTAAAAAATTAACTGTAATATAAGTGATGAATATGATAAAACAGGAAAGTAATTATAAAAATGTTTTCAAGATTTGGGCCCTTGAACTTCCCCAACCCCGGACAACTGGAGTAGAATACAAGGTATAAGGTTTCTTTCTTTATATTACAGAAGGTATACAAATATTATAATAAATGTAAATATTGTTTGGTGTTAAGATCAAAATCAAAACTGACTTTACTAATGGAATTTCAAACTCCTGCATATTTAGAACTTAATCTAAAATTGATAGAATACTTTTTGCAGGGATGATTTACAATATCTACGTTTTAAGTCACTATTTTTTTAAGTAGACATGAATCTTTGGGGTTTCTAGAAAACTAAGTCAAAAGTCTGTGCTGATTTTAAAAACATCGTTAAGAGACTTAGCTTACACAAGAACAACTGGAAGAGAAAACCATGATTTTTCTTTTTCATAATCAAGTGAATACAATTACTGCAAGAATGGCCTTTATTCTACTTCTTATAGAGGCCTTTTCTCTACTTCCCCCTTTTAAAGGGAAGAGTCTTAATTTGTCTTCTGAATTCCATCACCTTTCACTTACGTCAGTGTGTAGTATCTACAAGATTCGTCCGTTTCCTTGCAACTTTATCTTCACTCTATTAGATTATTTTCATGACCATATTAGTATGCTCTTGCCCGTTTTGTTAAATCAAGTGAAGCACAGCCCAAACCTACTAAATCAAACCAACACAAATCCAAAGCACAAATACACAAAGAAAATCTTTCCATCCCACAAACTATGTCCCAGTAAAATTCTGATAAAAGTTATAGGTATCTAATATCTTTACTTAGTTATCATTGATTATTACTTTGCAAACTCAAACTAGATTTATATCTTCAGTCCTGCACTGAAAGTGTTTTTAATCATGTCCTTCTTGATTCCTCTTCCACCAAGTCCTACTCGTTGAAATTACCTATAAATTGTGGATTCAAATGGTCAATTTTTACCTTAAAAACAATGTTACTAGAATTATTATGGGATGGCACTGCATCTACAGATCAATTTGGAAGTAATTTTAAAATCTTTAAATATTTTGGATTTTCCAATAGATGAAACATGACAGAACTTTTCATTTATTTATTTCAAATTAGCTTATGTTTAGTATCACTATGATAATTTTTTTTACCTTTTAGTTTCCAATTGTTTGCTGGTTTTATATAAAATTAACAAATTTTTTTATAATAAATTTGTTTCCTCTGATCTTTTACATATCACTTTTAGTAGTTTTTGTGTGGTGCCTATGGTTTCTATGTAAACAGCTATATATGTAATGCATTTTTCCTTCACCATTTTTATGCTTTCATTTTTCTGAGATATTGAAGGCATTGAGGTACCCTTGCTTTCTTACTACTATTAAGGTGAATATATTTCAAAGTTTATTATTAAGTTTCACGCTTAATGGGTCCTCTATCAGTTTAAAGTGGTTTCTTTTGAATCTTAGTTTGCTACAAGTTTTAATCATGAAGGGTTATTTGAACTTGTAAACTGTTTCTAGATCTATTTAAATAGATCTAGATCTATTTAAATTATCCTAATGATTCTCTCCTTTATTCCAATATAAATATACATTATACTGAATAATCTTGGATGTAAAATCAACTTTGCATTTGTAAAATAAATAACAATTGCTTGTATTTATATATTCCTGAATTAGATTTGCCAACAAATCATTGTATGTTCTTGAGAGACTATGAAAACTTGTGCTGGTTCTGAGATTTTGCACCGCAGGTACTTTCAAGTAAACAAGTTAGCTGATCTTAGCTTCATCAATACTGGCAGAAGGCAAAGACTCCTAGGCCCAGCATAATGTACTTTTAATCATAGCCAGAGTTTTATGTTCATTGGTATCAGTTCTCCATGCCCTCTGCATAGAGGTCAGCATCAATGTTTGCACGTACAGTTGGTTGTGTTCATTATAGGTAAATGGAGTTTGGAGTATTCACTGTTTTATATCAAATGAAAACTAGTCTGCTATCTGATCTGGATGTTATATAACCCATCTCTGAGATTATTCCCTGCAAACAACGAGAGATGGTCTTGGTAGAGAGTGTTCAGAGCTTTACATTTTGGGCATGAGCAGTAAAAACATGTATGAATGCTCAGGGCCAATAGAAGATTGCCTCTTGCAACAGGGACATTGTCTATAATAGTATGTATCATCATTATTATTGTAATATTATTGCTTAGTTTTCTTATCAAGATCATGTGGCCTCATAAAATAAGTTGGGTAGTATTTTCTACTTCTGTATTTTTTAAAATACTCTGTGAAATATTGCATTTTCACTTCTTTAAATGTCTGACAAAAGTTATCCAGTAATTATGGGGGTATCAGATTATGTAATTCATATTGTTAGTGTTTGTATATTTTATCTTTAAGAAATAAGATTTAAATTTCTTACTTTGGTTTCTACATTTTTATTAATTTCCAAACATACTGAATTTCCAAGGTGTCATTGTACTTTAATTCCAATTGTTGTAAAAAATGTACTTTTTTATTCAGTATTTTTAAAAACTTGAGAGTATTTCATGGGCTCAAATTGTGTCCACCTTATTGACTTTATCCCATATATTCAAAATACTGTAGTTTTTTTTCTATATTTGCTGGATATTATGTCTATAAATATGAATTATACAAATTGTTTCATAATATTTTTCATTTGTTAATGTGATTAGAATAATCTATGTCATTTTTTAAAATTGCCTATTGATTGCTAAGATACAGATGTTATTTCTACAATATGATTGAAAATGTGTTTATATCCTTTGGTTGTAATAGTTTTGCTTCAGATATTTTGAAGGTCTACTACATTTATATACATTTGTGATTCTCATTTCATCCTGATGAATTTTCACTTCTATCTTTCTGCCATATTTCTTGTTATCTCTGAAACAGTCTTCTAACTACTGTACACCATATCAACTAGAGCCTACACTTATTCTCTTTTATGTAATATTAATATAGCAACATAAGCCTTCCTATATTCATGAATTGCTAGGTATGCTATTTTACAGGAATTTATTTTCAAACTACTTTCTGTAATATTTAAAATGTGTCACTTGAAGATTGCCTAAATTTATTTTACCTTTCAGATTATTGTAATAATTTATATTTTTTAGTTATATCTTGTCTGCTAACAGTTAATCATCAATGTAGTTGGGTTTATTATTTTATTTTTATTGTCTATTTGTGCCTCATTTTTATTTCTGTGCTATTTCTTTCCTGTGTTTTTGGAGACATACTAGTTGAATTTCTTTTATAAATATATTATCTATAATCTATACATATATATTTATAAATATATATAATTTATATTTTATATATATATATATATTTTTTTTTTTTTGAGACAGAGTCTCGCTCTGTCACCCAGGCTGGAGTGCAGTGGTGCCATCTCAGCAACCTCTGCCTCCCGGGTTCAAGCAATTCTCCTGCCTCAGCCTCTCCAGTAGCTGGAATTACAGGTATGCACCACCACACCTGGCTAATTTTTGTATTTTTAGAAGAGACGGGGTTTCACCATGTTGGCCAGGCTAGTCTCAAACCCGACATTATGTGATCCACCTGCCTCAGCCTCGCAAAGTGCTGAGATTACAGGTGTGAGCCACTACACCTGGCTTATAATTATAAATTTTCCGTTAACTCTTTGAATTATTTTCATTGTATGTATAGATAAGGATATGATATATTGACCTCCTTATGTGTAGTGAAATAATAGCTATAGTCAAGAAAATGAACATACTCAATTGTGAGCATTTTTTGTTGTAAATCTACACCTAAAATCTACTCTTCTAGCAAAAGTCCCAAATGCAGTACAATGTTATTAGGCATAGTCATCAGGTGGTATATAAGATTTCTAGAATTACTCATCCTGCATATCTGCAACCTTGTATTATTTGACATATATTTCTCCCTGCCCCACCACACCACTAGTAACCACCATTTTATCCTCAATCTCTTTTTAGGTAAACTGTTTTGAATGCTATTAGAATTTGTTTTAGTGATTACTTTACACATAATTCATTTTTCACAGTCTACAATAAACAGTATTTTACCACTTTATATAAAAATATAGAAACTTTGTATAGGTCTTATTACTCTCCACCTTTTGTGCTGTAGGTATGTATTACACATATATACATAATAATCCATGTGAGATAATATTATAAATTTTTATTTTAAATTAAATATTATTTTTGGGAATTCAAAGTGTCTCAAAATCGTAATTTTTATCTAAAAATATATTTTGAATTTTTCTATTTTGCATTCTTCCCTGATGATCTGAATTTCCATGTAGTGTCCTTTTTCTTTAGGTATTTTTTGTAGTGTAGGCACAACACAATATTGTGAGACTTTGATTATTTTTTATTTGCTTAATTTTATTTTTTCTTCTGTTTTAATCGCTATCCACTTACAAGATTTCCCTCAGCATCTGCTCATATGTGATCAGTCTCCAGGCCCTTCATGTAGTAGGCTTTCTATTATTTTGTCTATTTTTTATAGTTTTATGTTTGTTTTATCTGCATAGTTCAGTTGTAGAGGAGACTACTCAGACACTCATAACTACTATATCTCAATTTTATTTCTTAGGATTTTTGTTGTTGTTGTTGTTGTTGAAGATAAAGTTGATATTTGAGGTGTCCCATTTGTTTTATTTTGCCTTACACATTAAATATATTGTTTCATTTTCTTCTGGATATATGTATTTCTCAAGAAAAGTTAGCATGGGCCGGGCGCGGTGGCTCAAGCCTGTAATCCCAGCACTTTGGGAGGCCGAGTCGGGCGGATCACAAAGTCAGAAGATCGAGACCATCCTGGCTAACCCAGTGAAACCCCGTCTCTACTAAAATATACAAAAAACTAGCCGGGCGAGGTGGCGGGCGCCTGTAGTCCCAGCTACTCCGGAGGCTGAGTCAGGAGAATGGCGTAAACCCGGGAGGCGGAGCTTGCAGTGAGCTGAGATCCGGCCACTGCACTCCAGCCTGGGCGACAGAGCGAGACTCCGTCTCAAAAAAAAAAAAAAAAAAGTTAGCATTTACTTAACGTGTTGTTCTGTTCTACAGTGCATAATATGTATTTTTATATTGGATATTTCAAGATTTTCTCTAAGTTTTGGTTTTAAGATTTTTTTTATTATAATGTGCATAGGTGGGATTTTCTTCATATTTCAAAAATCATTATATTTAAACAATTTGTTGTGTAAACTGATCCTTACTCTTGAAACCTCAATTTTAGATCTAAATAATTGAAGAAGGTGATCTCTATGAACTCTAGTAAGATAAAATCAACTACTAAAGACAAAAATGAACAGAGATTGTACATTATTCTCTGACTTGGCTGAATATTTAAAGTTTGGAAAACAAATATGAGCAGATCCCTCATGACTTGGTGCTGTCTTCAAAACAGTAAGTTGTCATGAGATGTTAGTCATTTAAATGTGTGTGGCACCGTCCCACTCTCTGTCCCTCGCCCCTGTTTTCAGCATGTGAAGTACCTGCTCCTGCTTTGATTTCCGCCATGACTGAAAGCTCTCCAAGGCTTCTCCAGAAGCTGAGCATATGCCAGCAGCATGCTTCCTGTAAAGCTTGTGGAACTCTAAGTCAATTAAACCTCTTTTTTGAAAATAAATGTCCCAGTCTCAGGTATTTCTTTATAGCAAGGCAAGAACAGCCTAATACAAGAGAAAAACATTTTTTTAAATCTGATTGTAAAATATAATAATTCCTCTGGAGCTATTAATTCTCTGTATTTCTCAACTAATATTTCAGCTTTTATAGCTGAAACTTATTTTGCTTCCTGGACCAAAATGTCTGAATGCTAAAACTTATACTTATCAACTAGCATTATCTTCTACATTTACTGTTTTTAATGATTATATATACTTTGTCACGCATGTAATTTTACCACCCCTTCCCACTAAAAATGTTCTTGGTTGATTATCAGATAAGTTAGTATCCTAAAATACTAAAAAGCTAGACCAGTGATTTGACATCAATGGTGTGACAGAAAAAAATTCCAAAATATTTTAATATTGGTTGTTATTAAAGTTTTTATTTAAAATGTTTTATTGTATTTTTGAATAGATCTCTCTTGGCTACAATTAATAAACTATGTATAGAGGGTAAGTATTAAATATTTATATTCATGAATCTTATTAGTATATATTTAGCTTTGCTCTAAATTTCCTTAGCAAATAATTGGAAGATTATCAAAAGATATAAAATATAAGTGTGAAAAAGAAGAATTTAAGAGAGGCCAGTATATATAAAAGCAAATCCAAGCTCACTGATAGCAGAGAAGTGAACATAGAGCGAAAAAACCACAATATTCCTGTTTTGACCTTAAGTATTCTCACCATGAAAAATGGTTAAGTATGAGATGTGAGTTAAATAGCTCAATTTTGGTATTCCACAATGTATACATATTTCAAAACATCATGTTGTACAGGATAAATATATACATCATTTCAATTAAAAATAGATAAAAGTGGAAGCAAATTAAGATTTTCATTATAATGAAAAGAACATGGCCGGGTGCAGTGACTCATGCCTGTAATCCCAGTACTCTGGGAGGCTGAGGCGGGTGGATCACTTGAGGTCAGGAGTTCGAGACCAGCCTGACCAACATGCAGAAAATTAGCCGAGCATGGTGGTACACGCCTGTAATCACAGCTACTCGGGAGGCTGAGCCAGGAGAATCACTTGAACCCGGGAGGCAGAGGTTGTGGTGAGCCAAGATTGTGCCATTGCACTCCAGCCTGGACAATAAGAACAAAATCTTGTCCCCCGAAAAAAAAAAATGTATATATAAAATATATTTTGATTAATTATGGTATAATAAAATGATATGTTATAATTAAGAAAATAGCTGCATTTGATTGTAGAAAATTTTTTTAATTTATTTTTTATTTTTATTTTTTTTACTTTTTTATTATTCTACTTTAAGTTCTAGGGTACATGTGCATAACGTGCAGGTTTGTTACATATGTATACTTGTGCCATGTTGGTGTGCTGCATCCATCAACTCGTCATTTACATCAGGTATAACTCCCAATACAATCGCTCCCCCCTCTCCCCTCCCCCCTCCCTATAATAGGCCCTGGTGTGTGATGTTCCCCTTCCCAAGTCCAAGTGATCTCATTGTTCAGTTCCCACCTATGAGTGAGAACATGCGGTGTTTGGTTTTCTGTTCTTGCGATAGTTTGCTGAGAATGATAGTTTCCAGCTGCATCCATGTCCCTACAAAGGACACAGACTCATCCTTTTTTATGGCTGCATAGTATTCCATGGTGTATATGTGCCACATTTTCTTAATCCACTCTGTCACTGGTGGACATCTGGGTTGATTTCAAGTCTTTGCTATTGTGTATAGTGCCGCAATAAACATACATGTGCATGTGTCTTTATAGCAGCATGATTTATAATCCTTTGGGTATATACCCAGTAATGGGATGGCTGGGTCATATGGTACTTCTAGTTCTAGATACTTGAGGAATCCCCATACTGTTTTCCATAATGGTTGAACTAGTTTACAATCCCACCAACAGTGTAAAAGTGTTCCTATTTCTCCACATCCTCTCCAGCACCTGTTGTTTCCTGACTTTTTAATGATTGCCATTCTAACTGGTGTGAGATGATATCTCATTGTGGTTTTGATTTGCATTTCTCTGATGGCCAGTGATGACGAGCATGTTTTCGTCTGTCTGTTGGCTGTATGCATGTCTTCTTTTGAGAAATGTCTGTTCATATCCCTTGCCCACTTTTTGATAGGGTTGTTTGTTTTTTTCTTGTAAATTTGTTTGAGTTCCTTGTAGGTTCTGGATATTAGCCCTTTGTCAGAGGAGTAGATTGCAAAAATTTTCTCCCATTCTGTAGGTTGCCTGTTCACTCTGATGATAGTTTCTTTTGCTGTGCAGAAGCTCTTTAGTTTAATGAGATCCTATTTGTCAATTTTGTCTTTTGTTGCCATTGCTTTTGGTGTTTTAGACATGAAGTCCTTGCCTATGCCTATGTCCTGAATGGTATTACCTAGGTTTTCTTCTAGGGTTTTTATGGTATTAGGTCTAACATTTAATTCTCTAATCCATCTTGAATTAATTTTCATATAAGGAGTAAGGAAAGGATCCAGTTTCAGCTTTCTACTTATGGCTAGCCAATTTTCCCAGCACCATTTATTAAATAGGGAATCTTTTCCCCATTTCTTGTTTTTCTCAGGTTTGTCAAAGATCAGATGGCTGTAGATGTGTGGTATTATTTCTGAGGACACTGTTCTGTTCCATTGGTCTATATCTCTGTTTTGGTACCAGTACCATGCTGTTTTGGTTACTATAGCCTTGTAGTATAGTTTGAAGTCAGGTAGCGTGATGCCTCCAGCTTTGTTCTTTTGACTTAGGATTGTCTTGCAGATGCGGGCTCTTTTTTGGTTCCATATGAACTTTAAAGCAGTTTTTTCCAATTCTGTGAAGAAACTCATTGGTAGCTTGATGGGGATGGCATTGAATCTATAAATTACCTTGGTCAGTATGGCCATTTTCATGATATTGATTCTTCCTATCCATGAGCATGGTATGTTCTTCCATTTGTTTGTGTCCTGTTTTATTTCACTGAGCAGTGGTTTGCAGTTCTCCTTGAAGAGGTCCTTTATATCTCTTGTAAGTTGAATTCCTAGGTATTTTATTCTCTTTGAAGCAATTGTGAATGGAAGTTCATTCATGATTTGTCTCTCTGTTTGTCTGTTATGGTGTAGAAAATTAAACATTCTCAGGCAGACCAGGCAATTGTATAAGAAATATAATTTGTGGTCAATGAATTAAGCAATACTATGTTATAATATATGTGATATCAATGTTTATGACACATCATTGCCTTATAAATGGATATACATAAAAATTATATACATACGCAATAATAGATACATATTAAATACATATATATCTTTTTGAAGGTATACAAAAACTTTGAATAAATGCATATATAATGTATATACAAAGTTTTTCAGAATGTATCCCAACATAACTGTATAATCAAATTAGTGTTAAAATCAAACCAAATTATAATGAAAAGAGCATATATTTTGATTAATTACTGTACAATTAAATGACAGATTATACTAAGCTTTCAAAAATAACAGTTTTGAAGAATCCATAGTGTCAGAAATCTGTATTTGTAATATATAGATAAGTAATTTAAAAACTGGTTGTAATATGTAATAAAATAGTAGTAGTTATGGATGTGTGGTAAATACTTAAAAGTTATTTCTGAGTTTGGGATAATTAACATGCTTTACTTATTATCAAATAAATGAAGTAATATTTAAAATTAGACATTGGGCAGTGCAATTACATAGGTAATTTAATTTCAGCTAATAATAAAATAAGTAATTAGAAAAACTAGCCTAGAATTAAAAAGTGAAATATTGTAAAACACATATACTGATGTATTATTTCCCCAAGTTATCTTATATCATGTGTATTCATTTCTGCATTGTGAATGTATTAGGGGAAAATGCAAGCATTAAATTATTTATTATATATAATAAATTATATATAAAATATATATAAATAAATAAAATAATTTAATGCTAATTCAAAAATATTTATTAACCATCATAATTAGTAACTTCTGAATTAGCCCCAGAAGACAATAAAACTTATAGAACTCACTTTATTTAATACCAAGAAAATCATCTCCCAGATTCATGTGGAAAAGATGCAGAATTTGTATAACAATATCTACAGTTAATTTAATTAATCAGTGCTTACTATATCTCATGTGCTAGTTAGTGGTTATGCAGTAGTAGAAAAAGATCTAGAGTCTCAGTTTTTAAGAAGCTTAATTTGTAAATGGAGATTCAGATCAGAAAACCCAAGTAAATATACTTAATATATTTCATATTTTAAAAGGTGCTATAAAATAATCAATACAAGGAAATAAAAATAATATACATAGATGGAGTGAAGTGAGGACATGATATATGATAGGATAGTGAAGAGTAGCTCCTTTGAGGATTTGGTAGTTGAAAATAAGATGCAAATACTTGTTTTACTTTTCTAACTAAAAACAACAAAAAAATTATATCATAGAGAGAGTAAAACAAAGTAAAGTTGTCTGGCAGAGTTGTATACCACATTAATAAATAATTTATAAGTATCATGAGAATGTGTCACCTTAAGTACTGCCAATTGGTAAGAAAAGTCAAATTCAACAATTTTTTTTTTTAAATAAGGTTTTGATATATTATTTTACATATGTAGAGGTAAGATTATAAAGTCCAACTGGAAATAAGTGTTTTTGACTACTTAACAATTAATTTAAAATTTTCATCCAAAAAGTGTCAGATCCACTCAATCTCAGATCTCAGTGTGAAGATGTATTCTGATTCTGAGCAGAAAAAAAGAGGTTGCCAGGTTTGGTCTTGAATTTTCCTCACTTTCTCAGTAATTTTTATGAGAATTTGGAGGATATATTTATCATACTTTCTCATAAAATGTGATTACAGACAAAAGACAGTGTGTTGACCATTTAAACCAAGAATAATATGAAATATTAGTAAAAATAATAAAATTTGAAACAGTGGAAATGAGCAGCACTAGATTTGATGGGAATATTAAAAGATCAGATATTTTGAAGCTGAGGGTAATTACTTTGAGTGTAGGTTAACCCCCGTATGCCAATTGCTTTTGCCAACATAACTCTAACATTAGTTACTAAAGATAAGACAGGGAGATACTGTAGATATGCCACGAATTAAGTAAATGATAACTGCTTTAATAGATACTTGAAATCTCAAAGGTTTAACATAAAAATATTTCAGGCGTAGGTCAAATTTCAGTGGGGTGTTCCTGGTCATACTGTTTCTCAGTGTGATTACTCAAGGGCCCAGGCTCTTCATACTTCTGGCTCCACCTTGTACAAGCTATCTCTGTTAATCCCACTGTAGGAAGACATGGAGAGTGTTTGTACCTAGCATACATGATTTCCCCATACATTTCATTGGCTCAAATGCTTAATTACTCCAGCTGCAAAGGGGGTCATGACATATATACTGTAGATGTGTGCTAAATAGGAAAAGTATATTTAAACACTTGGCATGTTCTGCCATATTCCTGTTTATATATCATTTAGTACTCAGAAGAATGTATTACAAGGAATAATATTGATTATGACATTTATTATAAGAATTTGACTTAAATTACTATTTTGACTATTAAAAAGCAGGTCATTTCTTCTGTGTCTTTTGCTGTCCTGAAGTCAGCCAATCAGTAAGTTGAGAAGTAAAGATGAGTATTAAGTTGAGGAGAGCAATGGGAAACTGAAACAAGTGAGAACAAGGTAGAATCCACGTTCTTTTCAAACCATCACCAAAACTACAACTTTCAAGATGCTGGTTACTTGGAAGAGAAATTGGCCTCCAGCTGATACCTGGCTCTGAAAGGACTGATCAGAAAGATCTAGAGGTGCTGTGGGCCCAGCTGCTCCCTCACATCAAAAACAAGAGTTGTCAACTTAACTAATTTTTAAAATAAATAAAATTTGTTACACTGATAATTGAAGAAATATCCCTTATGTCTTTGGACTTAAGATTCCATTAGATTTTGTATTCAACACAAACTCAGAATCTCCAGTACGTGGACAGTCTTACTCCAGTTTCTTGTTCAAGGCCTGTAAACAAAATTATATGTTATTTACTCACAATGGACTCTGCTAAATTACCAGGAAGACAATGGCAAGGATGGCTAATCAAAGACAAAATAACACACAATAAACACTTTTACTTGGACATGGAGAGAAAAGTCATCATACCGCTGTCTCCAGGCCAAAGCAATTTTAAATTTGAGAAGTTGTATGTTTTAAAGAAGTTGATGCAAGTTTCTTCAATCTTCTCTCTGAGGGAAATCTCGGATCCTTTCTTTGATGTTCCTTACCCCCATACTCAAGTCTGTTCTTCCCTATATATTATTCTCCATGGCTTCACCTAAAGTGGAATTTGGGGAATATGCTTTCCTTTGAGCCCTATTTAGACTTTATGCTGTTTTCTGTTAGATAATTACTGTTATGAAGGTTTTTATCAATTCTCAACTTTCTGAGCAGAGAGCTAGGATTTTAGATTGCTTACCTATATAATTCCTTGATGCACAAGTTCTGTGCACCAAGCAACCACATACAGATGTCGTTATCTGACCAGAAATGCCAGGTATATTATATATCTTTGTTTCTTCTCTCTCATGTCATTTTCATCAATTTAATGACATTTTTTGAAACTATCTGAAAGGGAGCTTTCTTAATCTGAAGTTGGATACAAAGTTGATTTGCTTTATGTAACTCTAAGAAGTTTCACAAAGCTTTTATTTCCCAAAGTCTTTTTAAAGTGTTGTTGTTATAGTCTTTTGATTATTTCACTTTTTGGATTTAAGGGCAGTCAGACTTTTCAAGCTAAAATGCCTTTGACTTTAAAATATCTCTATTCCTTGCTCTCCACTTGAAAAACATAATCATCTTTCCTAAGTTGGTTTAATTATAATGATAGATTAAGTATTCAATAGTAGCTAAAACATTTCAGATTACTTTCAACAATTTCTGCTAGTGATACAGCCTCAGTAAACACATTGTTTGCCTTGAAAATCATTACAGGACATAGTTTTGCCAACCTTTGATAAGGTATAAGAAAAATCTCTATCCTTGCATCCAGAAATATTTGTTCTGTTGCCTGCTTCCTCCAGTATACTAAACCAATGGTACTAATCTGCCAAGAAAGCACCTCAATATTAGCGTCAATTTCTGTATTAATTACACAAATTTTTACAGATAAATTTTAAAATCTTAATAACTTAACCCTTCAAAAGTCATATTTGCGTCTCATAACAGTTCAGTGGAAGAGTTATTGGTAGGGTGGCTTTTTCTAAGCAGTGATTAAGTGGCTAAAACTTCTTTAATCTTGCTGGTCCACAACCTTCAATGTGTTGCACTAAGACCTTCTGCTCAACAGCATTTAAGAAAGAGGTATCAGCAGTTTCTTTGGCTAGGCATCTGCTCAGTGGATGTGCTTATTTTTGTTGTTCTGCCATTTGCTAACACCCTATGGTCTTCTGATAGATCCTCTCCATTTTACTGATACATATAGAGAAAAAGACTGAAAGGCACAAACTGTACATTTTAATGAGCCAGGTGTGAAGGAGGGAAGAGCTTCTGCTTCAATTCAGTTGATGAAAACCCAGTTACATGGCCACACTGAACTACAAGGGAACCTGAGAAATTGATTGGAATAAAATGCCCAGGTTGAAAATAAACAAGTTTTAGTAAGTACATGGTAATCTCTAACACAGAATACAGAATGAATTGTTTGATGAGCATCTAGTTCTAAATAAAAGAGGAGAGTCATACAATATAAATGTTATTATAGTATGCTGATAGTTATGTTAGACTCACAGCTGAAAACCTTTTCTTAGAGACAATTAGTTCCATAAGCATGTTGAGAAGGTGCTTTGAATCATTAATTCAGTCTCAAAGGCAGTGAGATCTGTGTGCAGTAATTGAGTCAACTGTTGCCCACAACTGCAAGCTATTACTCTTATGGTAACCAAGAAACAGGTGATCTCACAGGGCTGATTGGATCCTTCCAAAAATGCTTCAGAGAGACAGTTTTATGTGTCACTAATCAACTTCAAAAATGACTGGTAAGATTTTTCCTACGGGGTGATTCCCTCTTGTGTGATATCAGTACAGGAGCCTTACTCTTAGAATTGCTTGATGATGAATCATTCTGTAATTTCTTTTCCTCTTATGTATGATATGGTTGTACTTGGGCCAGTGAAAGGCATTGCTTTGTGGTTTCAGGTGCTCCTCAATTCCAAAACAAATGTTAGGCAAAAGACAAACTCAATGAGAAAAAGTTGATAATACTTTATTGCCCAAATTTTATATCTTCTCCCAATTCCATTTACAGGTAATATGTAACCTATGATCAGATATCTATAAATGGAATTCTAAGATAATAAAACGGATCAGCTTTGTTCATGCATCACTCTTGAAATAAAATATGAACAGAATTCTTTAAGCTGATCAGATGAATAGATCTGTGCTCTAATGAGTACAACTCTTTGAATACCTTACAACTCTTATGTTGATAAGATCAATTTTCTTATCACCTGAATAAACATTGTGTCCAGACAGACTCTGCACTATTAACAAGTTATCTATGAATATTTCATTAATTCCAGCATGACTCATATTATATAAACAGTATCATTTGATATCAGTCACACTGGCCATCTTTAATCCCTAGAACACTGGTCGGTAAGATCGTCGTACATAAACAAATCCTCTTCTCTAATTTTAGAGATAATTTAGTTGAATTGTAATGTATTCTATATATTTTTCATAAAGGGATAGACCAAGTATAAGTAACCAGATAAATCTGCAAATTGTTCTGTCTTCTATCTTAAGCTTATGCCATAGTTCAATGTAGAAACACCATGCTGTACTTAACAAGCACCTTATTAAAATGAATTATAGTTGTTTCCTTGTCACCTATGTAAAGACTGCAATATTAATACTACAAATTTTAGTTTATAATAACACCACTATAATTGTCATATCACCTCATGCATTAATGTAACACTAATTATTAGGAATCTACAATTGTTCTTATTAACTTGAAATTTTTTTGCCTTTGAAAATCTAAGTATAATTAATTTGTATAATTAATATTTTAAAACTATAGGTAGTTGGTATACTGCATCGATTATAGTAATAGTGTATTAATATTGGGTGCTTTAAGAGTCAGAATGTCAAAAGGCACAAAGTAAGGTTTTCAATTAATTGCCATACAGTGTCTCTCATGGAATACAATAAACTTGGAGGTTTTACCAACCAATTACATAAGAACTACAACTCTAATATTTATAAGTTAGAATTATTTAGAAGATAAATATTGTGTAAGGGTAAAGTAATGCTGGCAAATAATTACAACTCGTTGATTATGAATCTTTTTGGTGGGTTCATGATAAAGATACAGTATGATGGTTTAATGAATAGTGTATGATGGATTTTTTAAATCCATAATGATCATCTTGTGAAAATATGAAAGTGTGTGCCATTTTATTGCAAAAATAAATAAAAAATGTATTATTTTCAGTTTTCAGTGGTGGGATACAGGACAAGAGAAAACAGACATGAAGTCTACAACTCACTTCTGGGTGATCACGGTAAAACCCTCACCTGCCCACTTATTTCTCTTTTACACATTTCTAGTAGATGCTCATGATGCAACACATAGATATGCAAATTTAACTTACCTTACAAAAACAATTTTGTGCTTGGCTGTTTTAAAAAAGCAATAAGCAATAATACATAAATGCTATAATAAATTCTGATTCTCAGTCCCAATATCTTGTCAGAATAGTTCCTGCCTTGATTGAAGGGGCTGAGGTACTCAGTTGAATAAACGAGCTAACTGGTATAGGAAGGGCTATGCTTTCTGAAACCTCCGGAGGTCAATCTGTTTCTTTATCTTTTCCAGCTTCTAAATGCTGCCTGTATTCCTTGGTTCTTTACTCTTTCTTTCATCATTAAAGCAAACAATGGTGGGACGAGTCCTTTTATATCACATCATTCCAACCTCTTCCATTTTTTAGGAGTCTGGGATTACACTGGGCACACCTAAATATTTCAGAGTGATCTTTCTAATTTGAAGTCAGTTGATTAGCAAACTTGATCACATACGCAGTCTAAATTTATTTGTAACCTAACATATTTATAGGTTCTGAGGATTAGGATATAGGCATCTTTGAGAAGCCCTTATCTCATTATCTGCCTACCATAGGTACCTTTTGCTATACATTTTCCAACATGAATAGACTTTGAAACTTTGAAATAAAATCACCTTTTACATTTATGATTCATTTTATGGGTTTTGAAAACTGTTTGTGCCTGACTAAACTGTGACATGGACTGCAATTACAAGCCACTGTGAAGTCAGTGAAACCAAAGTTTAGCAATAAAATATTTTAACTTTTAACTGAATGTATAGTTAATTTAACTCACACACATACATGTATACACACATACATACACATTCACACACACACGTAATCTGAAAACAGGAGAGGCCTGTCTTACTTGTATGTTTTACTTGAATATAGAAGTAACAAAACAAACAAAAAAATGTGCTGGCTACTAAAATAGTCTTGCAAAATTGGTTCTGCTTTTTAAATTGCTTTTATTTTAGAAGGTTATGATTCTCCTGCACTCTGAACGACTCAATGTAGTATTTACTTCTATTATCTATTTACGGTCATAATACTGCGGGTGCAACTGCCAACCTTCCAGATCAGAGTCACCTTGGTTATAAGGGCGAACCAATTAAACTTACGGAAAGTAAGCTAGCAAAGTGGTATTACTAGCTTTGAGATAATGATGAAAAGTTATAAAAATGAGTTGAGACTTTTTGAAATAATGATACTTGAGTTTAAAATTTGGTCAAAGTAAAAATAAACTATTACTTTACAAATAATAGACTATAACATTATTGTCAGATAATTTTCAACCACAAATGTATCTCATCATAAAAAAGAGCCTTCTTTTAAATAATTTGTTTCTGTCTAAGAGCACTTCCATAACCTCATAAACCACAAAACCTGGGAGAAATATAAATTAATTTAATAAGTATTTAGCAACTTTAAATTAGAAACTAAGATAATTCCTGAGGTAGAAATAGTCTTTTTTTTTTTAACTGAAACTGAGCATGCAAGGTATTCATGCATATTACTAGGCACTATTTAGACTTATTTTGTAATTTGTATTATTGTTTTATAGTGAAAAATGCTGTCTTAATCCTATTGATTAAGACATATGGAAAATTATATTGTGTGGTGCCCACAAATTTGTTACGTCTCTGATTTCTGCTTATTTAAATTGAAAAATAAGTAGAAATGAGAGTTTTTATCACAAATAAAACTTAGCTTCTGTGCCTATAGTATGTACATGTGTCTCTTGAAGAGATGTTTTCTAGAAATTTACCTAAAATAATTATTTGGTGGGTCGTTTACTGTTATTTGCTTTTGACTGAAAGATATCATTTCTTCTAATATCTGTTGTGTGGCCTTGACAGATTTTAGTGCTAACACTATCCAATCTCTTATTTTTAGATCTAACTATAATGACTGTATTAGGCACATTTATATTAATTTCCTGTTGTATAAAGAAATATGGCAAGGTAATTACAATGTTTTAAATAAACAATAAAATGCATTTAAATATATAAAATACAATGTGGGAAATATTTAAAAATCAATTTAATTAAACTTTGAAGTGTGTGTGTGTGTATAGAGATATATATATATATCTTTCTATTTTTGAGCTAGAATTTTTTTTTTCATAATTCCAAATTGTACCGTTAAAAATTTCTACATTTCTGGGAAGCTAAAATTGAAACAATGATAGATAATGCACAAAATAGAAAAAAGAAAAAATTACTTGCAGTGACTATAATTTTGAACTTCTTGAAAATCAACACTTCAATATTAGTTCAGTAAAATCTGTGTTATATTTTGCAAGTGATAGGTACTTTCAATTTTAATTTTATGTGTAGTCAACTAACGTGAAAAAACGTGGCTGTGCTTTGGTCAAGGATAGGCCAAGGTAGGATGTTTACATCCTGTGTGACTCAATGAGTCTAGAGTACAAGCGTATAACTCCACTTGTCAACATAACCATGTAGACCTAACATAGAGAAGCTCACCACCATAGCCATAACATAGGGAACAGCATCACTTGGCTCAAAACCACTATTGTCTGTAAAAGGTATAATTGTCCTGTTGACACTATACAGGAGTACTGGTGCCCAGAGAAAGAGAGAGTCAGAGCTGTCTGTCTTTGCAGACAGACAGAGGGGAGCCAGGACACAGCTCAGCTTGATTGTGCCCAGGGAGAGAGAGAGTTAAGCTGCTGACCCTGAAGGCAGGGGAGAGCTGGCCATGCAGCTGTGTGTGGGGGCCACCTGACTAAGCAGCAGAGACAGGGTAGACAGTGTGAGAGAAAGCTGTTGATGACAGCTGCTGCTGAATAAAATCATCTTTCATCTGCCTACTCCCCGCCCGAGTATTCTTTCTGCTCATCTACCCACTCCCTCAGGACCTCAACATGACCTTTGGTATGGTCATTAACCTGACAACATGTTAGAAAAAAATCACAGGACAAAACTGATGAATTTGCATAATTTCACAAAGAGTTCTGTGTAGATCACTCTTAAAATGTATCAACAACCAACAAAACATGCACACACAACTAACTTGCTAATACGTATGATCAAAGATTGAAGTGTGTTCTTTTTATGAATCTAAAAGTAAACCACAAAGTGAAACTAAAGGTTTTAGAGTTAAAGTAACTCAGATATCTTCCTCACCTGTGAACAGGATCTAAGACTTCAGAAAGTCTGCTAACTTTTCTCTTTCAGGATGGTGTTCCAGATGGCTTTTCTGTCCTCCCATTAATCAGGGAGATTGCTGAATGCAGGCTGCCAATTACACAAAGTCTTTGTTGTTGTTGTTGTTGTTGTTATTTGTCCACTGATGAGTGTTTAGATGGAGTGTGCTTGTTTAATGTACAATTGGGGAGCAGATGTAGGTTATTTGTATATTCATGCTAGCTCCTTGACCAAACCCCTAGTAATTTGTTTATGCATGTTTGGTTATTTGGATATGGTATGGGCATCAGCATCATAGATTTGTGCAGTGTATATAAGGACATGATTTCTATTCTGGGTATAGTGTATAACAAATGTATACTTTCCAGTCTTCTGAGTCATTCATCTTCTAATCAAGATCCATTCACCGAAGTATTTTCAGGCATTCCTACACAAAGTCTTGCCTGGAGAATGCTGCTGGGTCTGGGGTTTGAGTTCTATTTATAAAGCACGTGGCGAAACCACCTACAACAACAAGTGGGGTTTCACTAAGTTTACGGAATATATCTTATGAAATGTTTTGTGACTGTCAAGTTATATATAATAAATATCTCTATGAGGTGCAGAATTTGGCGTCAGACTTAGTTTCATATAATCTGGTATTGAGGTTGTGGAGTAGAGTAGCTAATATTTTCCACGTCATATATATATATATATTTTGAGATGGAGTCTGTCTCTGTTGCCTAGGCTGGAGTGCAGTGGTGCGATCTCGGCTCACTACAAGCTCTGCCTCCCAGGTTCACACCATTATCCTGCCTCAGCCTCCTGAGTAGTTGGGACCGCAGGCACCCGCCACCACGCCCAGCTAATTTTTTGTATTTTTAGTGGAGACGGGGTTTCACCCTGTTAGCCAGGATGGTCTCGATCTCCTGACCTCATGATCCGCCAGCCTCGGCCTCCCAAAGTGCTGGGATTACAGGTGTGAGCCACCCCACCCGGCCTCTACATCATATTTTTGACAGCTAATGCAACCAATCACTACAAAATATAGCCTCGTTTTTGCATAATTAAGTTTATTTAAATCAATTTACAAGAAAAATTAAATGGTTTATTGGTGAGAATAAATTGTTGAAAGGAACCCAAACACCCTAACGATAAATTCAAGTCAGTGAAACTATGAAAGCATGACAGACAAAACTAATGAATAATCATCTTCTTCTGAGCAAGGGTGTAAGAATTTTCAAAATATAAAAATTAAAGCAAAGTCAGTTAAATGTTCTCTTTACACCCAAATATTCTACATTGTGCTCTACAATTTTGTGTCATACTAGGAAAGAAGTATTTCTTCAATACAATGCATTTACATGGATTTCTTATTTTTTAAAAGAGGGAGTCTCACTTTGCTGCCCAGGCTGGAGGGCAGTAGCAGGATCATAGTTCACTGCAGGTATGAACTCCTGGGCTCGAGGAATCCCCCAGCTTCAACCTCCTGAGTAGCTGGGAGTGAAGGTGTGAGTCACTGTGCTACACAGATTATTTTTTAAAATTCTTCCTTGCTCACTTGTATCTTCATGGTATTATAGCTAATGTTAAGAATAATAATAACATGATAGTGCATACTGATTTATATGTATACAAATATGTTGTATACAAACATAAGCTTTTTTTTATTTTGAAGCATTTTTTATTTGTTATGTTTTATTTTTGTTTCTCTTAAGGTCTTATGCCACTTTTAATTTGGGGGCAGTTTTACTTCTAGCTTTCCCTGAGGTATGTATCTGGGAAAGAGTTTTAGGTTGGCCTAACATCTAACATGACACTGAGAGATACAGAAAATCCACCCTAAACTCAAAATCATTTTTAAACTTCTCCTTTTCTGATCCTTAAATTTATCACATTCCCTATCCTAACATCGTATGTCCTTATTTACATAGAAATTAGTTTTACAAATTTAAAATATAATCTTGTAACTTAATTCATTTTCATACATTTCCTAATGTATCTAATCATCCTCTGTATAATTAAGTAAAACAGTCAGCTTACAATATTCAAATAGACCAAAGAATACTAATAAATAAATAAATAAAAGAAACAAAAGTCGTTTTGGACTATTTACTTTACCTCAACATTTTTATCTCCTTACAACTTTGAAATAGAGGCAGAATGAACAAGGGCCTAGGTAACCACTTTCACTTGCTTAATTTAGTCAAAACTGCCTCTAAATAAAAGAAATTTCCCCTGTGTTTCTCAGCTTTCCACTACTTTAAATAAGAGAAAAACTAAAAGCCATTCTTCTCTAAAGGTATGTGTCATGTGTTTCAATTCAAAAGCTTTAATTTGAATATATTACTTCAAATTAAATATACATGAAGATCATCTTAAGTAAAAAATAAATCATTATAAACCATATCAATGCAAAAAAAGTTCATATTTTAAATTTTACAGAAAATATTTGATTTATCCCACTTTAAATATATTAAAAGCTCGATTCTTTCTGACTTTGGTTAAATTTTTGTATTGGTATAAGCATATAAACACATGCAGTTCTCATGTGAATAAATGTTACCTCACATAGAACATGAAACCACTGCTTCCCAATTTCTGCAAAGCGATTTGAAATAAGCAGAGTAATATCATATAAAGACAGGGATTTAGCCCAAGTCTATCTATTATATTCAAATATTTACACACACACACACACATTTTATATATATATACACACACACACACACACACATACACTCATATGTTATACAGAGGTATATTTGCTGTTCTAAAACAAAACATCAAAATTGCATCATTGAGCTTTTCAACAAATATTGTTTTGCTGTCTGTAGAATTATATTTCACTCTGTAATTTGCGATTATTAAAGTGAATGTATTAGCTTTCTCTTTGCTGCTGTAACAGATTCCCACACATGCAGCCCATTAAGGCAACACAAATTTACTATCTCATGGTTCTAAAGGTGAGAAGTTCATTTGGGCTGGACTGGCTCATTTGCTCTTGGTTTCTGAAGACCAAAATCAATATAGGTTATGCTCCTGTGCTATTACCTTGAAGCTTTCAGGGAGAATCTGTTTCTAGGCTCATTCAGGCTCTTGGCAGAATTCAGTGCCTTCCAGCAGTCCCCGACATTTTGGCACCAGAGACTGGTTTTGTGGAAGACAATGTTTCCATGGACTGGGGGCAAGGAGATGGTTTCAGCGTGATTCAGACGCACTACATTTATTGTGCACTTCATTTCTATTATTGTTACATTGTAATATACAATGAAATAATTATAAAACTCATCATAATGTGGAATCAGTGGGTGCCCTGAGCTTGTGGTCCTGCAACCAGATGGTCCCATGTTGGAGTGATGGGAGACAGTGACGATAATCAGTCATTAGATTCACATAAGGAGTGTGCAACCTAGATCCTTTGTATGCACAGTTCACTATAGGGTTCTCGCTCCTATGAGAATTTAATGCTGCTGCTGATCTGACAGGAGGTGGAGCTCAGGCGGTGACATTGGCTTGCCCTCCGCTCACTTCCTTCTCAGTCACTCGGTTCCTAACTGGTCATGGACTGGTACTGGTCTGTGGCCTGGGGGTTAGGGAACCCTGAATTATAGGGTTGAAAACCCAGTTTTTGTTTGTTTTTTGGCTATCAGGTAAGTATCTCCACGTTGTCCGCTTTGTCTTCAAATCAGCAATATTGCATTGAGTCATCATGACTTGATTCTGGCTCTCCTCACTGCTGAATCTCTTCTGCTACAGGTAGGAGAAAGTTCTCTGTTTTAAGGGCTGATGTACTTAGATTGGGCTTACCTGGATTATCCAGGCCAATCTCCCATTATAAGATTCCTGTTATCTGGGAAGCTTCCCCCCCCCCCCCCCATGATGCGATGTATTCACAGGTTTAGGTGAATAAGGCATGAACAGCTCTGGGGAAGAAGTGGCATAATTCTGCCTATCATAGTGTACTTTGCTCCAATCCTTAAAAAAATGCTTACAAAAATACAAGGTTTAACCCTTTTCCCATTTGCCTCAAGAATACTCGCTGGTGGCAGTTGCAGCTGCAGCATTTATCCTGAGATAACTTTGCCATGAAATATCTGGATTTTATTTACTTATTTTTTCGCATCACTCTAGTATATTGACTTTGGAAACAAAAGACATCATTCTATTTATAGCATTCTGCTTTTAGTAGTATTTCCATTTACAAAATACAGTAATTTTTGGTCACTGAAAATGTCAAATCCTAGAAAATGTGGCATTTTACGTGTGATGTTAATATCCTTCTGGAGCAGTCATTGGCCAAAGATTTATTTGATGTATCCGATTTTTCTAGAATAGATGATTCTGATGATTTAGACAATTCTGATGGTCTGCTCACAAATAACTCCAATAACAGTTTATATATATAATATATATATTTACACTGAAAATCAGTCAGTTTTGCTTCAGCCTCAAATAGTATGTTTATGTAAAATTAAATGACTACTGGCAGCAAGATGCACTTTTCTTCTAAATGGAAAAGTTAGATAGCATTCTTTGGGTTAGATTTTTATTTTAAAGATCCAACAATCTTGTGTGTGTGTGTGTGTGTGTGTGTGCGCGGCGCGCGCGCGCTTTTCTATCCTATGTTGATTTGGTGTAACCTGAGATGTCATCTGGAATGAATTCACCATGAAAAGATTATGTTTACTGTGTTTTTGCCATAACTAGTATTCTGAGCATTCCTTTGGGGGAAAAAAAAAAAAAAAGCCTACTTTAAAAAAATCTGCCCTTGGGTAAACAGTTAATTTTAAAATGATAGTAGAAACTATTTCAAAATCAGATTTTGAAGAAAGCCTTGGAATACATTAAAGGTAAAATTATTTTACAATGAGTATCCCATTTATGTTTTCCCCCATATCATTTTAGAACAGCATTTACATTGATTTTATATAAGGACTCTCAGTTTTGTCTTCATAGAAGTAGAAATGCAATTCCCCATCATTCTATCCCATTGTATTTTTTTTTTTTTTTTTTTTTTTTTTTGAGACGGAGTCTCGCTCTGTCGCCCAGGCTGGAGTGCAGTGGCGTGATCTCGGCTCACTGCAAGCTCCACCTCCCGGGTTCACGCCATTCTCCTGCCTCAGCCTCCCAAGTAGCTGGGACTACAGGCGTCCGCCACCGCACCCGGCTAATTTTTTGTATTTTTAGTAGAGACGGGGTTTCACCATGGTCTCGATCTCCTGACCTTGTGATCCGCCCGCCTCGGCCTCCCAAAGTGCTGGGATTACAGGCGTGAGCCACCGCACCCGGCCCCCATTGTATTAAAATATCTTTTCCTGCTTCATTTTTTTTTTCTGTAGGATTTATATGTTAGATTTAACTCCTAGCAAAAGCTCAAGATTACCTACTCTTCCTCTACCCTGAAAATAAAACATATTTGGGCCATGACCATGAAGAAAAGGGAGACATATAAACATTTACAGTATTATCTCCTGATTAAATGCTGTTCTTTATATTATTTTCATCTTTTTCAACAAACGCCTGGAGCATAAGAGGACTGGAGCACTGTCCTGATGGAAAACCAGAAGAAGTCCAATGTGCTAATTCTGATTAAGGAACTCAAAGAACTCAACAACAAAAACAAGCAAATAGCCTCAATAAAAAAGATGGGCAAAGCACATGAATAGATACTTTTCAAAAGACAACATAGAAATGGCCAACAAGTATATGAAAAAAAGTATTCAACATCATGAATGTCATCTTACACTAGTCAGAATGGCTATTACTAAAAAGTCAAAAACAACAAATGTTGGCAAAGATGCAAAGAAAAGAGAACACTTACACATTGTTGGTGGGAGTGTAAATTAGTACAGTCTCTGTGAAAAATAGTATGGAGCTTTCTCCAAGAATGAAACATAGAACTACCATTCGATCCAGCAGTACCATTACTGGGTATCTAACCAAAGCAAAATAAATAATTATATCAACAAGATATCTACATTTATATGTTTATCACAGAACTATTTACAACAGCAAAAATATGAAATCAGCCTTAAGTGTACATCAATAGATAATTGGATAAAGAAAATATGGTATATATTGAAATATTATTCAGCCACATAAAAGGATGAACTCATTTCTTTTGCAGCAACAGGAACTGGAGGTCATTATCTTAAGTGAAACAACTCAGGAAGTCAAATACTGAATGTTCTCATTTACAAGTGGAAGGTAAAGCTAAGGTATGCGCATGGACATAGAACATGGAATGACAGATCCTAGAGACTCCAAAAGGTAGGGGGCAGAAGAGTGATGGGTGGTGGTAAATTACTTAGTGGGTACAATGTACAGCATTCAGGTGACAGATGTACAAAAATCCAAGATTCCACCGCTACACAATATATTCATGTAAAAAAATTGCCCCTGTACCCCTTAAATTTATACACCCCCAAACACCAGAAAGTCTCAATGGAATGGAACACAATCCCAGGAAAAGAAAACATAAAGTTGGAAATGGTTTAGGTCATGCTGTCCTGGGCCACATGGGGAATTTCTGTTTTCTGAGTACATTGTTTTCCTGAACTTTCTCTTCCAGGTGCATACATAGGATTAAAAATCTGTCTTCAGTAACAGAATTTGAAGAAAGCAGTTGTACTGACATAAAATCTAACAGATTATATGTATTTGGGGCTAAATTAATAAAACAAAATAAAACATTACCCATTCCCATAGGATGGTTTATGTACATTCACATGTAGGGAAAGTGTGCCATATTTTTTGGAAGAAAAGTAACTAATTATATAATACATTTTCTGAAACTGCCATAAGACCATAAGCATTCCACTTTTTCAAGCCACAGTTTATTCCCTTTAAGATTTATAGATGTAAAATTTTTTTAAAGTATGCTTTATTCAATGATTCCTGTATTTTCTAGTCTGAGATTATTAACAATATTAAAATATTAAAATTTTCCAAAGTAGAATTTTGTGTCATTATCAAAATGATTATTAGTTTTGAGTTAGCAGGAATTATAAAGTTTAATATGGGGTTGGTAAACTAGACTTCAATTTAAAGATTCACTAAAACATTACTAGGAAAGATAAACTAAAAGTAGAACATTAATTAGAAAGATATTTCTTAGAATTTGGTGAGTAATTTCATTTTATATAGATATATGAATAAAATGAATATTACCAAGGGATATCAAACTGGTGTCTAAGAAGGATAAGGCCTGGTTAACTCCAGAACCTTTATTTTGCTAAGTGACATTCATAACTCTTTTTCATAAATCATAACTTTTCTTGAATCTATCAGAGAGAGCTCAGGTTGCTACACAAACAAGCAGCTTGATATCTAAAATAATGCATGTTAAGAGAAGAGAGGATGTAAGCACTGGCACACCCTGTGTCAGTGAAGAGAAGGAAGGGACATGGACACCACGCAAGTAGGTAATAAACTCTAAGAATTTGGCTAAATTTTATATAACAAATTGCTAAAAGGTGAGTATAGCTAGCATGTATATATAGAAACTCTGAGAGTTTCAGACATAAATGGAATTTGCACTCATTCCCAGCTTTTCATGAGAATGTTCAGCATCAGGGAGATGATAAACAAAAACTGTAAGCTACTGGAGGAGAAACAGAAAAACTCTCCATCCATGAGACAGGTCAAAATCTGTCTGGGAGTAAAGGAAATGATAATAACATTTCTGCTGTATAGGGAAAGGGAAAACAATATTCTAAATCCAACATTCTAAACTGCAATTACTTTTGCACCAACCTAATTTTCTAGATACTATCAGAAAAGGTCTACCACTAAATGAGACTAAGAGAACTCTATCCCCTAACTAAGATGTTGAGATGCTTAGCATCTTTTTCTGTTAGGGGATAACAGAAAAGACACTTAAAAGGACACGCCTTAGAGAACCAAGCAAACATGGCCCACTTAAGCCTAATGTTGAAGCAGGAGAATACAAAACAATTATTGATCCTCCAACATCTTAGATAAAATTAATCAAAAACAATAACAGAAGAACACTAGGGATGGGCTGAGTGTGGAGAGAGAATATCTCTTTGTCAGGATCAGAGGGTTAATACCAGTAATGAAGAATGAATCAAGAACATTGAGAAAAAAACCCTCTGGTGCCTCAGCCACTACCTGATGTAAAGATACTGCATAGGAAAATGCAAGCTGATATGCACTGGATGTAACCATAGCAACAAGACCGAAACCCAGCTCAACTCCTGTTGAAAAAAAATCAAACATTCATGTTAACAGCAAAACAAACAAAAAACAGCAACAAATTGAGCAGGTGCATTTCTAGGGGTAAATATAATTTTCTTCAGTCTCTGGTATTCTAAATATGATGTGTTATATTAAGTAAAAGTACAAGACAAATTTAAAAAGCAGGAAAGAACCATACAGTATCAAAAATAGAGTTGATAAAACCAGAGTCAGTAATGACCCAAATGTTGAAAAAGACAAAAAATTTAAAGCAACTACACATAAGTGAAAATCTAGTATAAAAAGATGAACAATAGGCATGAACATACGAGAAATATAAAGGAAGAAAAACCTACAGAACTAGAATATAGGTTTAAAAAGTTCAATTGGATAGATGTTAATTAAAATAATTGATCATTTCAAAGAACATATTTAATTTCTTGGTTTTAATTTAATTTCTGCTCTAATTTTTATTTATTTTCTTCATTTTAGGCTTAAATAGCTTTTTTCTCTAGTTTCCTAAGGTGGAAACTTAGGTTATTGCTGTAAATTTCTCTCTAATCACTTCTTTCACTGCATCCCAGACACTGAAATAAGTTGTATTTTTATTTTCACTTAGTTCAAAACATTTCAATTTCTCTTGAGAATTCTCTGACCCATGTACTATTCAGAAGCATGCCATTTTAATTTCCATGTAAGTTTACACATTCTTCACTAAACTACAGAAAACTGTTTTAAAATTCGTATGAAATAAAAAAAAAAAGAGAGACTGAATAGCCAAGGGAATCCTAAACAAAAAGAACAAAGCTGGAGACATCACTCTACCCAATTTCAAAGTATACTACAGAGCTACAGTAACCAAAACAGCACAGTACTAGCACAAAAACAGACACATAGACCAGTAGAACAGAATAGAGAACCCAGAAATAAAACCACACATATACAACTAGCTGATCTTTGACAAACCTGACAAAATCAAACAGTGGGAAAAGGATTCCCTATTCAGTAAATCGTGCTAAGATAGCTGGCTAGATACATGCAGAAGGTTAAAACTGGACCCCTTTCTTAAATCATATACAAAAATTAACTCAAGATGGATTATAATCTTAAATGTAAAACCCAAAACTATATAAACTCTAGAGGACAACCTAGGCAATAGCATTCAGAACATCAGTACAGGAAAAGAATTCAGGGTGAAGACACCAAAGGCAATTGTAACAAAAGCAAAATTGTCAAATAGGATCTAATTGAGGTAAAGAGATTCTGCACAGCAAAAGAAACTATGAATGGAGTAAACAGACAACTTAAAGAATAGGAGAAAAGTGTTGCCAACTATGCATCTGACAAAGGTCTAATATCCAGCATCTATAAGAAATTTAAACAAATTTATCAAAATAAATAAATAAATAAAGACAACCCCATAAAAAAGTGGGCAAAGGACATAAACAGACACTTTTTTCCCTATTTATTTATTTATTTATTTATATTTTAACTATTTAGAAATAACTCAGTGGTCGTCTGAAAGGCTTATTGTTATTTTCTTTTTTTAATTTTTGTTTTTCTTTATTTCTTCTAAAAAAATGGGATACATGTGCAGAAAGTGCAGGTTTGCTAAGTAGGTGTACATGTTCCATGGTGGTTTGCTGCAACTATTGACCTGTCCTCTAAGTTCCCTCCCCTTGTCCCACTACCCCCAGTGTGTGGCGTTCTCCTCTCTGTGTCCATGTGTTCCCAGTATTCAGCTCACACTTATGAGTGAGAACATGTGGTGCTTGATTTTCTGTTTCTGTGTTAGTTTGCTGAGGATGATGGCTTCCAGCTACATCCATGACCCTGCAAAAGATATTATCTCATTCCTTTTTATGGCTGCATAGTATTCCATGGTGTATATGTACCACATTTTCTTTATCCAGTCAATCATTGACAGGCATTTGGATTTGGTTGGATGTAAACAGATACTTTTCAAAAGAAGGCATACATGTGGTCAACAATCATATGAAAAAAAGCTTAATATCACTGATCATTAGAGAAATGCAAATCAAAACCACAGTGAGATACCATCTCACATCAGTCAAAATGGCTTGTATTAAAAAGTCAAAAAGTAATAAGATGCTGGCAACTTGTGGAGAAAAAGGAATGCTTATCTACTGTTGGTGGGAGTGTAAATTAGTTCAGCTACTTTGAAAGGCAGTGTGGTGTTTCCTCAAAGACCTAAAGACAGAATCACCATTTGACCCAGCAATCCCATTACTGGGTATGTGCCCAAAGAAATAAAAATCCTTCTATTGTAGTGACACATGCACACATGTGTTCACTGAAGCACTATTCACAGTAGCAAAGACATGGAATCCACCTAAATCACAATCAAAGATAGACTGCATGAAGAAAATATGGTACATATATGCCATGGAGTACTATGTACCCATAATGAAAGAATGAGATCATGTCCTTTGTAGGGACATGGATGGAGCTGTAGGCCATTATTCTTAGCAAACTAATGCAGAGACAGAAAACCAAATACTGCATGTTCTCACTTATAAGTGGGAGTTAAATAATGAGAACAAGTGGACACATATAGGAAAACAACCCACATTGGGGCCTTTGAAACGGTGGAAGGTGGGAGGATGGAGAGCATTGGGAAAAGTAAGTAATGAGTACTAGGCCTAATATTTGGGTAATGAAATAAACTGCACAACAAACCCCATGACACAAGTTTACCTATGTAACAAACCTGCACTTACAGCCTTGAAATTAAAATAAAAGTTTTAAAAAATGGAAAAAAAAAAGAATTTCCTGAAAATTTTTTCATCTTTCGTTTTCTTCATTTTCTCTGGGTTTTTTTTTTTTTTTTTTTTTTTTTTTTCAGTGTAGTATTTCTCTGTGTTACCTCATTTTTTTAATTTATGCAATGGTTGATGATACATGTTTAACAACCAGTTCTCCGGAAAAATAATGTAAGTATATGTGTATATACATAAGTTGATTATAAATTTTACTGATGTAAAGGAAGTATAGCACACATTTACAAATAACAATACACTATATAAACCTCTTTATGATAAATCCCTAATAGTGAATCAATTATCACATAAAACTCTTCAAGCGTTTTGCCAGATTTTTGTATCTATAGAAGCAATTGACTGATTAAAATAGTTTTTACCTGAAATTTGGTTATTTTTTGTTTAAATTAATGAGTAACATAAAATAGTGGTAACATAACAGAAATTCACGTGAGTCAAAGATGTAACCTTTTTATTGAAAAAGATAATAGTTTTCCAATAATGGATGTTTTGTGGTAATCATAATGTAATAGCTATTGATACAACAAACTAAAAATTTTCAATTACTTTTTACATCTGGAAAATTGGCAAAACCTCAATGAATTTTACATCTAGAAAACTGGCAAAACCTCAACGAATGAGGCAATGCTAGATACAGCAAAGCATTCAATTCATTCCCTCCACACCTGCCATATCAGTCTAGATTCAATAAAATCTCAATCAAAATCCCAGCAAGGGCTGGGCACAAGGGCTCACGATTGTAGTGCCAGCATGTTGGGAGGCTGAGGAGGGTGGATCACAGGAGGCCAGAAGTTCCAAACCAGCCTAGGCAACATGGGGAAACCCCATCTCTACCAAACATACACACATTAGCCAGTCTCATAACCTGGTCTCAAAAACATAAAGAAATGAAACTAAGATTAAAAAACCAACATGCTTTGTATATACATTGATAAAGTGATTATAACATGTATGTGAAATTCAAAAGGACCTAAAATAATCAAAACTCTCTTCAAAAAAAAGAACAATCTTCAAAATAAAGAACAATATTGGAAGACTCATGTTACCCAATTTCAAAACTTTTTTTTCATTGTATTATATTATTTTTGTGTTTGTTATGTAGGAAAACTTACGGCATGGGGATTTGTTGTTGAGATTATTTCATCATGCATGAACTAAACTTAGTACCCAATAGTTATTTTTTTCTGATCCTCTCCCTCTTCCACCCCTCAACTCTCAAGTAGGATCCAGTATCTGTTGTTGGGCTCTTTATGTCCATGTGTTCTCATTATCTAGCTCCTACTTACAAGTGAGAACATGTGGCATTTGGTTTTCTGTTCCTGATGTAGTTTGCTAAAGATAATGACCTCCAGCTATAAACATGTTCTCGCAAAAGACATGATCCCTTTTGATACTGTTTGGCTGTCTCCTCATCAAAATCTTGAATTGTAACTTGCATAATCTCCATGTGTCATAGGAGGGACCTGGTGGGAGGTAATTGAATCATGGGGCTGGGTTTTCCTATGCTGTCCTCATGACAGTGCATAAGTCTCATGAGATCTGATGGTTTTATAAAGGGCCGTTCCCCTGCACATGTTCTCTTGCCTGCTGCTGTGTAAGACATGCCTTTGCTCCTCCTTTGCCTTCTGCCATGATGGTGAGGCCTCCCCAGCCATGTGGAACTGTGCGTTCATTAAAGCTCTTTTTCTTTATAAATTACTCATTCTCATATTTGTTCATAGCAGTATGAAAATAAAGTAATACAATAAATTGGTACAGGTAGAGTTGGGCAGTGCTATTATCATCCCCAAAAATGTGGAAGTGACTTTGGAACTGGGTGACAGGCAGAGGTTGGAACAGTTTGGAAGGCTCAGAAGACGACAGGGAGGTGTGGGAAAGTTTGGAACTTTCTAGAGGCTTGTTGAATGGTTTTGACCATAAAGTCTTGCTAACGTGGTCTCAGATGAAGATGAGGAACTTACTGGGAACTGGAATAAAGATGATTCTTGCTATGCTTTAGCAAAGAGATTGGTAGCATTTTGCCCCTGCCCTAGAGATCTGTGGAACTTTGAACTTGAGAGAGATGATTAAGGGCATCTGGTGGAGAAAATTTCCAAGCAGCAAAATGTTCAACAGGTGACTTGGCGGCTCTTAAAATCATTCATTTTTACTCATTAACAAAGATACACTTTGGAATTGGAAAGTATGTTTAAAAAGTAAGCAGAAAAAATAGTTTGGAAAATTTGCAGCCTGATGATGCCGTAGAAAAGAAAAACCCATTTTCTGAGGAGAAATTCAAACTTATGCAGAAATTTGCATAAGTAACAAGGAGTCAAATGTTAATCACTAAGACAATGGGGAAAATGTCTCCAGGGCATGTCAGAAGTCTTCATGGCAGTCCTTCCCATCATAAGCTGGGAGGCCTAGGAGGAAAAAGTTGTTTCCTGTGCTGGGCCCTGGACCTTGCTGTTTTGTGCAGTCTTGATACCTGATGCCTCGCATGCCAGTCATGGCAAAAATGGGCTAATGTAGAGATCAGGCCATTGCTTCAGTGGGTGCAAGCCCCAAGCCTTGGTGGCTTACATGTGGTATTGGGCCTGCAGGTGCACAGAAGTCAATAATTGAAGTTTGAGAACTTCTGCCTACATTTCAGAGGATGTATTGAAATGCCTGGATGTTCAGGCAGAGGTGGCTGCAGGGGCAGAGACCTCAGCCTCATAGAGAGAACCTCTGCTAGGGAAAAGTGGGATAGGAGGCCCCAGACAGAGTCCCTACTGGGGCACTGCTTACTGAAGCTGTGAGAAGCTGTCATCATCCTCCAGACCCCAGAATGGTAGATACACACTGACAGCTTGCACCATGCACCTGGGAAAATCACAGACACTCAACACCAGCCTGTGAAAGCAGCCAGGAGTGGGGCTAGACTCTGCAAAGAAACAGGGGCAAAGCTGCCCAAGGCCATGGGAACCCATCTCTTACATCAGGGTTACCTGGATGCGAGACATGGAGCTAAAGGAGATCATTTTGGAACATTAGCTTGACTGCGCCACTGGATTTTGGATTGACATGGGGCCTGTAGCCCCATTGTTTTGGACAATGTCTCCCATTCAAAACAGGCATATTTACCTAATTCCTGTACCCCCATTGTATCTAGGAACTAACTAACTTGGATTTTGATTTTCCAGGCTCATAGGTGGAAGGTACTTCCTTGTCTCAGGTGAGGCTTTGGACTATGGACTTTTGAATTGATGCTGATATGAGTTAAGACTTTGGGGGACTACTGGGAAGGCATGATTGGTTTTAAAATGTGAGAACATGAGATTTGGGAGGGGCCAGGGCAAAATGATATGGTTTGGCTGTATCCTCACCCTATTCCCATCTTGAATTGTAGCTTCCAGAATTCCCACATCATGGGAGGGGCCTAGTGGTAGGTAACTGAATCATGAGAGCAGGTCTTTCCTGTGCGGTTCCCATGATGGTGAACAAGTCTTAAGAGATCTAATGGTTTTATAAAGCACAGGTACCCTGAACATGCTGTCTTGCCTGCCACCATGTAAGATGTGCCTTTGCTCCTACTTCACCTTCTGTCATGATTGTCAGACCTCCCTAGTCATGTGGAACTGTGAGTCCATTAAACCTTTTATTTATAAATTATTCAGTCTCAGATATTTATTTATAGCAGTATTTAAAAACGGACCAATACATCATTCTATGTAGTATTCCATGGTGTATATGTATCACATTGTCTTAATTCAATCAGTTATTAATGGATATTTAAGTTGATTTATTTATTTTTCTATTGTGAATAGTCCTGGAAAGAACATATAGGTGTCTTTACAGTGGAATGACTTATGTCTTTATGGTAGAATAATTTATATCCCTTTGTATATATACCCAGTAATTGACTTACTGGGTCAAATGGTAGTTTTCTTTTTAGCTGTTTGAGCTATTGCACCGTTGTTTTCAACAATGGTTGAACTAATTTATATTCCGATCAACAGTGGATAAGTGTTCCCTTTTCTCCACAACCTTGACAGGATCAGTGATTTTTGACTTCTTAATAACAGCCATTTTGACTGATGTGAGATGGTATCTCATTGTGATTTTGATTTGCATTTCTCTAATAATCAGTGATATTGAACTTTTTTATTTATATGTTTCTTGGTGACATGTATATCTTCTTTTGAAAAGTATCTGTTCATGTCCTTTGCCCATTTTTTTTTTAGTAAGGTTATTTGTTTTTTGTAAATTTATTTAAGTTACTTATAGATACTGAATATTAGATCTTTGTCAAATACATAGATGGAAAATTTCTTCCCATTCTTTAGGTTGTCTATTTACTCCATTAATAGTTTATTTTGCTGTGCAGAGCTCTTAAGTTTAATTAGATCCCATTTGTCAACTTTTGCTTTTGTTGCATTTGCTTTTGGCATCTTCAACATGAAATCTTTGCTTAGTTCTACATCCAGAATGCATACGTTGTTTTTCAGGGCTTTGTAGTTTTTCATTTTGCATTTAAGTCTTTAATTCCTTTTTGTATATTTTATTTAAAAAGTGTCCAATTTTAATGTTCTGCATGTGGCTAGCCAGTTATCCCAGCACCATTTATTGAACAGAGAGTCCTCTCCCCATGGCTTGTTTTTGTCAGGTTTATTAAAGATCTGATGGTTGCAGGTGTGTGGCTTTATGTCTACATTTTCTATTCTGTTATGTTGGTCTATGTGTCTTTTTTGTAGTACAGCTAACATCATACTTCATGAGAAACTCAAAGCTTTTCTGCTACGATCAGGACTGAGGCAAGGACATCTTCTCTCACCATTCCTTTTCAACATCACACTGGAAGTTCTAACTGATGCAATAAGCCAGGATAAAAATAAAAGATGCACTAATTGGAAAGAAACAAAAATAAAACTGCCCTTGTCAATTGAAAAAAAAAGCAAATTAACAAAATCATACATTTTACCCTGATTTGTACAACTTGTCCATTTTCATAGTGCAAATACTTTTATGTGAACCTATTTCAAGCTACTAACTTCACATCTCTTGGAGTTAGAAGAGATGCGTGCTACCACTGATTAAATAGTATTTTCACTACAAAACTAGAATAGACATAAATAACTTTGAATCCAGAGACAATATTAAAATTTAGCAGAAGAATTAGGAAGTAATGAGTGTAAAGTAGTAGTATCTTTGTTTTTAACCTAAACAATGTAGAATAAATTTATTCATAGCTGTGTTAAGCAACTGGCTTTAGTCAGCTGGTATGAGCTGGCTTCTTCATAGCACAATTTGCTAATATGTAATATCACTGCCTGCCTGATCTCTGTTATCAAACAGATGACTTTATGACATAGAATCAAAAGACACATCTGGGTTCACAAATCATTTTTTTTGTTTTCATTCTGGTTTGTTGCTATTTTTTGTTTGTTTTTTTTTTAGAAGCTAGATTTTCCTAAAATCTAGTACATATAAGAACATTCATAGTCTTTCTTCCATTCTTCTTGGTCAATGAGGAAGGAACTTTGGAAATTTCAGTAATTTTTCTGGAACCATTTATTTTGAAAACAATATATTGGTTAATTTAAATAATGTTGATTATATTAGTTATATATTTACATGTTAAGAAAAGAAAAGATAATATATTTGAAAAATATAGATGATACCCATACACAAAGAAGTCTTGGCTGTACTATTAAGTAACTATTCTTGAAAAAAATAAATTAATATATTTAGTAATGGATATTATTCTGGAATTTAGGTATGAAAAAGAAAACACCTAATTTAGATTGTCAGTATGAATTTTAAGTATGAAATAAAGAAAATAAATGATACTAAGAAACCATAAGGCATCTGGTAACTTGAAGACAAAAAAGTCTTTTTATATTATATACCATTCTCTATCAAGTTTTATTATAAATCACTACCTTTCACAGTTAAAAATATCTTTAGAAGCTTTCCACATCACCTTTTTGTGTTGTTTTATTCCCAGGAAATATTTGTATATAAAAACATAGAATTATTTTTTCTCCTAAGAATGATAATAGCAGAGATGATACATTATATTTTATAATAATGTGTCATCTCAATGCTGCAGGGAGTCCTTGAACACATGCTGCCCATATGCCCAATGGATTTATTCTGTGCACTTCTTCTCAATGACTAACTGACTAAATAAATTCTCTCAGGACACAGCTCATCATAATGCTGATCAGCTATGGTTCATTTATTGTTATATAATTGCAAAGGATGTTTATCCTTTTTTGCCCTTTTATGCTGCACAAGCTGTTGTAATGTTCTGGGTCACAGATAGGATGAAACTGTGACTAAGCTCTTTTGTGAGTGCTCTATAATTTGGTACTTTGCAAGAATGCAAACAGATAAAATAATGGGTTTCTTAACTTATAAATCTTAATGCTGAAATATAAGTATAATATATTAACTTTATAAAGAGTAATTTGAGCTTGTCAAAATGTCTTACAAATGATTTGCTCCTTTTTCTTCTTTATAAAATTATACATACAATTTCAATGAATTAAAGAGATGAAAGTAATTTAGATTTTTCCAATATATTATTCTTGTTTTAAAATTGTACAAGCTGAGGATTTGGAGAATAACAATAGATTGTATAATGTTACACAGATTATAAACACATTGCAACTGAATGCTAAATCCTCAACTGAAAAATCTGGAGATGCTTTATCTCCAGATACAGAAGAAAAAAAAAGGCGTTCTAGTAAAAATTGGAGTGAGGCACGTATCTCTGACTGATTAAAATTTTAGAGACAAAGACTTTGCAAATCATGGTTGTTAAAGTTTTAGTCATTTGTTTTCCATATTTACTGATACAGCTGTGTTTAACCCAAAGACAATTCGGTTTTTATTTGGGGAGATTGTGATCAACTATATTGATATCTTTGGATATCTTAAAGGGATATCTTGGAGGAGAGCAAGATTTTAGCCCCTATCCCAAATGCACAACAGCTACCTCTCCTGTCACTGCTTTCTCATAAGATTGAAGGAGATACACCCCTGAGGCTTCATACTCTAGAATCGTCTTCATTATATTTATCGATAGGCAGTGCCAGTGGAAGTTTAGATTCGACTCAAGAGTGCAAATAGGATATGATACTTTTTCTCTAATTAATGCTAAATTTATACTGTATAAAATCTCATGTAGTTCCCTACGATTTCTGGCAAATTTTATCACTTTTAGTTTTCTATTTTAAAATTAAATGGTCATCTTTTTCATTATATTAATGTCTTTTTTCTCATTCCCTATGCAAAGAAAAGATACTATCTCTAGGAATTTGCAATGAAGAAGAGGTATAATTTCCATTTTTACTCCTCCTTTTACTTATATCAGGCTTCTGGAGCAAAGATAAGTAATATATTTTGATTCAGAAATTTCTCCTGATTTCTTTTTCTAGGTTTTACCGTTCTCATGAAAAGTTTGGAGGAGAAAAAGATTAAACAAAAACAAGGCAAACATTGATTTAGTAAACTTTCCGTGGTGTAGAAATTCTTGGTTGGTTATTACTGATATTCTGGTTTACTTTGGCTTCTATTCACTATGGGTATTGAACACTGGTAGTTTTGGCTCTCTTGTGGGCACATGCATTTTTAATTAAGAAAGACTGTGGGGCTTCAAAGTAACACAATTAAAGTTGAGCATCTGTCACCAAACGAACCTCTTCCTCCACCTCAAATTCTGCCACAAGGAGTTTTAGAATCTGCTGCTAGTGTCTTCTGTCCCAGTGAATTCCTCTCTGACTTACCAAAATGGCTCAAGAGCAAGCACTTCGCAAAGGGAAAGACACGTCTTTGTTATTCCCAAGTGGTAAGATTGCAGGACATTTACTGCTGGGAAAAAGCCGTTCCCAGTCCCACCCCAACCTTAAGACTGCTCTAATTTTCTTCCACCCATGTGGTTCTAACCAGGGCTACATTGTGCAGCTCATTAAATTCACTCCTTAGTCAGAAATTAGTAGGTGAACGAGATATCAATCTCCTTTTAAAAATATATCCCAAGTAATTGTCATAAAAGTACTTATGTCGGTTGTTATTTTCAGAATGTGGGAGTATCCTTTACTACAAATATTGCACTCCCAAACTCCTTGATGAATCTCTTCCTGTTTTTCTTTGTGTGTGTTAGAAATCAACTTCAACAATACTTTATATATTGGTACATATACATTATATACTTATCCACATTTTGTTTACTATTATACCGTTTACTTTTTATTTTTTGATATTGTATGCCAAACACAATTATTATTATTTTGCTTTTTAATATAGGAGTCATAGTAATATATTCCCTCTTAGTAAAAGATTTCCATTCAATCTAAATGTAGAATGTTTGCCATGAAACAGTTGATTACAGAAAGTAATTTACTATTTCATATATTTTGATGCATAAATATCAGTGACAAATTAATATATATAAATATACATATTAAATATGTATACATGCATATATTTAAAAGATGGGATCTTTATATGTTGCCCAAGCTGGAGGGCAGTGGCTATTTACAGGCTTAATCTTAGGGCATTACAGCCTTGAATTCCTGGGCACAGGCAAGACTCCTGACTCAGCCTTCCAAGTAGCTGAGACTACAGGGATGCTCCACAGTGCCTGGAGTATATCCTTTATTGTACTTCTTAACACTAGAAATTATTTTTCTAAATTTTTGAACTCTGGTTTAATTCTTTGAACCAACTGCAGTTATTACCACAATATTCTTATTTGAACAATAGTTTTCAAATTTCTGTAACTAAGATCCCTTCTGCTACTCTCCATCCAAACACAGGGATCATGTTTCTAAATCATTTGTAATATTATTTTCATGCTATTACTAAGAATTTCTTTGTGTTGTTCTTCTTATTGAGTATACTTTGTTAACAGATATTCAGTATGTAATCATTACTATCAGTTATTTTAATTGCACATGCATTTTCTTAGTTCATAGTTTATTATGTTTCTTATACTACATATTTTCTCTTTTTGGGGGAGTATTTTGTCTAAGTTTATTTTATATAGAGTATGTCTTTGTAAAATTTCAACAGATGTGACAAATAGTTAATGCAAGTGCTGAATCTTGGTATAACCACTAATGTCTTTTTTTTAAAAAAAAAAAAAAATGTATTTTTGATATATATAATATAGCGTACCTTGTATATATCTATAACATATGTGTATATATTATATATACATATACATGTATTTATATTTGTTGGGTGTAGAAATTTTGGTTTATAGACCTTACTATTTGCACATTTTTATAAAGCTATTTAAGTGTGTTTCCCCTGATACAGTTCAAAAATATATCTGCTTTTCTTTATTTTGTAAATTTTCTTTGATAAAAAGGTACTAAAAATTCCTCTCTTCTAAGTTCAAATTATATATACATACATATTTATTTTGTGTCTTATTCATTACCCCTAGTCATTGTACCATTTCAATATGCAGCTCCAAGTGGCTATTCAGTCAAGAAATGTGAGCATCTATTATTTGTTAATTTTACCTCCTCTATCTTTTCTGGTACCTCAGTGAGGTACTCATACCATGAGCATAGTAGAAACCCTAAATATGTAACTCATTTTTTTCATTTATTTGTTATAATATTTTTGTATTGCAAAATAATATTTTTATTTGACTTAGGTTCTGGAAGATACAGTTTCCAGCACCGATGATTCAATTTGCTAACTTATTTTTTAAAAACAATTTGATTATGTAGGCCTTCAATGCCTTATAATAAAAATTATCTCCCTGATTATTATATGTTCATGATGCTCAAACTTAAAATTATGGAAAAAAGAAGTATGTCATTAAGTTATCCTCATCCAAAACATCCACACAACTGTTTACCAATTTTATTGTTTTTTAGAAATGTTTTATAGCAGTAAATATAACTATGTATTATAATTTCTTAACCTTTGTGATTGAATTTCTGCAGTTCAAACTTTTCACTTAATATCAAGATACAGAGATTATTCCACACCTATATTACTATAGAGTGTTGTCAACATTTTGAATATTTACTAGTTTGAAAGTAAGAAATGGTATGTCATTATACTTTTAATTTTCATTTATCTTATCGTAGGTGGAGTTGAACATATTTTTATATATTTAAGGGCTTTTTTTCCCTCAAAACTCAATTTATTAATTTTGCTAATTATTTTTCTTTGGTGTTATAATTCTAAACTTGGTGAGGCGCGATGGCTCATGCCTATAATCCCGCATTTTGGGAGGCGGAGGCAGGCGGATCACTTGAGGTCAGGAGTTTGAGAACAGCTTGGCCAACATAGTGAAACCCCTTCTCTACAAAAACAAACAAACAAACAAACAAACAAACAAACACATTAGCCAGGTGTGGTGGTGCGTGTCCGCAATCCCAGCCACTGGAGAGGCTGAGGCAGGAGAATCACTTGAACCTGGGAGGCGGAGGTTGCATTGAACTGAGATTGCACCACTGCACTCCAGCCTGGGTGATGGAGTGAGACTCTTGTTTCAAAAAAAAATGAAAAAATAAAAAATAAATAAAAATTTTAAAATTTCTAAATTCACTTTCTATGAGATCATTATATAATAGGAAGATTAATCCTTATTCTTTGAATCACTAATAAATATATTTACTAGCTTCTATATATCCTTTTGACTTTTCAAATGTGTTTATTAGCAGGAAATATTTTTAGAAATATAATCTAATCAATGTTCTAATTATATATTCTATATTTTATGTCATAGTTAAAAAACCACCTTCTTATTCCAAGACTTTAAAGATTTACTTCCTAATTCTTTTAAGTAATTTTATGATTTAATATCATAATTGTATGCAAGGTAAATAGAATTGATACGTTTCTAATTATGAGTTTTCTGAGTATAACTTTTTTAACGTCTTCAAGTTTATTTTTTATCCATCAAGATATTTTTGATACTCATATTTTTCTACATTTTTTAGTTTACTTCAAAAAATGTTATGTGTTGATGCTATTTTCTTATAGATTCAAAGGTTATAAGTGCAGTTTTGTTACATGGATATATTACATACTGGCAAAGTCTGAAATTTCAGTGTAGCCATTTCCCAAATAGTGTACATTGTATTCATTAAGTAATTCCTCATTTCTCATCTCCCTGCTGTGTTCCACCCTTCTAAGTTTCCAACGCCCATTATTTGACTCTCATTGTACGTGATTATAAACTATTTCCCACTTATAAAAGAGAACATGTTTTGACATTCTGTTTTTGAATTGTTGCTCTTAAAATAACGGCCTCTGGTTCCATCATGTTGCTGCAGAAAACGTTTCATTTTTTATGGCTAAGTAGTATTCCATATGATATATATATGTACCACATTTTCTTTCTTTTTTTTTTTTTTTTTTTGAGACGGAGTCTTGCTCTGTCGCCCAGGCTGGAGTGCAGTGGCCGGATCTCAGCTCACTGCAAGCTCCGCCTCCTGGGTTCACGCCATTCTCCTGCCTCAGCCTCCCAAGTAGCTGGGACTACAGGCGCCCGCCACCTCGCCCAGCTAGTTTTTTGTTGTTGTTGTTTGTTTGTTTGTTTGTTTGTTTGTTTTAAGTACAGACGGGGTTTCACCGTTTTAGCCAAGATGGTCTCGATCTCCTGACCTAGTGATCCGCCCGTCTCGGCCTCCCAAAGTGCTGGGATTACAGGCTTGAGCCACTGCGCCCGGCCTGTACCACATTTTCTGTCCAATCATCATCCACTAGATAAACGTTTACGTTGAGTCCACATCTTTGCTTTTGTGAATAGTGCTGCAATAAACGCATGAGTGCAGGTTATACTTTTGGTATGTTTATTTCTTTCCCATTGGGTAGATAGCCAGTAGTGGGTTTGCTGGATCTAATGTTGCTTCCATTTTCAGTTCTTGGAGAAAGCTTCATACTGTTTCCTGTAGTGATTTTAGTAATTTACTGGGAATGTAAATTAGTAAAATTGCTACAGGAAGCAGTATTGCTTTTTTCCTGTATCCTTACCAACATCTCATTAAACAAAAAAAAAAAAAAAATCATAGTAGTCATTTTTAGTGATTTTAATTTGCATTTCCGTGATAAGTAGTGATGTTGACAATTTTTAAAATATATTTGTGGGTGATTTGTATGTCTTCTTTGGGAAAATGTCTGTTCATGGTATTTGTCCACTTTTTAAAATTAATTATTTGTTTTTTGCTTGTTCAATGGCTGAATTCCTTGTGGAGTCTGAATATTAGTCTTTTGTAAGATGCACTATTTGCAAATATGTCCTTTCATTCTTCAGATTGTCTGATCACTTTGTTGATTATTCTTTTGCCTTGCAAAAAAAAAATATATAAAAATATATATATATATATATATATATATAGTTTATTTAAGTCTCATTTGTCTATTTGTCTTTATTGCATTTGCTTTTGTAACCTTATTCATGGCTTCTTTGTCAAGGCCAATGTCCCGAAGAGTTTTTGATTTTAGGTTTCCTTCTAGTGTTTGTATAGTTTCAGGTTTTACATTTAATCTTTAATTCGTCTTGAGTTAATTTTTGTATCTGGTGAGAGACAGAGGTCTGGTGACATATGTTTCTGCATATGGCAATCCAATATTCCAAGCACCATTTATTGAATGTGATCTCATTTCCCCAGTGTATGTTTTTGTCAAAGTTTCAAAGATCAGTTGGCTGATCTTTCAAAGATCTTATGACTTTTTGATTCTGTTCTTTTGATCTGTGTGTCTACTTTTATGTCAGTACCATGCTATTTTAACTACTATAGTCCTGAAATATAATTTGAAGTTAAAAAAATAGACAGAAATACAATAATAGTAGGACACTTCCACATTCCACTTACAGCACTACACTGATTGAGACAGAAAATCAACAGAGAAACACTAGACTAAAATTAGACCTTAGAACAAATGGACCTAACAGACATTTACAGAATATTCTACTCAACAACCAGAAAACATACATTCTCCAAGATAGACTATCGCAACAAAACAATTCTCAATAATTTTTTCAAAATAAAAAATATACCAAGTATGTTCTTGGACCTCAGTGGAATAAAATTAGAAGTCAATTCCAAGAGTAATTCTCAAAGCTATACAAATACATGGGAATTGAACAACGTACTCCTGAATGATCTGTGTGTCAATAATGAAACTAAGATAGAAATAAAAACATTTTAAAATGAATGAAAATGAAGACACAACATACCACAACTTCTGGGATATAGCAAAAGCAGTACTAAGAGGGAACTGTGTAGCATTCAATGCCTACATAAAAAAGATAGAAAGATCATAAAATAGCAACTTAGTGTTGTACCTTAAGGAACTACAAGACAAGAACAAAGAAAACTCTAAATTAGCAGAAAAAAAGAAATGAACAGAACAGAAAGATCAAAGATCAGAACAGAAATAAATGAAATTAAGACCAAAAAATAAAATACAAAGGATCAACTAAATGAGAGTTGGTTTTTTGGAAAGATAAAGAAATTTGATATACTGCTAGTTAGACTATCCAAGAACGAAGAGAAGATTCAAATAAGCACAATTAGAAATGAAAAAGGAGACATTACAAATGATTCCACACAAATACAAAAGAACCTCTGAGACAACTATGAATATTTCCACCTTGAGACTTCTATGAACATTTTCTAGTTTCCACATTGCAAACTAGAAAATTCAGAGGAAATTGATTAATTCCTGGAAACATACAAACTTCCCAAGATTGAACAAGGAAGAAATAGAAATCCTGAAAAGACTGACAATGAGTGGTAAAACTGAATCAGTAATAATAATAATAAAAAAACAACAACAACAACTCCCAAAAAGAACAACAACAAAAAAGCCAACACCAGATGGTTTAACAGTAAAAATATACCAGAAAAAGAATAACTGGTTCCAATACTACTGAAAATGTTCCAAAATGTCTAGGAGGAGGGAATCTTCCCTAACTCATTCTACAAAGCCATTATCCAATAAAATGTTACCAAAGCCAAAAAAAAAAAAAAAAAAAAAAAAAAAAAAAAAAAAAAGCAACGTAAAAAGAAAAATGCAGACCAATGTCACTAATGAAGATGATGCAAAAATTCTCAACAAAATGCTAGCAAACCAAATTTAACAACAAATCAAATATAATATACAGCAGTCACATGGGTTTTATTCCAGGAATGCAATGATGGTTTGACATACCTAAATCAATACATGTAATTCACCATATAAACAGAATTAAAAACAAAAACTGTATGATAATCTTAATATATGTAGAAAAAAAGCATTTGATAAAATTCAACATCCTTCATGGTAACAAACTAGGGATGGGAGGAACAGATCTCAAAATAATAAGGGCCATCTATGACAAACCCACAGCCAACATCATCTTGAATGGGGAAATGTTTGAAAACATTGCACCTAAGAATGGGTGCTATGTTAAATGAAGTCTTCTCTTGTATTACATTTTAACTCACTTATATTTAAACAAATGCTATTAATTCATTTAATTTTATTCACTATCATATCTTAAAAATCCTCTAATTGACTTTAGTAATCATTATTTAATTACTATGTTTTCCTAGGCATACAATTGTATCATCTGCAATCTGAAAATAATGATACTATGAATTTCAGATTGTTTTAGCTATGATTTCCTTCTATTAAAATATTGTTACCTTTTTCTGTCTATAGATGAACTGCTTCTATTATATTCCTGTTAGGTCAGATGATGCTGTTAGAACATTATAGAGTGACAAAGTTTGTTTGGTTAAAGCTGTTATTAATTTTTATTTTTTCCCAAATTGAGTTCTGACTTTTTGATATTCTTTTTAGCATCAACATAATTATATTACTTAAGTGTACAAGAATTAAGAAATTAATTAATGCTTAATATACAGAATACATATTGTAATGATAAACTAGAATTCCATTTTTGGGGAGCAAGAGGTGGGTAATTTTATCTACCATGTGTAGATAATGTATGGTGGATTCTGAATTCATTATGACCTTTGCATCAATCTTAATTAAAATTGTTCTTTCTTTTTTAAAAAATCTTTTTCAGGTGTGAGATTAATATAATCTCACTTCGCTAAAAGTTTCCAAAAATTGGGGATTTTGTTTTCTGATTTCAGTACGTACAATATTTTAATAGTAAGGTAGTTATCTGTTGTTCAAAAAGTAGATTAATCATTTATTAACTTATGGCTTCAGAAAGAGATAATTCCTTTAAAACTCACATCTTTCCACCTACTATGGATGTAATTTTTTCTGGATGGTCTATTTTGGGGTCAGTTTTCATAAATTAAATTTTTCTACTTTTTTTTGTTTTAAAATGTATTTTATTTACATAGAGTTGAGAGCAAAATAGTACAAAAAGGTACAAGGTTGCTCAGATGCTTTTTGAATATAAATTGGCTATTTGTCTGTTGGTTACCCTAAAATATCTTGTTTTGTGTATTTATGACTTTTCCTTATTTTCTCTATTATGTTAGGTAAAACTTTGAAAAAATTCTCAAACTTTTAAAAAATGATCTTATATATTGATTTATTTCATTGTATTTTTATTCTAAGATACAAATGTTTAGTACATTTCTGTTGTTTTCTTTATTATTTCATTTTACTGCATTTCTGTCTATTAGTCTCATGTGCTTAATATTTTTATTTCTATTAATATTAAAAATTCTGATTATGATTTTTCTGTACTTTGAGTTTAAGTTCAGCTCTATTACATTGGTGCTTTTATTAACATTATTTGAATATTTTCATCTTTTGGGGGTAGAAGTTAGTTTCAAAATTTTGATATCAGTTTTTGGTGTTTTATAGTTTGATGGTTATTCATGAAGCTGATAAAAACATTCACGTGAATATCTATTTTTGACGTTTACAAACTGGATGTTATATTTTATTTAACCCAAAATACCATATATATACACATGTATATATGTGTGTGTATATATATGTAAATATATTTATATGTATGTATGTATATGTGTGTATATATAGGTATATGTATAGAGCATGGCATTATCTCATAGAAAATCTCATTAACTTTTCAAAGTAATTTATATTTATCCCATTTATTTCCTTTAATAGAAGCCACATAGTAGACTTGCTTGACGTAGTTTTTGATATGGTTTGGCCAAGTCTCATCTCATAGCTCCCATAATTCCCACATGTTGTGGGAGGACCCAGTGGGAGATGATTAAATCATGGCGGTAGGTCTTTCCTTTGCTATTCTTATGATAGTGAATGGGTCCCTTGAGATCTGATGGGTTTAAAAATGAGAGTTGCCCTGCACGAGCTCTTTTTTTGCCTGCTGCCATCCACTTACATATAACTTGCTTCTCCTTGCCTTCCGCCATGATCGTGAGGCCTCCCCAGCCATGTGGAACTGTAAGTCCAAACAACCTCTTTCTTTTGTAAATTGTCCAGTCTCTCATACGTCTTCAACAGCAATGGACTAATACACTTTTCCCTCTTCAATTGTATACATTTAATCTAATCAAATTATGATCTCTTTGACATTAATGATGAGAGGTAGTGTCGATTAAAAATTATAGCTATGTTGCTTTGCAGAAAATTAAAGGCCACAAATAAAATGATCTTGTTAAGTGGTCCTTAATCAATAGTTGGATTCCCTCATTGCAATAAAGAGCTAGCAGGTAGAAACAGATTTTTCCTATTTAAGTCCAAAGAGCCATTTTACTCGGCTGGGAGGGTCACTAATATGGTTTGGCTTTGTGTCCTCACCCAAATCTCATTTTGAGTTGTAATTCTGAGTGTTGGGGAAGGGGCCTGGTAGGAGGTGATTGGATCATGGGGGCAGATTTCCCCCTTGCTTTTCTTGTAACAGTGAGTGAGTTCTCATGAGATCTCATTGTTTAAACGTGTGTAGCACTTCACCCTTTGCTCACTCCTGCTCCACCATGGTCATATATGCTGGCTTCCTCTTTGCCTTCTGCCATGATTGTATGTTTCTTGAGTCCTTTCTGCCATGCTTCCTGTACAGCCTGAAGAACTGTGAGTCAATTAAGCTTATTTTCTTCATAAATGACAGTATTAGGTAGTTATTTATAGCAGTGTGAGAATGGACTGATACAGAAAATTGGTACTGGAGAAGTGGGCATTAATATAAAGATGGCCGAAAATGTGGAAGCAACTTTGGAACTGGGTAATGAGCAGAGGTTGGAACAGTATGGAGGAATCAGAAGAAGACAGGAAGATGAAGTAAGTTTGGAGCTTCCTAGAGACTTATTGGATGGTTGTGACCAAAATTCTGATAGTGATATGGACAGTGAAGTCCAGGTTGAGGTGGTCTCCGCTGAAGATGAGCAACTTACTGGGAACTGGAATAAAGGTCACTCTTGCTATGCTTTAGCAAAGAGACTGTTGGCATTATGCCCCTGTTCTAGAGATCTGTGGAATTTTGAACTTGAGAGAGTTAATTTATAAAAAGTCAGTTAAGAAATTTCTAAGCAGCAAAGCATTCAAAATGTGATCTGGCTGATTCTAAAAGCCTAAACTCATTTGCATAAGGAAAGAAATGACCTGAAATTGGAACTTATATCTGAAAGAGAAGCAGAGCATAAAAAGTTTGGAAAATTTGCAGCCTGACCCTACAGTACAAAAGAAAAACCAGTTTTCTGAAGAGGAATTCAAGGCTGCAGAAAGTTTATAAGTAAAGAGAAGACAAAAGTTAATAACCAAGACAATGGAGGAAATGCTTCCAGGGCATTTCAGAGACCTTCACAGCAGCCCCTCTAATTATAGGCCTGTAGGCCTAGGAGGAAGAATGGTTTTGTGAGCCAGGCCTAGGGCCCTGCTGCTCTGTGCAGCCTTAGGACATGATGCCCTGTGTCCCAGCTACTCATAGCTCTACCCATGGCTAAAAGGGGCCAAGGTACTGTTTGGGCCATGAGAGGGTGAAAGCCCCAAGGTTTAGTAGCTTCCATGTGGTGTGTAGGTGCACAAAAGGCAAGAACTGAGGCTTGAGAGCCTCTGCCTAGATTTTGGAGGATGTATAAAAATGCCTGGATGACCAGGCAGAAGTCTGCCGCAGAGGCAGAGCCCTCATGGAGAACATCTACTAGAGCACTGCATGGGAGAAATGTGGGTTTGGAGACCTCACACAGAGTCCCCACTGGGACACTGTCTAGTGGAGCTGCGAGTAGATGGCCACCATCCTTGAGACCCTAGAATGGTACATCCAATGACAACTTGCACCGTCCCCCAGGAAGAGCCACAGTCACTCAACACCTGCCTGTGAAAGCAGCTGCAGGGGCTGAACCCTGCAGAGTCCCACGAGTGGGACTGCCCAAGGCCTTGGGAGCCCAACCCTTGCATCAGCATGCCTGGATGTGAGACATGGAGTCAAAGAAGAATATTTTGTAACTTCAAGATATAATGACTGCCCTCTAGGGTTTTAGACTTGCATGGGGCATGTAGTCCTTTGTTTCGTCCAATTTCTCCCTTTGGGAATGGAAGCATTTACTCAATGCCTGTATACACCACATTGTATTTTGGAATTAACAAACTGTGTTTGTTTGTTTGTTTGTTTGTTTTATTTTACAGGTTCATAGGTGAGGGAACTTGCCTTGTCTCAGTTGAGGCTTTGGACTTGGACTTTTGCATTAATGCTGGAATGACTTAAGAGTGTGGAGGACATTGGGAAAGCATGATTGTGTTTTGAAATGTGAGAAGAACATGAGATTTGGGAGAAGACAGGAATGGAGTGATATTGTTTGGCTCTATGTCCCTACTCAAATCTCATGTAAAATTGTAATTCACAATGGTGGGGGAGGAACCTTGTGAGCAGTGATTGAATCATGGGAGAGATTTTCCCCTTGCTGTTCTCATGATAATGAGTGAGTTCTCATGAGATCTTGTTCTGTAAAAATGTGCAGCACTTCCCTTTTGCTTTTTCTCTCTCTCCTACTCCAACCTGGTGAGATGTGCTTACCTACCTTTTGCCTTTCACCATGATTGTATGTTTCCTGAGGTCTCTCAGCCATTCTTTCTGTACAGCCTGCAGAACTGTGAGGCATTTAAACCTCTTTTCTTCATAAGTTACCCAGTTTCAGGCACTTTTCATAGCAGTGTGAAAATGGACTAATGCAGTCTCTCAAGGTCCTCACTTCAGGATCTGACCCTGAGATAGGCCAGTCTTTTGTCAGAATGTTAGAACAGGGAGATAGCTTGATATGAGCAAGAGAAGAAGCCTTTGAAAAAAATGAAGTCTGAAATATTTAGGTTTCATATATATATGCAGGCTATATATAATCAGCGAGGAGGGGAAACACCTATGCGGAAAGAAATGCCCTTTAAGACGACCAGTGATTGTTCATTCTGCAGTTAACCTGTAGCTAGCTAGCTACATGCTGACAAAAAGGAAAGGAGGTCCAAGGAGAAAACTCCTAAGAGATATGCAGGCACAATAAGTACAGATTTAACTGCAATACAACTTTCCTGGTAGTGGTAATGAGCAAGCCTGCCATTGGTAGAATTTATATTCAACACCGCATTTGCTCATGCACTTCACCTCACAGTAAGAGAGAATCCCACAAACCTGGGGTGGGAAGTAGACGTGGAAAAGACAGAGACTTAAGGCAAAAGTGAGAAACTAGACAAAGGTAGAGACTTCAGACAGAGGCAGGAACTTAAAGAAAGAGTCCAACATAAAAAGCTGCAAGGTAGAATGCTCTGATCTGCTGCTGTATCATTACATTCTCTTTTTAGCAGCCTGCTCTGCCTTGTCTTTCCGAGTATACTGTCTGTGCTACTACTTAACCCTTGCTCTTACTACTGCTGTTTTCCAGCCAAACCAGCCAAGAGCTGTTTTCCAGCCAGGTCAACCCACTCCTCTCTAGGACTGTACTCTTATCTCCTTAATAAACCTTTTGCTTACATTACTAATTGGTCTCTTGCCTGAATCTTTTATCCTAAGAAGACTAAGGACAGAGGAATCCTGAACTTTCCCCTAATAAGACCTGTGGTGTATATCCTTCCAGTTCCATAAGCAATGCTTCATTGTAGCCAAACACCAGTCCAAATAACTGCAAAGCCTCCTTGGAGTCCCAGAACCTCAGAGACCTATGGGATGTCCCCAAGCCTCTGAATGAGATTGTGCTATCCCACCTCACTCATATGCTCAAACACAAACCGATTCTCACACACACTCATACACCAAGTTCATTTATCAATTTAAATCACTTAGCAAGGACTTGAAAAGGAAGACTAAGGAAGACTACATTTAAATATATCTTTAGACAAATAGGGATTGTTAGGAATTTAGTTTTCTTTTCTTTTTCTTTTTTTTTTTTTTGAGTCGGAGTCTCACCCTATCGCCCAGGCTGGAGTGCAGTGGCCCGATCTCAGCTCACTGCAAGCTCCGCCTCCCGGGCTTACGCCATTCTCCTGCCTCAGCCTCCCGAGTAGCTGGGACTGCAGGCGCCTGCCACCATGCCCGGCTATTTTTTTGTATTTTTAGTAGAGACGGGGTTTCACCGTGTTAGCCAGGATGGTCTTGATCTTCTGACCTCGTGATCCTCCCGTCTCGGCTTCCCAAAGGGGAATTTAGTTTTCTTTAATGCATAATGAAGAGTTAATACATTTACATTTTCTAAAAATGTTTCCTGAATTTCACAAAATAATTTTTTCTTTATTGAGGTAGCTTCCTCTCTTTGGTACTCTTAAGGTGTCATATTTTATTATAGAACTGGTTATAATGTATGATTAAGTACTATCTATTCTCTAATATTAATTTCAAATTATTTTATCTTTAAACAAGTAGTTTATTTTAACATTCAAATAATATCCCATAAATTATTTTCATGTGTGAGGAACTGTTATAGTTTACTATCATTATAAATTTCCTATCATTTCAATGCTATTTCAAGATACTTAACATTTACATTAATTTCTTTCTCTGGATAATATTTAGAATACTTCTACCATGTTAAAAAACATAAGTTTGATTAAAAATATGACATCAATACTTATAGGTTATTTAAAAATTTTTGACAATCATAGTGTCCAAAATGTGAGATTTTCTCATTATACTTTCATTATCACAAACATTACAATTGTAATGCATTCTCTTCAGAAATTTCAATTATTAATAGGCTGAATTATATTTCCCTACTTTCTAAGTATATTAAAAGGCTATCCTTTTATGTTTTATTTTCTTTTTTCTTTAGCCTTTGTATTCCAGGAGACCAATTCCAATGAGCAATTTTTCCATTGCAGCAATTTTTGCCATTTAATGTGTATAGCATAAATTTTTATTTTTTGCTATTCAGTTTATGATTTTTAATGATTACTAGTTTTCTTCTTCTCTCTTTTCTGCTTGCATATTTTTAAACTTCCATTACGCATGTTATAAAATGTTCATAAATTTTATGGATTCTGCATGTTATCAGTTTTATTTGGATGTTCTAAGTTTTGTTCCAATTTGTCTTTATTATAAATCTTTCCTACGCCTTATGTTGAAGTTGCACTCAAAATTCACTACATATATACAAATAACAACATAACTTCTTCACTTGGGACAAATAATGTGCTTTCAAATTTTATTTAATTTCTGCAATAGCCAAAATAATTTGTAGCCAGGTTTTGGCTAATACAATAATAGTTTTTCTAAAAATGTGGACTAAAATCTATTTACCGACCACCACATATTTATAACAATTTGGAAACACATCCACAGATTTTGAAGACTTAAAATCTCCACATACTAGTTTATTGATTGTATTCATCTTTTTAACTTTATTGTTGTTTTGTATCTTCTCAAAGAAAAGGATTTGTCATACTCATCCATCTAAATCCAGTGCCTTTCCATCAATAATACCATGTAAAAATTAAAGAGAATCTCTGAATGTAAACACTTGTTTTCTGGATATGAAAATGCAGTTTATTTGTAAGACTAGGTGCATTATTATGCAGAGGGACAATCAATCGAGTTTATTCAATTATTTTTATATTAATAACATTTTAGTACATCCTATGTTGGATTGGTCTCCCATGATGAGCATCTCTGTGTGTGCAGTTTATCATTAATCTCTTCTGGTAATGACTGTAAATAAAAGTGTCCAGGTGTCATATTTTCTTTTCCTGACACTTCTGAAACTCTTAAATGTGAAACTTGCACCAGTTAAATATCAGGCAATAACACATTTTAAATATAAATATTTTAAATCAAAAAAAGGATAGATTTATATAAATGCCTAACTCTCAGGAATTTTCATTAAGGAAAATACATTTATAGGTCTCAAAACTATTTTCATCTTCCTAAGTGGGCATGTGCAAATATAGTGTTTCGTTATTTCCCTATTTTATCTCCTTTGTTTTGATAGGGCTCCACTGTTTGGCTGAGTTTTGAAAATGACCAGAACTGTCTTACCTGTAAAACCGGCTCTTATCTGTACAACAGGCTAGTTTTTTTTTTTTTTTTTTTTTTTTTTTCCTTGTTTATAAATGCTCCCTTGAGTCCTAACATTATGAGACTTCAAACTCTTAAATTTCAAATCTACTTAAAATCTAACAGACCTGAGGCTGCACATGCTGCTAATTTTACACTCTGCCTCAGCCACATATTTATTCATATCTCAATGAGATCACAGCATTCCTTTAATTTTCTTGATTGTTTCCAAGTTACCGCTACTTTTCAGATTCCACTTTATTACTTGGAGTCATTTCTGTTTATCAGCGTGTGTCATGGAAACATCTCATCTACGGGATCTGTCTCTAATATACTTCATATGTTGAAAGTGCTATAATATGGAAAAAGTAAGTGTTGCATGTATACATATAATATATGTGGAGTTCACTCTCCATTACAACCACTTTACCATAACTTCCAGACAGTGAATAGATGCTAAATATACATGCTAGCATGTTTTGTCACTGTCCTCTTGACTCTTAGCTCAGTCTCCATGGACATGATATACACATGACCAGAAATCGCCTGCAGTGATTGTTTTGGTGAAGTCTTATTGAGCATTTGTTTGTCTTATACCCTCTGCCAGATATTAGATAAAGAATATTTTTTAAAGTCTTGCTTTGATAGTTTATGTTCAAATAGAAAACAAAAATTATAGACCCATATAACTATGACAGAAAGCTGACTTTCAGTTGGAAGTACAGAGAATGAGCATATGAAACCCCTCATATATTTACATAAAACCTAGGAATTAGCATCAAGCTAACTCTCATTGTTACATTTACTTGCATCTGTTCTCACTCAACCTCCTTCTCTCTCATTTTAGTCATTTCAATCCTTTCTAAAATAAACAAAAAACCTCCACTTGTGTTCATGATTAAAATCCCTCAAGAGATTTTCTTTATAATTATCAACTACACCTATGTTTAATATTTTCCTCTCAACATCCTTCCTTTATCAAATATAAATAAGCATTAAGAAAGAGCTGTCTAAGCTCATTATTTTGCTCTATTAGCTTACTTACTCACTTTCCATCCCACCTTGGGCAGACATGAGACAGAATTCTACGTAACCACTTCCTTTTTTCATCTTCAGTTTTGAATATCTTATTTATTCTATAAACATTGTAATCTGATTTCTATTACCAAGAGCACATATGATGAAATGCTTATTGCCAACTGACTTACCTCATGGTAATTACAGTCCCTTGTGATCATGTATCACCATAGGTAATTCATTTCTTCTTGATTGAAATATTAAATTCACTCAGAATTTGGGAACACTAACACTTCTGATTTGCTTCCTAACTCCTTAGATGTCTACTTTTATTATCAAATGTAGCCCACTCTTTTTCTGCTTTATCTTAAATATTAAATATGACTTGAATATAGCTGTATTCATATAAAAAATGAAGTCTTCAAATTACACATATATGACAAGCTTGTCATGTTAATACTAAGAAAATTGAACAAATTGCAAATAAAAATACTTTTTTCAGATGATTTTTTTTTTCTATGAGTTGGCTTCCCATATCATAGCAAGTTTCTGAAAATGCGATGGTTCTAATGAGGTAATTGGAAGGTTGATGCTTGAGCTATGTTCTTTGTTGCAGAATGACACAGTATTTCAAACAAACATCTTTGATGAAGTCTTCCCATAATACTTCAGCCACTGTATATTATCAACATATCTAAGTATTATGAATCTATTATCAGCTTCTATCTAGCATCTATCTATCTATCTATCCATCTATCTATCTGTCTATCATTTATCCATCCATCTCTATCTGTCTATTATTTTTTAGTGTCCTAGAATGCTACTTTGTGAGTCCACAAAACACTCATATTAACTTTTGGAATACTGGACATTTCTTTTTGTCCAATTTTTAGCCCAAGTACACTTTATTTATGAAACTTTTGTGCATTTTATTTTTTCCTGGACATGTTAAATAGAAGATGCTTGCATTTTGAATATTTTTGTTGAATAAGTCCATATATATCTGTAAATGCTGAATGATGATTTTTACCACTTCACCATCAATTATGGCTAAAAAATTAAACTCAAGATATACAACACTGTTTGTCTGAGTAAAACTAGAAAGAATTCCATAGGTGATCCTTTCTTCTAAATTAATTTTGTTATCATTGATTACTACTGAAGCATTGTGAAAAAGTGTATTTTCATAAATTTATGTGAATCAAGTGATGCTTATTAAAGTAAAAATATTAATTCTATGTCCAAAATTGAGGATAAATTTAAATTTAAAATAAAAGTGAGTTGAATAAAATTAAAATAACTTTGAAAGTAACTTATATGATTAATATTATTTTCTCAGATTTTCAATCATCTTCGATGTAACTGTGACAAATCCAGATTTCCTAACTAATAAACCAAAATACCATGCATATTTATGGGGTCTTACTGTGATACCACGACTTTGATAACACCTGAAGTGACCAATATCCTCTTCAATGACTCAAATCCGCTGACTATGTTATCTGATATTACAGTAAATTTAAATTGTGGTAAATATATCTCACCCTCTACTGTCAATTTGTATACTTATGATGTGCTAACAAATAATTCTCTAAGCTGGCATCTGTTGGAAGTTTGCATTTTGGGTCACACTAACCTGGGTTAATTTATTTGCCTTCTCTTAGCTTTTTTTTTTTTTTTTTTTTTTTGACAGAGTCTCCCTCTGTTGCCCAGGCTGGAGTGCAGTGGTGCAATCTCGGCTCACTGTAACCTCTACCTCCCGGGTTCAAGCAATTCTGCTGCCTCAGCCTCCCAAGTAGCTGAGACAACAGGTGCGTGCCATCACGCCCAGCTGATTTTTGTATTTTTAGTATAGATGGTGTTTCACCATGTTGGCCAGGCTGGTCTTGAACTCCTGACCTCGGGTGACCCACTCACCTTGGCCCCCCAAAGTTCTGGGATTGCAGGTGTGAGCCACTGCACCCAATCTCATTAGCCTTTTGATCAGTAAAAAATAAGCTACATGAGAGTGAAGTATTTGATTTTGTTTTTTGTTTAATATTCTGTATCCAACTCCAGTTAACACATAGGTAAATTAATTAGAGATTTAGGTTCCAGTTTTATTTGTCAATCTAAAAATTACTTATGATCATTTCTCTGCTTCTCTCTCTCATTCTAGATTAAAACCTTCCAATAGGCTACCACTGAGCTTTGTTCTTTTCACATGTTATAAACTTCTCTACATTTGACTCACTCCTAGTTATCTTTTAGGATCCAACTTTCTCTGGTAAAACTCCCATAGCCATGTAATATGTGATTAATCAAACTTATTGTGTGCTTCTAAAACACTATATACTTCACATTATCACAAAACGTAACACGTTCTACTGTAATTAACTATTGTTTATGTATAGCTCTTGAAAGACAAATGATTATTTGTAGCATTTCTGTATGTCTAGTTTCTATCACACCATTGGGCACATAAAACTGGTTGAAAAATAATGTCTGTTTCATTAAATGAAAGATTTCATATAGGAGATTTTACAGAAATAAGTAGGGATATGAGCAATATAGTATAGAAAAAATAGGCCTAACTCAACATCAAAAATAGAACGAATGAGAAATATTATTATTCTCCAATATCTGTGTTAACAGAAGAATGCCATGTTTTTTTCCTACCATTTAGAAAATGGAATCCAGAGAATTGTAATTTTTCATACACTAAGAAATTTAGTGTGTGAAGGTATTAAAAAAGCTTAACCTCCAAATTAAATCTGATCTCACAAAACTCTCTGCTTTATTATTCTAGTCTATTCTTTATAGAAATTATTACAATTTGTTATAAGAACTCGCAGGGCTCAGAAGCCATTATGCTCATACAGTTTATTATAGTAAATAAATGCAAAGCAAAATTACCAAAAATGTAGGTAGAGTAATGTCTGGAGAAAACCAAACACGAGCTTTCACATGTCCTCTCCCAGTTGTTTCACACAGAGTACTTAATTCTCTGAAAATGAAATGTGACAATGTCTGCAAAGTGTTGGCTAGTAGGTTAGCTAAATGCAATCTTAGGGTCCAAGGTTTTTATTTGAGCCCACTCACGTAGGCGCCCTCTACCTAGCACATCGAAGAAAGAAGAAAAGCATGTTCAGCACAAAACACACCACGTATGCAAACAGTTTAGGGACAGTCAGACACACTTGTTTAATCAGCATTTTATATCAGTGTAGGGAATGGATTATCAGCCAAGTTCCCAGAGACCAAACAAGTACCAAACTTGTAGTTTTTTCTAAGGATAGTCAATCTCAGGCTTGCTATGTTCACTTTTTGGCACAACTTTACACACTATATTAGCACAAATCATAGCTCTAAAAGGGAAATTAAGTATTTTTAGATTAAATAAATGAATGGGTTTTAGGAATTTTCAATTTAGGTGTCTAATTAATTTTTCAAATTTTTTTTGCATTTGAATGTATTCTTATTCTGAAATGTCAAAAGAGTAGCTAGTGGCAGGAATGCATTATACAACATAGTCTTAGTATATCAATAGAACCAAGTGGAAAAAATAATTTTCAACTATGGGGTATGAAAGAAGTTGCCCTTCTATTTTGAAACAGAATTGAACGTGTGTTTTATTTGACTTCTCAAATTCCTGGAAAAGCAGCCAAAAGTACCCCTGCATTGACTTATCATCTAAGAAAGGACAAAGTTATATCTACTTTTAAAATAATTATTCTACAAAATATTCTGAACACTATCATTTTATCATGCTCTTAATTTTTAAACTATGCATGAAGTTCAGCTGCATGTGTCTTCAGAATCCATGTGAAATATTTCACATGGTTCCAAACTGGAAGATGAGGAGGAGCTCAAATGGCTGTAATGCCAGTGAATCAGTAGGAAGAAAGGATACTACTCCACATTTTTGAGTTTCAAAGTGACACTGGATTCCTACTACATAATGAGAATAAGTAGGAGTATGTCTGAAATGGAGGGGATCTCCTGGATGTCTTATTGTATTTCCATTACTGGTTATGAAGCCAAACGAAAATAATAGCAACACAATACAGGCAAACCTATTGATAGTCTTAACCTTTTGGAATAAAAATGTGTACCACCCAACATGCAAGGAACCATAATACTCAGCTGAGTTGCTTGCTTAGTGCAAAAAAACATAAATGGATAGTCAGAGAAGGCAGATTTAATTACTAGTTGTAACCACATGACCACTCAAAGATACCAGAACTATAATAATTATGAATATCTCTTATTTTGAATTCTATGTGGTTATATTATCATATGTATTAATAATTTTATTTTCTCCTCGTCCATAACCCTATCATATAACATGAGTAGTATTATTAGTAGATAACCTTGAATTTCAGTATTTAAGTTAAGGTACATCAAAGAGGGCTAGCGTAAATTAACCTAAAAAAAGAGACAAGGCCCATGGATAAAGAGACCTTGGGAGACAAGTTTAAGGCATCTTTTTTTTTTTTTTTTTTTTTGAGACGGAGTCTCGCTCTGTCGCCCAGGCTGGAGTGCAGTGGCCGGATCTCAGCTCACTGCAAGCTCCACCTCCTGGGTTTACGCCATTCTCCTGCCTCAGCCTCCCGAGTAGCTGGGACTACAGGCGCCCGCCACCTCGCCCGGCTAAGTTTTTGTATTTTTTAGTAGAGACGGGGTTTCACCGTGTCAGCCAGGATGGTCTCGATCTCCTGACTTCGTGATCCGCCCGTCTCGGCCTCCCAAAGTGCTGGGATTACAGGCTTGAGCCACTGCGCCCGGCCTTAAGGCATCTTTTAATGAATGCATTTTTTTTTTATTTTTTGTTATTATAGTAGCCCCTTCTTATCCATGGTTTTGCTTTTGGCAATTTCAGTAACCTGCAGTCAACTGTAGTCTGAAAATATTAAATGAAAAATTACGGAAATAAGCACTTTATAAGTTTTACATTGTCATTGTTCTGAGCAGAAAAATCTTGTCTTCCCACTCCACCCTGTCCAGGATGAGAATCATCTTTGGTTTTTTTTCGAGATAGACTTTCACTGTTGATGCCCAGGCTGGAGTGCAATGGTGCAATCTCGTCTAACTGCAACCTCGGCCTCCTGGGTTCAAGTGATTCTCCTGCCTCAGCCTCCCGAGTAGCTAGGATTACAGGCACCTACCACTGTGTCCAGCTATTTTTTGTATTTTTTTTTTAGTAGAGATGGGGTTTTGTCATGTTTGCCAGGCTGCTCTTGAACTCCTGACCTCAGGTGATCCACTCGCCTCAGCCTCCCAAAGTTCTGGGATTACAGGCATGAGCCACTGTGCCCAGCTCTTTTTGTCCAGCACCTGCACACTGTATAGACTCCCCAGTTAGTCACTTGGTAGTCCTCTCAATTATCAGATCAGCTACCCCAGTATTGCAATGCTTGTGTTCAAGTTGCCCTTATTTTACATAGTAATGGCACCAAAACACAAGATGCTGGTGGTTTGAATAGGCCAAAGTTCTTTATTTAAGTGAAAGGTGAAAGTTCTTGACTTAATAAAGAAATAAAAAAATTGTATGCTAAAGTTGCTAAAATCTACATTAAGGATGAATTTTCTATCCATGAAATTGTGAAGAAGAAAAAAGAAATGTATGCGTAGCATATACAGAGTTCAGTACTATCCACAGTTTCAGTCATGCACTGAGGATCTTGAAACATGTCCCCCACCGATAAGGAGGAACTACTGGTTATGAGGAAAAGATGCATTTTCTTTGGTAGAGGTATGTTGCACCCATGTCTTTATTTGGAAGTTAAACATTGCTATATGTGGGATATATACAAGCCCACAGACAAGAGCTGGACTGTAGTAAGTTTACAGTGTGTCAGCATAGCTAAGTTGGGTGTATATTTTTCCAGTATTCCTTGCTCTGTGTATATCTTAATTCACGTAGTTACAAGGCACATTTTCTGTAAGATTTGGTAGGTGCAAATGAAATATCAGCCATACTCTTACACTTCCAATTTGGGGCAGGGCAAAAATGTTTTAGCTGACACCGATTGCCACTTACCCTCTGGATTCCCATTTTTCCCCCTTAGTAGACCCAGAAGATCTGTTGGAAGTCCAGCTCCTGCTGACTCTCCTCCTTCAGCTTCTTTGACTCTGCAGTTATGTGAATTATCAGACCCACAGTGAAAGTTTCAGCTTTCACTCATTATCTCCTCATAATCAAAGCTGAAAACCTTAAAGTGGAAGAAAACAAGTTTGATTCCAATCTATCTTCAGTGGTCCCACAAATGATCACAGTTTTATTTCTCCACCATCTCTATTTTCCTATTTCCCAATTTCCTGACCACCTATTGATTTTGATTTTGATTAGACTCTGACACAACTAATATGCAAATTTATATGTGCATAAAACAAACTTGAGTGTCATAAACCTTTCAACTCTAATTATTAATGAGCTATCTATTTGGTAAAGTTGTTTAAAATTCTTAACACCTCAATTTCCTTTCCTGAAAAAGGAGACTAATAATATCTAGCTCAAAGAATTGTTTTAACAAATAAATGAGATAAAATATGCAAAATGGTCTTGTTATTAAATAAACTATTCAGAGAGCACTCAGACAATGTCAAATACAATATATTATGCTAAAAACAATGAAAAGAATTTCTTTTCAATTAAAGTGAAAATAAAAACTCTTCTAGTGGTATTTTTCCTCAACAGTGTTCTAAATGTATATGGTTCAAATATATGTGATTTCATGAACACTTGAATAAGAAATAATACTGTTTTATATAAAAATCAGTTTCTGAGCATTTTTTCAAAAGGTAGATTTGGCATGAGAGAATATTAGAAATATGAGAAATCTTTCAAAACTAGCAAATGTTTGTGGTTAAAAATGCAGGATTTATCTCCTTTAAATTTATTAGTACATTAAAATATAAATATTATTTCATTTAGAGAATAAGTAGGGTCAGGAAGTCCTGATAATTTCAAATGAAAACATCAAACTCTTTTAAGAGAATCTATGATAAAGTTACAGAGAAAGTATTTTAAAATACTACTTATACTCAAGGAATCATCAGAAAAATTCACTAAAATGTGAAATATTAAATAAAATCATCAAGTTACTTATTATATTTTCAATTTACAGAGCAATTTTTCTCCTGTACTTTATTTTTTCAAACAGTAGCCATATTTTGAGATAGATACTACTATTCCTATAAAGAAGCATTGAGATTTTGAATCAATAGAGCATTTTGGTATTTTTAGAGACCTAACCATTTATTCATGTGGAAGTCATGACTTATCCACCCAGATTCATTATTATGTAACTGTATCTCAATATCTCTGTGGCTATCTTAAAATGCATTATGGAAATTATAATATGTCAGATAACAATTTATTGTCAAAATTTTCAAATACTATAGGTAGGAAAATGTTTTCAATATGTCAAAAAACAAAGAGAGTGGCCTTTAAATTGAAACATAGTCACAACAATTTTTACACAAATAAGGGGAAAAAATCAATAGGCACTTTTTGAATGACTCCGAAAAGTTATGCTATCCAGGCATGTGTTATCTGATTTACAAGTAGACTGACACATGTTTTACAGGTTGGGTGAGTTTGTGTTAATGTCACATAAAGATGTTGTACTAATTTGTTTGTGAATTCTCCCTATCATTACTTCATTGTAAAATACAAAGTGTAACTAACTTTATTTAGGTGTGTGGAGAATCACCCTCTGTCTTCTACCTATTGGTGTTTCTCCTAGGAGTCAGTCTCATTCTTCTCCATGTACTTAAATCTACTGCAACTCCAGCTGTTTTACCTATTTTGTCATCATCTCAATCAAATAACATCAAAAAGAAAGAAACTTAAGAAAAAATTTCCAATCAAACAATATGCTAAGACTATTATGCTGAGGCTATAACTTGAGATTTAACACAGTAATAAAATGCCAAAGTTCAGAAAAACTAAAAAAAAAAAAAAATGATATTGCAATTACATGCTAGAAATAATTGCCGGTGAGAGAGAGGCAGAGGCAGTAATTGAGAAGGGGGTGAACGGAAAAGTGAGAGTGAGCTAAGGGTGATTTAAAAAGGTATAAAAACCTAGTGCACACCCATGATTTCAGAACTGCTCTGTGTAAGTAATATATTTTTATAAACATTTTATAAGTACTTTTCATATACATTCTTTCATTTTGAAAGAGATAATCTCTTTCTCTTTTGTTTTATAGATAGACATCTTAGCAACTGTTTTCAAAGTTTACTATGCATCTCATTCTCTGTAAAACTGAAGAAATTCATCCAATTATCCTATAGTATACACTAAAATAAGTCTGAGGTAGAACTTTTCCATCATAACTTTCAGGGATAATTAGACATTTAGAATCAACAGAAACCATATACATTTTTATCATCTTTATATTTGGCTTGGTAAAAGATCATTGCACTCTCATTTCTAGTATAATTTGACTGCATGAAAAAATGCTGTATTTTATTTTCTTTCTTGATACTACAAGAACATGTTAAATTTTGACAAACAATAAAAACACTGCCATATACAACTTGTCTTTGAACACAACATCTCAATTAAAGAATGTTTTAGTTCTGATACATATTTTTCTAATAAAGTTTATTAGTGAACATAGCAAAATAACTTTAGGCAAGAATATAGAAAAATTATAAAATGTTGATCATAAAAAATATAATTACATATTGATTGTCTCTGTTGTTTTTCAGCCTCTTTTCCCTGTGGGGAGTAAATAGAAATAATCCATTTGAGAAGACAACTCAAGGAAAGTGATACTAAATTGTGTGTGTGTCTGTGTGTGCATGTGCAGACACGTACCTGTGCGTATTCTTCACTATACCTGTGCGTTCTTCACTATACAGCAGAGTGTGTAGAAATATTTTCTATCCATTTTCAGTTTTAAGCCTCATGGACCATTCAGAACGTATTGACATTGTGTTACACACCAAAACCTGAGAATCAGAGAAACTATTTTGCCTTTTTAAGATCATACAGCTAGTAAGGAAGTTGGGAACTGAAAATTTAAAACATAATTTTTATGATACCCAAGCTACTTATTATTATCCCACTAAATTTTGCTCTATGATCTATATATTTTATGACTATTCCAGGAGGAAATAATTGAAATAGTCATACTTCAAAATGTTATTTTTATTTTATTGGTAAATAATATTTTGCATATTTATGGAGTAATGTGAATGCTTTTAAAAGCAAAGGATGTGTAATGATTAAGAAAAGTGATTGAGGCTATTCATCACATGGAGTACTTATCTTCTCTATGTGTTTGTAACATGTCTTCGATTCTAGCTACTTTGAAATATATATTGTTGCAAATGACAGTCACTCCATTATGCTATTAAACACTAGGACTTATTTTATTGCTTCTATATAGCTGTAAATTTGACTCACTCATTGATATGGTTTGACTCTTTTTCCCCACCCAAATCTCATCTTGAACTGTAATCCCCACATGTCAGGGGAGGGACAAGTATAGGTGCCTCTTTGAGATACCTGTATAAGAATGCTTGTTTTGTGAATAGATAATTGGGAGTGGAATTGCTAGATTGTATGGTAGTTCTTTTATTTGTTTTTGATATAAATTTTCATACTGTTTTCCACAGTGCTTGTATTAACATACATTCCCACTAAGAGTGTATAAGAATTACCTTTTCTCCACTTCATTGCCACCATCTGCTATTTTTTTTTTTTCGCCTTTTTAATAACAGCCATTCTAACTAGGGTAAGGTGATATCTTATTGGGGTTTTGACTTGAATTTTACAAATGATAAGTGATGTTGAGCATTTTTGTATATACCTGTGGGCCATTAGCATGTTTTTTTTTAAAGAAATGACTATGCGTATTCTTATCTTACGTTTTAATTGGATTATTCTTTCTATTGTTAAGTTGTGTGAATTCCTTATATATTCTGTATATTAGTTCCTAGCCAGATGAGTACTTTACAACTTTTTCTCCTATGAAAAATGTTTTCTCATCACTCTGTTGATTATTTTCTTTGCTGTGAAGAAACCTTTTGGTTTAACATCATTCCAGTTGTGTATTTTTGTTTGTGCTTTTGAGGTCTTAGCCATAAAATCCTTAAGTTAATGTCCTAAAGTGTTTATTCTATGTTTTATTTTATTTTATAGTTTTGCATCTTACATTTAATTATTTATTTTATCTGAACTTAATTTTTGTGTATAGTGAGAGATAGGAGTCCAGTTAAATTCTTCTGTATATGGATAGCTGATTTTCCCAAAACAATTTATTGAAGAGGATATCATTTCTCTAATGTATGTTCTTGGTTCCTTTGTTAAAAATCTTATATATTTGAATTTATTTCTGGGTGCTTTATTCTGTTCCATTGTGTCTATTTCTATACCAATATCATGCTGCTTTGATTATTATAGCCTTGTAATATATTCTGAAGTCAGGTTGTGTGAGGTTTTGAACTTTGTTCTTTTTGCTTAGGATTGCTTTGGGTATTCCAACTACATCTTGGTTCCATAAAAATTTTAGGATTGCTTTATTTTTTATTTTTTATTATACTTTAAGTTCTAGGGTACATGTGCACAATGTGCAGGTTTGTTGCATATGTATACTTGTGCCATGTTGGTGTGCTGCACCCATCAACTCATCAGCACCCATCAACTCGTCATTTACATCAGGTATAACTCCCAATGCCATCCCTCCCCCCTCTCCCCTCCCCCCTCCCCATAATAGGCCTCGGTGTGTGATGTTCCCCTTCCCGAGTCCAAGTGATCTCGTCATTCAATTCCCACCTATGAGTGAGAACATGTGGTGTTTGGTTTTCTGTTCTTGCGATAATTTGCTGAGAATGATGGTTTCCAGGTGCATCCATGTCCCTACAAAGGACACAAACTCATCCTTTTTTATGACTGCATAGTATTTCATGGTGTATATGTGCCACATTTTCTTAATCCAGTCTGTCACTGATGGACATTCTATTTCTGTGAAAAATTGCAATGGTATTTTGATAGGGAGGGTATTGAATGTGCATTTTGTTTGGGGTAGTATGGTTGTTTCAATGATATTAATTCCTCTTATCCATGACTATAGGATGTCTTTTCATTTGTTTGTTCAATGTTTTCATCAATATCTTATAGTTTTCCTTGAAGAGATCTTTTACCGCCTCATTTAAATTTATTCCTAGGTATTTTATTTTTATTGTAGCTATTGGAAATAGGATTACCAACTTGATTTCTTTTTCAACTATTTAATTATTGTATAGAAATGCTACTAACTTGTATATGTTAATTTTGTCTTCTGCAACTGTACTGAATTTATTTTTAAGCACTAAGAGTTATTTTGGTGTAGTCTTTAGGTTTTTCTAAATATAATATCATTTCATCTGCAGATAGAAACTACTTAACATTCTCTTTTCCAATTTGGATATCTTTTATTTTTTGTTTTGCATGATTGCACTGGCTAGCACTTTCTAATACTAAGTTGAAAAAGAGTGATGAAAGTGAACATTCTTGTTTTATTCTAGTGCTTAGAGGAAAGACTCTAAACCTTTCCCTATTCAGAATGACATTAGCTGTGCATTTGTCATATGTAACCTTTATTATTTTGAGATATGTTTTTCCTATGTCTAGTTTGTTGAGAGTTTTTGTCATGAAGAGATATTGAATTTTATCAGATACTTTTTCTACATCTATTGTGAGTATACGTTTTTGTCCTTCATTTTCATGACATGATGTATCCCATTAATAGATTTGTACACGTTAAATCATACTTGAGTCCTTCAGAAAAATTCCAATAGATCATGATGTTATCTTTTAGATATCCTGCTGAATTTTATTTGCTATCATGTTGTTGAAAATTTTTGCATCTACGTTCATGAGGAATATTGACCTGTAAGTATTTTTGTTGCCGTTAGGCCTCTGGTTAGTTTAGTATCAGGGGAATGTCAGCCTCATACAATGAGTTAGAAAGAATTCCCTCCTCTTCAATTTTTTTGAAATACTTTGAGAAGGATTGGTACTATTTCCTTTTTCTATGTTTGGTAGAATTCCATAGTGAATCCATTCAACCATGAGCTTTAATTTGTTGAAAGATTTTTTATCAGTGATTTACTATCACTACTCATTATTGTTCTGTTCAGATTTTATATTTCTTTCTCATATAATCTTGATAGGTTGTATGCTTGCAGAAATATACTCATTTTCTCTATGTTTTCCATTATTTTAATATATACTTGTTCATAATCTCTGTTGATATTTTGTATTTCTGTAGTATTCGTTGAAATGTTGCTTTTTTCATTTTGATTTTGTTTATTTGGGTGTTTTTCTGGTTAGTCTAGCTAACATTTAATCTTTTTTAAATCTTTTCAAAGAATCAACTTTTCATTGAACTTGTGTGTTTTTTAATGTCTTTTTCATTTAGTTCTGCTTTGATCTTTATTATTTCTTTCCTTTTGCTAATTTTTGCTTTGTCTGGTTCATGCTACTCTAATTCCTTGAGGTGCATTATTAGACTGTTTACTTGAAAATTTTCTGCTCTTTTGATATACATGTTTATTGCTACAAATTTCCTGCTTAGTACTGCTTTTGTTGAATCCCATAGGTTTTGGTATGCTGTGTTTCCATTTTCATTTGTGATAATTTTTTTATTTGTATTTTAATTTATTCATTGACCCAATGGCTGTTCAAGAGTGTGTTATTTCATGTCCATGTATTTGTATAGTTTCAAAAGTTCCTGGTGGTGCTGATTTCTAGTTATATTCCATTGTGTTCTTAGATGATACTTAATACAATTTTTTTTTTAATATGTTGAAACGGCTTTGAAGAGTAACATATGGTCTATCCTGGAGAATGTTCCATGTATTGAAGAGAAGGATGTGTAGTATATTTTACAGTTGTTAGATAAAATGTTCTGTAAATATCTGTTAGGTCCCTTTGGTCCAAGATCCAGTTTAAATTCAATGTTTCTTTTTTCATTTTCTGTCTAGATAATCTGCTTAATGCTACTGGCTCTTTGTTGATTTTCTCCACTATTATTGTATTGCAGTCTGTCTCTCTCTTTAGATCTAGGAATATATGCTTTGTTAATCTGGATGCTCAAGTGTTGGGTGCACACATATTTAGACTTGTTATATCCTTTTGCCAGATTTTTCCTTTTATCATTATATGATGCCCTTCATTGTCTTCTTTTTCCTTTTTTTTAAACTGCTTTTAACTTGGAGTCTGTTTTATCTAATCTAAATATAGCTAGTCATGCTAGCTTGCATTTACATGAAATATCTTTTGTCATTATTTTATTTTCAGACTTTATGTGTCTTTACAGGTGAAGTGCAGTTACCGGGAAGCCTTGCTTGCTGCTGAGTCCCAGGTGTGGTCAACCATGGTTGCTTGCACCTAAGCTCTGGTGGCAGCAGCTGTCACATCTCTTGCACCTCAGCCCCAGTGATGTTGGACTCTAGCACAGTGAGCAGTCTGTTGAGAACGGGGCTCTAAAATGGTGCCTTGTGTAGCTGCTCTGGTCTCAGAGAATGTGTGGGACTCAGTGCTACCTTCCTCATTGGTGCAGTGCCTTCACACAATTTCCTTCTAGCTCCTTAAGATCCTTATGTTAGTTTCAGGGTCCTCAAGGGTTAAGGGTCTTTCTCATGGTTAGGATTGCCAGAGTACATGATGGAAATGTAAACCTCTGAGGGTATTTCACTCGTTCTTTCTCCATACTGGGGAGTATCTCTCAGCTCTCTGTCACTGCTGGCCTTGCAAGCTGTCTTGCTTCATTCTCCTTTGCTTTAATTATTGTCTGTCATGTTTCCATTGAATTTCCATGTTCTCTTGTTTCATCGATTTGAAGTGTGATAATCTATTAATAATTTTGGTGCTTCTAGTGGAAGAGTTGAGTACAAAATGCTTCGTCTCAGCTATCATTAACGCCCCTTGAAATTTTTTAAAGGAAAATATGTTTTAAGCTTTAATATTTTTTACCATTTCAAGTTTTATTCAAACGTTTTAATCTGCATTGCATAGATCCTATGTGTATTAGAAATTGTAAGTTTTAAGATATTGAATATTTATCTAAAAGCACACAAAAGTAAACATAATTTTGAGGTAGCAATTAATTTAATGCTTGATATTTGGCTGGTGACTCTTATGAATTTATGCAAAATTACTTAAAACAAAAATTATATTTTGTCAAGATGACTTACTAGAGATGTTGGATACTAGTTTTTCTCAAAAAGTAGAACCAAAGTTACAGGGGAATAATTGTATCTCAAATAGAATGTCAAGGGAAGGGTGGAGACTAGTAAGGAGCTAATGGTAACAAACTAGGGTACAGAGGAAGACAGAAGCATGAAGCTGGCAGAAGTCAGATAGGAACCATGAGGGATTTGGTAATTTGTTGAAATGTTAAATGGGAATGTTTTTATACCCTCATCCCTGTGGCAGACTGCCAGTACCTGAACTGACAGAGAGCTCCTCTGCTCTCATAAACCAATCATCACTGGTATGGGCAACAACTTGGGTTCTTCTTGAGGGCATTACACTGGACTACCAACATGTATCAGGTCCATCACTCTCACTCTGGACCTAAGCCGTGGTGGGGGGCATTATACTGGGAAGTACAGTCATCAGGAGACTGTGTCTTAATTAGAGAATCTCTACCCTTGTGTCTCCACATCACCAAAGCCCCCACAGACCATCTCCACCACCCGCTCAACTTGCAACAACCACACAAGGCTCCCTGAACACAGAGGAGTGCAGGGTTCCCAGTGTTCTAGCCCTTAGGGAGTGTTGCTTCTAAGGGAGATGGAGTGCAGCACACCAAGGGAGCAGCTTTTGGGACAAAAGAAACCAGAGCATATAATTTACTGTGCCTGAAAGCTCCCTGCTTAAGGGCTGAGAATGACTGTGCCACTTCCAATGGAGATGTGGGTGCTTTAGTTGGCTCTGCAAAGGAGCATTGAAATTCTCTCCCTGTGGCCAAGTGACCTCAGTATTTGAGAACAGCCTTGGGGATAGGCATTTCTCCTCCCACCTCCACCCACTGCTGCAGAAACACCTGTTGCTGCTCCAACAGGGGATTGACACAAGCATGCCAGAGGAGGATCATTCTAAGGCTCTTAGGGGCAACAGCATCCCAACTGGACCAAGGCTTGCATGAAAGGTTTGGCCCTTCTCCTTTCTACACAAAGTAGCAGAATTTCTGTAGTAGAGGGAACCTACTAGCCTGAAGGTTGAACTTCATGACCCAATACAAAAATCTGCTGACATGAGTACATAGCACTAGAAAACAAACTTTCTGACACCTCCTCCCTCCCAGCCCAGCAGGAATTTGCAAGCCTGTTCACAAGCCCAGTACATAGCTTGCTACTACAACCAATCTGAGAAAACCATCACAGTAAGGCTCTCAATAACCAAGGAACACATATACAGAGAGTGTTCAACACTGAAAGCACTTAGAACCAAAGACTAACAACCCTAGACAGCATACATTGTAGCCATGTTCCAAAAAGGGAATTTAAAAATCCCATCCAAATGTAAGCAAATTCAAATTCAAAAGTAAAAAGAGATAATTTATCTACATGCACACGTATGTTTATTGTGGCACTATTCACAATAGCAAAGACTTGGAACCAACTCAAATGCCCATCTATGATAGACTGCATAAAGAAAATGTGGCACATATACACCATGGAATACTAGGCAGCCATACAAAGGATGAGTTCATGTCCTTTGCAGGGACATGGATGAAGCTGGAAACCATCATTCTCAGCAAACTAAGACAGGAACAGAAAACCAAACACTGCATGTCCTCACTCATAAGTGGGAGTTGAACAATGAGAACACATGGACATGGGGAGGGGAACATCACACACTGAGGCCTGTTGGGTGGGGGGCTAGAGGAGGGATAGCATTGGGAGAAATACCTAATGTAGATGACAAGTTGATGGGTGCAGCAAACTACCACGCACGTGTATACCTATGTAACAAACCTGCACATTTGGCGCATGTATCCCAGAACTTAAAGTATAAATATATATATGCAGAATGGAGAAAAAGTACAAAATCAAACCATATGCAGCTTAAAGACACCACACTAAATTATACATTCAATAATATTCTATGTAAACAGAAACTGACTGCCAACAGGAGTAACTAGACTTTTATCAGATAAATGTAGTTTAAATCAACAGCAGTATTAAAAAAAAAAAAAAAAAGAAGGTCATTATATCATGATAAAGGGATCAATATCAATTTAGTAAGAATGCATAACAATCCTAAGATATATGCAACCAATACTAGAACATCCAGATTCATTAAAAAAAAAAAAAAATTACTACTAGACCAAAGAAAAGAAATTTATTGCAACACAATAATAGTAGGAGTCTTTAAGCCCCTACTCATAGCACTAGTCAGATTATTGAGCTATAAAATTAACAAAACAATTGGATTTTAATTGGACTTAGACCGAATGAACATAACAGATATTTGCATAACGTTCTACTCAGCAACAGCAGAAAATACACTCTTCTTATCAGCACACGGAATTTTATTTTATTTTATTTTATTTTTTGAGACGGAGTCTAGCTCTTTCACCCAGGCTGGTATACAGTGGTGTGATCTTAGCTCACTGTAACCTCTGCCTACCAGGTTCAAGGGATTCTCCTGGCTCAGCCTCCTGAGTAGCTGGAGGTGTGCCACCACGCCTGGTTAATTTTTGTATTTTTAATAGAGATGGGGTTTCACCATATTGGCCAAGCTGGTCTCAAACTCTTGACCTCAAGTGATCTGCCCACATCTGCCTCACAAAGTGCTGGGATTACTGGCTGAAACATTCTTTAGACTTGTTCCATGTGCTGATAATAGATCATATGTTGGGCCACAAACATATGGTCTATCTTATTAATAGATATTATGTCATATTTGATTGACCATATGTTACGTCACGAAACAGTCTCAAATTTTTTTAAATCAAATTATGTCAAGTATCTTCTCAGGTCGCAGAGGAATAAAACTATAAATCAATTCCCATAGAAACTCTCAAAACTATATAAATGCATGGAAATTAAACAATTTGCTCTTGAATGATCTTTGGGTTAATAAAAAAATTAAGCTAAAAATTAAAAATAATTAAACAAATGTAAATAGAGATATAACATACCAGAATCTCTGGCATACAACAAATGCAGTGCTAAGAGGAAAATTTATAGCATTGACTGCTGACTTCGAAGGAAAGAAAAATCATAAATTCACAACTCAATGTCACACCTGAAGGAACTAGAAAAGGAAGAACAAGCCAAACCAAAGAGAAGAAGAAAAGAAACATAAAGATAAAAGCTGAACTAAATGAAGTTGAGGGGACAAAAAGTAATACAAAATATTAACAAAATTAAAATTTGGTTATTTGAAAAGATAAACAAAATTGATAGCCTACATGCTAGATTAACCAAAAATGAAGAATAAAGATTAAAATAAGCACCACCAGAAATGAAAAAAGAGACATTAAAATCACTACTACAAAAAATACAAAAGACCATCAGAGACATCTATGAACATCTCTATACTCACAAACTACGCATCCTGGAAGAAATGAATAATGAACCAGAAAGAAATAGAAATCCTAAACAGACAGTCATCTAACAAGTAGTGATACTGAATCAGTAATAAAAATTATTTTGTCCCCAAAAGCCCAAGATAACATGGATTCACAAATTCTACCAGACATACAGAGAAGAACTGGTACAAATGGATATGTATGTATATGTAAATGTATATGTATGTATACACATACATATATACACACACATACATATGTATGTATGTATATACATACACATTTACACATGCATACATACATGTATATGTAAAGTAAGGACTTAAATGACCTTTATAAATTGTTATGTAATATTTTGTTATATTTTTATATTATTTGTATTTTATAAAGGTTAAAATTACATTTATTTTTATTTTCTTTTGAATATTTTATTAGTTCTGACTTCTCAAACATGGATGAATTATTTTGCATTCACAAATGTTATAGTGGAATGAAGAAAATTCTTGCAATATAATACTTTGAATCATGCTGAAGCTGTACTCCACTTTTCGGAACAGTAATATTACAGATTAATAGTTTGTTACCGAAGGATTCATGAGTGTGAAAGAAAATCACATAAAATACACTTATCCTAAATAGAATGAGGTGGAAGCTAAGGAAGCTAAACCATAAGTAGATACCAGGATATAATAATGAGTACTTAAAATGAGGACAACTCCAAATAGTACTTTGAAAGCTTAACTAGAAGAATACAGGTAAGAAACTCACCTTCAGAAATATTTCTAGAACCCCAATTCCCATATGACCTAAAAAGATTTTTAAAGTTATGCTGCAGAATCTAAAGCAAACAAGCGAGGGGATACAGACAGATAAGAACTTAAGGGAAATAAAAAATGAGAAAGAAAATAAAAGTCTAACACCTGAGATTAGGATAAAGAAACTTAAGAAAAGAAAGCTAAAAGCTTTTTATCAACACAACCTACTCTGGAAAAATCAATGAACCCAAGAGAATAATATATATGTTTTCCTGTGTGCCTCTCCTTCGTAAATTAACTGTTGTATTTTTAGCAAAATGTAATCACCCATCCTGCACCAACAAAATACAATGTACAATGAATCGTACAAACACACATGTGTACATTGTATTTGTAAAATAAGCGTGTAAAAAACAACAGCAAAATAATTACTTTTAGGTATTCAGGAGAATTGAGAGAATAAGCAATCCTCACAAAAGGGAATATTTTACTATTGCAAATGCCTTTGAACATTATCATCCTAATTATTGAACATGTTAATATAGTAATTCAAGTGGACACATAACAATTTTGCATCAGAGAATACTCAATGTATTTATTCCTTTAATATGATCACAATCTAATTCGATAAATTAAAAGAAACATTTTAGACTCAATGTGTTAAATTACTAAATCAAAATATAATTGTACCCAGACAAAAGAGGAATGGTTTCTAACAGTTGTGAGCAATTAGAACATAACTTCAAAATATACATATGAGAGATGCATAGCACCTTTAAAAATAATATATTTCCCCCCACTTTAAAACATGTTCAAATGAAATGTGGTATGTACAATATAGCAAATTATAATTCCTAGCAACTGTTATTCATAAATCCAAGTTAATAAGCCTGCATATTGTAATCATTAGAATTACTACAAGTATTTTGGATCTCCTCTTTGTGGACACACAATAAAATTGCACTTTCCTGCACACCATAATGTTACATGTGGCCATATGACCTGCCTGGACATTGGAGTCTGAGTAGAAGAAATTCATGGCACATTTGCTTATAAACTTTCGAGGGTTAGTGCATGATTCTTTATATCCACTTTCTCCCTGCTACTGTTTCTGAAAGGACTGGTCAAGATAGATACTCTCTGTCTGAATCTCTGCCAACCTGAGATGGATATTTAGCAAGAGCAAAATTAAATGTGTTGGGAAACATAGAAGAGGCTTAAGGAGCAGGTTAGTACTTCAACATAACAAGTTTGTTCTTAATCATACCAATCTAATACGATGTATTATCATCTATGATAGAATCCAGCTTTAGCATCATATATCCCAAATGCCACCCCTTGGACTACTATTGTCTGCAAGTCTCTCAGAAACCTCTTTTTGTTCTGAATCACATAACATTCATATTTATTTCTGGGGACGATATTTGTAGTCACTAATAAGATACCCATTGGAAGAATATGTGTCAATCACAATAAAAAAGCCTCATATAACATTATAGAACTTCATAGTCAGAAAAATTCAGTAAAGCCAGTATATATTTCATATTTTTATTTAATGTCTCTTGAGGCCCATGCCCAGAATATCCCTCATGATTTAAAAGATTGGCCTGAGGCCGGGCGCAGTGGCTCAAGCCTGTAATCCCAGCATTTTGGGAGGCCGAGAGGGGCGGATCACAAGGTCAGGAGATCGAGACCATCCTGGCTAACACTGTGAAACCCCGTCTCCACTAAAAAAATACAAAAAACTAGCGGGGCGAGGTGGCGGGCGCCTGTAGTCCCAGCTACTCGGGAGGCTGAAGCAGGAGAATGGCGTAAACCCGAGAGGCGGAGCTTGCAGTGAGCTGAGATCCGGCCACCGCACTCCAGCCTGGGCGACAGAGCGAGACTCCGCCTCCAAAAAAAAAAAAAAAAAGATTGGCCTGAGTCCTAAGTTTTAGATGTTTTAATTAACCATTGATTATATATCCTATTATGTATGGCATATAGGCTATACCAATTAGTCATATATTACATTTCTTAAAATTTCTTGACTATCTTTTCTGAAAACAATTCTATAATACAATCAATGTAAAGCATCAACTTACTTTTGAAGGTCATCAGATCTAAACCTCATCTCATCAGATTCTAAAGGAACTCTGGGAAATTTAGGCGCCCTAGAGGACGAACAGTTGTATTCTGTTACTACTCTTCAGTTGTTTCTATGGGAGGTGAGATAAACAAAGAAAAGAGAAACAAGGAAATGGGTCAGGCTCAGTGGCTCATCCCTGTAATTCCAGCACTTTGGGAGGCAGAGGCGGGTGGATCATCTGCGCTCAGGAGTTCCAGACCAGCATGGGCAACTTGGGAAACTCCATCTCCACAAAAAAAAAAAAAAAAAAGAACAAGTGTTCAGCGATCTTCAAAATTAAGACAGAAAATGAAAGAAAACCTTAGCTACCTATATGACCGCATAACAATCAACTTTATACTTTAGTGTGTTCATACCTAGAAACAGAGACCATTGGTGGAATTAATTTATAATTAAGATATTATGCCATAACATGAACATTTGCTTTTCAGGAACTATCTACTTTTTTCCATTTGTTAATTGGTACATAATAATTGTTATATTTATTGGGTACATGTGACATTTTGATATTTACATGCAAATGTGTAATGATCAAATCAGGATAATTGGGATAATCAATCCTTCACCTCAAAAGTTTGTCATTTCTTTCTGTTGGGAACATTCCAAATCTTCTAGCTATTTTGGCATATATAATAAATTATTTTTAACCATAGTCACTCTACTGTGCTAACTTTCCTTAGAATCTCACAGGATTCTTGTAATTGGAGATGTTTTGAGTGTAAGTGTGCCTACTTGTACCATTCTTTTATTAAATACAATATTTGTAGTTTCAACAGTTCTAGAATTTTCCTATTTAAAAATTTCCTATTATTTATAATAATATAACAAATTTTAGAATTGCCCAATATTCAACTATAGGCCATCTATAGTAATTATTCCCATTTATACTCTCCTTCATCCCAATTATGCGTGCTATTGCAGGTAATGCTACCATACCATGATACAGGTTAATGTATAGATATGCTGTAACCCTGGTGACTGCGCCATAGTATGAATGTGGCCTCCATGTTTCACTTTAAGTCATCTAATTGCTTCCTCTTGTCTTCCAGTTTATTTTGCATTAAAATCTATTCTTCTCAAAATACATTGTTTTCTATCACAGACTATTTAACTTTAACCATAGCACGCAGTCTTAGAGTCTTAGATAAAGGTTGGGTGAGATAACACTAAGCCTCAAATCATTCATCCTTTACTATTACCACATTAAAAGATTGAGTTAAATCTCATTTTTTACGTAGTTTTTGTTTTTGATACTGTTTTCAATCCATTTTTGCATTATTGGATTTTAATTTTTCCAACATAGAATAAAGGGAACATATTTGACAGGTTATTTAAGCTGGCATGTTACCTGACCTACCTATATGCTGTCATATAGGTAGTTATGGTTTTCATTTTCTGAATGCTGAACACTTGTTCTTTCTTTTTTTTTTTTTTTTTTTTTTTTTTGTAGAGATGGAGTTTTCCCATGTTGCCCATGCTGGTCTGGAACTCCTGAGTGCAGATGATCTACCTGCCTCCCAAAGGGAGAGATTGGTTTTCCTCCACCCAGATAGCAACAATGCACCACTAGTTTTTTGTTGTTGTTGTTCTCTTTTTCTTTTTCTTTTATGGCAACTACATTAATTTTATCTATTTAAATTATTGCATTATTTGTTAAATATTATGGTACTACTCAGTTAAGTTCTTTCTTGTTCTATTATCATTATTTTCTGTCAGCCATTCTCCTTCTTTTGAATGACTCTAACATTGCTAATACCAATAAAGAGCATATCTGCATGGTAGCGAATTGGCTCAGGTTCCAAAATAGTTTCTTTCCCTCTTAAAAGGAGGGTTGAATAAAGTTCATACAGGGAATGAGTTCTATCCGTATCATAGCATCTACCACTGTTTAGATCAGAAGTATATAATTTGGCTTGCCTTATTACTCATCATTGCGTATTCCAAACTTACGTTGTTGGTGCTTAAACATTTTGTTGCTGTTGTAACAAATTATCCCAAATTTAGTGGCTTAAAACAATATCGTGTTATTACACTACAGTTCTGGAAGGCAGAGGTCCAATGGTCTTATGGGGCTAAAATCAAGGTGTTAGCAAACCAGTATTCCTTCCCAAGACTCTAAGGAAGAAAACATTTTCTTTTATTTCCCATTTTCTGAAAAGTGCATACGTTCCTTGCTTCTTGGCTGCTTTCCTCCAAAGATCTCCTCTTCTGTTGCCATACTTCTAATTTTCTTTTATATGGATCCTCTTTGACTTTGACCTTCCTGACTCTCTTTTATATGGACCCTTGTGATTTCATTGTGTCCACTCAGATAACTAAGGAACATTTCTCCAACTCGATATCCTTATGGTAATTATGTCTTCAAAGTTTCTTTTGCTTTTTAAATTAACATATACATAGATATAGGCAATTGGGATGCGGCAACTTTTGGGGGAGGCATTATTTTTCCTGCCATAGTTTCAAATACGCCTCAAATTTTTCTTTGCTCAATTTTGTTTACTTTGCCTTCTCATATCAATGAATATATTATTGCTAAGGGCTGGCAACACTCAGAAAAATGGTATTTCATAGACATTACTTAATTTTTATACCACCTTTTTGCAATCTGTTTTATCAATTTTTTTAGATAAAGATATTTCATTTATATTCCACTGATAAGATTCACCACTGAATATCTGCTGCTTTCAGTTCTTCAAACCAAGGACAGGAGGACAACCATGCTATCATCAAAAATTTTTAAGTCTTTTCTACACACACACACACACACATACACACACACACACACACACACACACACATACATATATATATATATTTAACTTAAAATTTCTTTAACTAATAGATTTTGGAGACTAGCAGTCAACCCCATTTCTGATACTACCCTGCAAAGCTCATGCTTTCAAAGAACAATGGTTATAGGTTTGGATTGACAATCTGCTTCATTAGGAAAAACAAAAACAACAACAAAAAACACAAAACAGGTTTCATTCCATATCAAATTGATTTAATTTATGAAAGAGGGCATTCCCTTTTTTCTGAAGGTGAGAGAATCAATACGTAGCTAATGTTTTAAGACTTCTAGTTACCATTTCCAAAGGTTCAGATATCCTAAAGTCAAGGATATGACTTGATTCCACTCATGATGTGTGTAATCATGAGAGGTGAGCATAACTGTTTGAGAAAGCAGGTCATTTCAAAAGAGCCATAGAGAATACCCTTTAAAGAATACCCTTAGCTGGTCACATTATTCCCTCAAGGCTATGGGACTGGATAATTACAAAATTCTCAAAGGATTCATAACTAACCCCATTTTCTGTTTCAGTTACATCTCATGAAATCCACTTACTCATTACTTGTTAAACAATGTTGATAATGAGATACAAAGGTTTTGTTCAGTATATAGCCTAGACTGAATTCTCATTTATGATTGATCCATATACAGGTTAATAATTGTTCCTTGAGTTAATGTCATAAGGTGGATTTAATGAAATATCAAATTCTCTGGTATGTCTGATGCTAGAGGAAAAGACTACACAGCTAGTAATTAACATTTTCTTCTAATGACATTCATCAGTTTTTGAAAATTTGTATCCGTTATCTTTTCAAATAATATTTTTCTTTATTATCTATCACTTTACATTCTTGGATTCCAGTTAACTGTATTTTGGACTTTTCACTGATTTCCACAATTGATTTTCCTCTCTCAGTCTCTTCTCTTGCATGTCCTGTTTGTACTGTTGTGGACACTCCTCCCACTTAATTCATCTTGGATTGAATGTGAGATAATTTGTAATTGCTTAGTCCCCTAGAATATGGCAAAAGGGATATATGTGGCTTTTGAAGATGCCTTCAAATGATATTGCTTCTTCCTTGCTTACTCTAAGAACAGTCATCCTTGGAATCCAAGCATCATCCTGTTAGGAAGGGGGCATGGTGAGTTCACAAGTAGGGGCCCATGTAGAAAGTAAATGAAGCCCTTCATTCCCACTGCAAGCCAGCATTCTTTTGAAGAAATGAGAACCAAATAATTTTAGCTTCCAGGCTTGGAGTCATCCCTCTTAGGCCGCAGATATCATGGAGCAGAGAAAAACCATCCTTGTTATGACCTATTTGAATTCTTAACCTGTGTAATCCAGCACCATAATAACTGTTTGATGATGAGTTCATTTGCTCACAATTTTGAAGTAAGTTTTGAAGTAATTTGCTACCCAGTCAAAGAAACTAGAATAGGGCATGGTAAGGAAATTAAGGACCGGCTGCCTCAACTGGGTGAATATGTCCTTCATTTGAATATGACAAGTAGTGAATGAGGAATATTTTTGGAAAAGTTTTATATGATTCAGTGGGAATTGGGGCATGTGTTGGGTAAATCATGAGATCACAAAATTCTCCCTCTCTTCTACATCACAAACATTTGCCATTACCATGCCAGACACAATCAAATCAGGTCTGGGCAGTATTTGTTTTTCTGGCAGAGGGAGATGTTTTGCTCAAATATTTCAACACTAATATTGTATTAAACTCAGCAGAAATCTTGGGGAGAGTGTAAACCTTCATTAAAGAAGGATTTTTAACATATTAATTCCAGTGTGCTCTGGTGTGTTTAAAGGATGTGACTGGGAATGCTGAAGGCTCAGGACAGCAAGGTCCGTTTTTGAGACTCCTATGGTCTGTGTATATAATGCAAACTCATCACTGCCAATTGTGGGGCTTACCTCTGCTTCCTCTTAGCCACTGTACCAGTGAAGGAAAAGGAGCCAGTATTTCCTCTGGTACAATTGGTTGGAAGAGTCAGATGAATGATAAACGCCATGTTGAATGAATGCAAGATGAACGAATGGTTTTCCCTAGTGATACCTGGAAACTTGTGCCAAAGAACATGTGTTCTTTGTGACTTGCCCCAAGTCATAAAGTTATGCCCCAATATAGTATGGACCTATAGTAGTGCTCTCTAAGGATTCTAAGTTATAAAATGTAGAATATATGACAAAAGAGCACTTTCTCTGCAAGAATATATTAACAATTACATTACTTTTAAGTAATTTGAAAAGGAATATTTGTGGCTTTTTTTCCCAAATAAGGTATTAGTAATTACATTAGTATTAACTAATAGTTGTTGTGTTAATTTCTACATGAATACTTTTTCAAAAGCTATGTGTATAATACAAATTATTTTGGTTTATATGTGTAGTTAAATAAAAATTAAAGTCTACAGAAAACAATCCCTAAGAGGAAAATATTTTGAATAGCTCATTTAAATTTCAAACTAATATAATACACATGAAGACTAATAGAAAGAAAGAAATTTAGCTTTGAGAAAGTTACACACACAGTTAAATGCTTCTATTAACATCTGTAGAAATTTTCAAGCAATAGTAGGTAAAATTGTGTGACAAATAGACCAGGTAGTAAAGGACTATGAGTAAGCATTCATAACCATGGGGTTATGGTTATGTTTAATGTGTTCAAGGAGGGAATCCCTAATAGTCTTAACGTATTAAACATTGAAGATGTTTCACCTAAGTATTATTTTTTAAAATGTAGTGTAAAATGTAGCAAGCATTCCAGAGATTAAGATGGAGGTAAATCCAAAGAAAAGGGTTAGATTTTTTTTTTTTATTATAACCTTAGAGATACCTAAAGATTTTTGCATTTTTTGGATACTTCATGTAACTTTTACTTATAGAGTTACTCAAGATTGACTAAACATGTTTTACTTAAGACAAATGAGAATCTGAACAAAGAATGTGAAACCAAGCACCTGTAATTGCTTGTTGAGACTGAGTAATAAATAACCGGGACTGATGAGATGCAGCTTACCTGGAGAATGGAAGCTAATCTTATTGTCCTGAGTAATTATTTTCCTGAGTTGGAAATGTAATTAAGCCAAAGCAATCCCATAATTGATAATTTTCTGGAACCGAGGTTGCACATAGTGAACACATACATGTGATACAGAATGACTGGGACATCAGATGCTATGCATGAGAATCAGGAGATCATTGCTATGCTGTTCTTTGCTGTTTCCTTTCTTCAAACTCAGTAAACCCAGTAATCTTTTTTTTTTTTTTTTTTTTTTTTTGACGGAGCGTTGCTCTGTCGCCCAGGCTGGAGTGCAGTGGCGCGATCTCGGCTCACTGCAAGCACGGCCTCCTGGTTCACGCCATTCTCGTGCCTCAGCCTCCCCAGTAACAGGGACTACAGGTGCCCTCCTCCATGCCTGGCTAATTTTTTGTATTTTTAGTGGAGACGGAGTTTCACTATATTAGCCAGGATGGTCTTGATCTGCTGACCTCGTGATCTGCCCGCCTCGGCCTCCCAAAGTGCTGGGTTTACAGGCGTGAGCCACCGTGCCCGGCCCTTAATGTGATTTCAGGTGGAGCTACTGTTTTTACAAATTGCATGGTCAAGCTGAATTCAGGACCACTGCTGCTAATAGAAAAGAATGGGTAATACTGAGATCAACCCATAGAATCAAGATTATCTACTAGACATAAACGACATAGTTACAAAAGTATCAAGGCATATCATAGTAGGACAACTATAAATAAAACAAATAATCTTAAAACTGCCTAGAAAAAAAAAAACACACATTATTGTCATAGTAGCTGTGTCATGACTGACAACTGAGTTTTCAACATAAATAAACTAGAACAGGTGGGATAGAATTTTTAGAGTGCTGAAAGAAAATAACTTCCAAACTCAACTTTTAAATTTTGTTAATATGCCATTCAAAATTAAGAGTTCATAAACATTTTATCTGACAAAAGTTTAAATGTTCATTTCTATCAGACTTTTAAGAGAAGTAAATGTAAAAGTTATTAAGATAGAACATAATCACAGATGGAAAGATAGAATGACATGAAAAAGGAAGAGCAATAGAATATTCAGATATAGGGATAAATGCAAATAAATGTTGACTACATATTTACTACAGGATAAGAATGATAATGTATGAAATTTAAAATGTATGTAGTGCTAATATGATATCAGCAATGTTAAAGGTGAAAGACAAAAGTAGTCAGATTGTCTTAAGCTATCCCAAAAGTCGTAAAGGATATAATTTAAATTACATTGTAAGAAATCAATCATAAATTTAGATACTTCTATGGTAATTACTAACAGAATGATAAAAGATTATATAAATAATATACTGATAAAGGGAAACTTAGAATAATCAATTAAAACTAAAAAATATAAAAAGGACACAAAACAGACATATTACACTAAATAAGTAAGATTGTAGATATAAACAAAAGTAAGTCTAAAATTAAAATGAATGAGAGGCTATTACTCCAACTAAAAGGCTAAGATTATCAGACTAGATTTGAAAAACAACAAATAATACCATTTGACATACACATGCTTTAAGTATAATGTCACAAGAGGTTTAAAGTAAAAAGATTTAAACAAAAACTGGTGATATAGCCAAATTAGTATCTGAAAAATTGTCTTTAAGGCAAGATGTCTAATATAAAAATATGAATATTTTATAGTAAAAGCATCAGTCTTCAAAAATCAGTATCCACTCAATGAAATAGCCTCAAATATACAAAACAAAAACTTAATAGAAATAAGATGAGAAATAAGCCAATAAAATTAGCAGGAAATGTCTATCTACTTAACATGTGCAATTGAATAACTACAAGGATATCCACATTCATTTCAAGTGAACATAGGCCATTTACCAAAAGTGATTATATAGCTGTGCCATTAAACAAGTATCAAGAAATTTCATAATGTTATAAAGTTTTTCAAACTGATCATAGACTGGCTCATAAACAATTCTGAACAAGTTTCAAAGCTTTGAAATTATGCAGAATATTGTCTTTTGACATACAATTGTAAAAGGAAAGGTAAAAGCTAACACTTAATAATTTAGTTAACCCAATATGAGAAAGTATCTTGTAGTAATAAAAATATATTCTTAAACTAGATGGCAATGGTGATTGCAAACTGTGTAAATTAAATTATCCTAAGTGTACACTGGCAATGGGAAGGTTATGGGGTATGTATTATGAACTTACCATTTTAATCATTTTAGAATATTTATGAAAAAATAAAATAGATTTATCAGTCCGTTTTAAGTTCAAGCAAACTCTCAATTCCCATACATGGTTTTACCCTGAACTCATTAATAGTTGAATCTTACATTTTCCAGTGTGATTTTTAAAAAATATATAATTTTCTATAGTAGGAAGAGAATAGTTTACTAGTAAATAGAATGTATTATGAGGTTTAGAAATGTTGATAGCTCATAAGCAAGTAGAATTTTTTTCAGGGATAATAGTATGCTTAACAGTTCCACATGTCTTAATATAATGGATGATGACTATCACTTAAATTAGGAAAAGAGTCATTATTTAAATAGGTATTAAATTTACTTGACTATGTTAAGAAAAAATTATTGTCTTTTTAACTTTTTTATTATATTTTTTTTGGTCAAATTTAATAGAAGGTGAGTGGAAAAATCAATGAGAACACTTTTATGCTTTTACTCAGAATGATGTGACACAAGAATAATTCCAAACAAAAGTTCTACCTGGGGAAAGAAAGAAATAATTTTAGGAAGAAAGGTCAACAAAATTTCAAGACCAAATTGAGAGTAAGCAATAAAAAAGAATTCTTATAAAAGAAAGGAATTATTCTTGTAGTTTTATCATTCTCAGTGGTTTGGATAGGTAACATGGGTTTGGGTTTGGCAAAAGAGTTTGATAGGATTAAGTTTAGTTGTTAAAGTTATTTTAGAGCAAGTGTGACGACTTTTTGATTCTATAAGCACCCTTACAAGAGAGAAAAATATGGTGAACTCAGCTAGCATCACCCAATTCAGCAATTGTCAGCAATTTGACAAGCATAATTTTTTTAAAGTTGATGTAAAATTTACATCACATAAAATTAACCATTTTAACATAAACAATTTGGTAGGATTTAATAAATCCAAAACATGATGAAACTCCTATCTCTATCTAGTTCTAAAATATTTTTATTATCATAAAAGGAAGCCCTGTACTCATTATGCCATTGAGCTCCATCTCCCGCTGCAGCTCCCAGCAACTATCATTGGACCAAGTATAAACAGTATGCACTTTTACGTAAATGATTTCTTAATATAGAAAATATTTACAAGCATATTATCCATTAAAATATATTCTAAAAAGGAAAATACGAATTTTGCAAAGTCTGTAAAAGATACCACATGGTTGTGAACATTGTGATGCTGAGCAAGGTAAGAAAAATTTAATAATTTTTCTCCAATTTTATAATAATGGACTATTTGGTAATACCTGATTACATAAACATATACATTAACATATTTTTAAAAAATATTATGAAAATATGCATAATTATTTATGAATTATAGATTTTAGTTGTTTAACAAAGGTTTTCACTCGTGTTCGCTTATTTGATGACCACTATAAACTTTTTGGTAGTTAATGATATTTTCTTTATTATTGATATGAGAAAATGTATTGTGAGATATCTCTAAGGAGACATATCTACAGGGTGGTACACAGTCACTTACTTTCAGATTCTCTGCCTTTAAATTGAGTAATCTTTGCACTAAGCGCAGTATGTGTTTGTGTATACACATGTTGTATGTACCTGTATGTGTTTTTCAGCAGTTTAAATTCAGTATGTACATGAAAGTCTGTAACAAATGCATCAGCATGCACAGCTCCTCAAGTTGTCTCCTCACCATTTTGCTAAATATTTGAAAAGTGATGAAAATATGAATCACTGTTGTTGTCACAGTTATATTCAAGTATTTCCCTTAAAATTTATAGAGAATTTTTGAAAAAATTTAAAAGGAGTTAACCCTTAGCAGCTATTAAATTATTAGAAATCATTTGTTGAACATATTTTCCAGCAAACAAAACAAAACAAAAAACCAGTCCTTACAGAGGTCATGACCATAGGAAGACTAAAGTCCTAAACAAGTGAAAACATGTATGTGAATGGCTACTTCAGTGTAATAACCAAAGAACTGATAACAGCGTTATGAGTCACTAAAGGGTCATCTATACTTGACATGGCCAATTTCTCTGACGAATTTCATTTGTGAAACGTCTCTCATTCAGCGTTCCCAGTAACCACTGAGATTACATCTCTAAAGGTCACAATGATCTCAGTGGTGCTCAATCCAATAATCGACTTTTAGCCGTCATTGCATTCATCTCGATTTAACGATTAGCAGTATTTAAAACAAAACATCTTTCACATACACATAACATTTTCTGTCTTGACTTCCAGGGTGCTCCGCTTCACTGCTTCCCATCTACCTCACTGGACATTCCACTCTTGTGCCCGATTCACCTTATGTTTTCGAACACCTAATAGTGGAGAACCCAACGTTCAAGGCCTTGGCTTGTACTCATCTCTATTTACATTGACTCTGCTGGTGATCTCATCCAAATTTATAGTTTAAATATTTGGCAAGTGAATTTACAGTTCCAGCCCAGAAGTCTTGTCTGACATTCAGGTTTGATATACCCAAATGTGAACTGAAAATATCCACTTGGCCTTCTACTAGGCACTTTACATTTAATATATCTATATTAAATTACTGATTCTCATATCCAGAAAATATTTATCTCAGAGTTCTATTTTTTAAAAACTGAAGTTTAGTGATTCCTCTCTTCCAGGAAAATAAATTTTGGTTATTCCTTAATTTTCCTTTAGACTACACCTTTATTCTCACAACAACACCTCTTGATATACCTTCAAAAAAAATCTAAGATCCAGTTACTTCTAAATATTACTGTTATTTCTGTTCTTTCCCAGTCAACATAATTCCCTATCAGGGTAATTGCAATATTTTCCTAATTTGTGTTTCTTTGATTCATGTACATCTATGGTCTAAATATTTTTAAAAGGTAGCCAGAAAGATATTTTTAGAAGAGTTACATAATGTAATTTATTCATTAATGCTTTGCTTTGGCTTTTCATTTTACTGAGAGTAATAACAATACACCTATAAGGCCCTGCATAATTTGACCCTCATTAACATTCCTGACATCATTTCCCAATACTCTCTCTGTGATTCCCTCAATTCCAGGTACAGAGAACTCTGTGTTTACTGAATGAAGCAGACATATTCTATATAGTGTACTGTACTAGATACTAGCTTGGTCTGGAACACATTTTCCTTATACATCTACATGGCTTCACTTCCTTCAGTCTTCACTTGGTTTTGTATTTTGTGATAACATTCCTTGCCATACTATTGAAAAGCACATCCTGTTTTGTAACCAGCCGCATGATTTATGACCTTTCTCAGCTAGTTCTTTTCCATGGCACTTGCCACTGTCTGACATGTTCTAAATTTTACTCGCTTGTCTCTTGTCTATGTTTACTAGAATGTGAGAATGTGAGCACCATGAGAACAAGATTTATGCTTATATATTCAGTGCTCTATCCCCAGAACCTGTAATTGTGTTGACAAATAGTATGCATCAAGATATCTTAATTAAATAATAATTAAATTGTGTATGTGCACAAAGAATGAAGAAAAGAACAAAGATACAAGCATAGAAGTCATTAATAATGTTGTCTAGAATTGATCCCTTGTTCAATGAGCATTCTTATTAATAACTTCTTTTGAATTTGTTGTATAAAAATATGACTACAAAGTATTAAATCATTATTTTCTTAAAAGTTGCTCTTACAATAAATTATACAGGTATTTAAGAATGACAATGTCAGTGGAAAATGATTAACCTTACTAATACAAAAATGTACAACTATTTGAATGATTCCTCTTATTCTTTATAGTCCCACTATTTTATTGACATATATACAACAATGTTATTATTCTTGATGGAAAATAGTGTAGTAGTGCTTTCACAAAATCAAAATCCAGGCAATAATTAATTACAAATAAGTTTTGGCAGTTATCATAAATGAATAATTTGGTCTTTATCTTCTTCCCTCCGGTTACTCTCGTCCATGAAGCCATAAAAATATATAAATACCAAGAATGACATTTCTTAAGGAATTATCAACATTCACAACATTTCTATGAGGTCAGTTTCAATACTTTGCTAATAAAATCAGATTTGTATGAGTGTATTTTTAATGCATAAGTTTTTACAGTGAAATCATTCTGAGAAGCAAATTATCTAGGTGATCATTTTTGCATTAGAGTAATCTTATATTCTTTTAAATACTGAACACCATCTGTGTATTCCAGGAAGTCTTCTGCGCACTGTGTACACAGTGGTACACAAAGCGTTTATGTTTTCTTTTGCCAATCTGAAGTTTACAGAGTATTAGAGAAGATATATAAATATTAAATATGATATTTGAGGATGTGAAAAATGGACAGATTGTTATAAAAGAAAAAAGAGTAATCAAATTATTAATGGTTGTTCAAAAAGTCCTTTCTGTAGAAATTTCATGTAAGCTAAGACCTAAAGGATGAATTGCATTAGTAAGGCAAGATATTAGATGTGTTTAATGAGGCATAGGATGTGGCATATTTAAAATGTATTGACACAGATGATCCTGATGTTTTAGAGACATAATAACTGAACAGTCTGGGCAAATTGTGCATTATATATAAACAAATGCCTATAAAAGTAGAGTTTGAAAGAGTAGGAAGTGTCTATATCACATAAATGGTATAAGTAGGTAGACCATAAATATCATACGAAGCCAAGACAATCTTGAGAATATAATAAATCACCCTGAATAAACATGCTAGGTTCATAAATGTAAACAAAGACTGACAAGGTCAAATCACAACCCTACGTCAAATCCATTATATAAATTTCAATTTTGTTAAAGCAGAAAATTTCCCTTTACACTTCATATGTGAGGTCTTGGGGTTGACCACAGATATCTAAAGTAATCTGAATAAAATTGACACTATACCAGAAACAAAAGGATAAAACCCAAAAGCAATTAAGTGGTAGCAAGAACAGTGTTTAAAAAACAGACAATCGCACTCATTTAATGTGGCTAAGGCATGCCAGTGGCTTAAAAATGACTACAATGAGCAGTAGCAAAACTCAAATGCGAAGTAAAGAAATTATAATTATTTATAATTATATATTAACTGAACTACCTTTCTTACCTCAGCCCCCTATGTCTTTGATTTTTATTTTTTCTTGATTTTTTTTTAAATAAACCCATGCATTAGATTGAGAATGAGAAAGACTGAGCAAATGTGAAAATCTGTTAATCTATGAATATAAATACCCCCCAAAAATATGGTGGCAATATTGTTGAATGTCTTGAAAATATTAAATCTGGTTATATTGAAAAGAGAAATAACTAAATTCCTACAAAATTTTAACATTTCTATAAATTCCCACAAAATACTTCATATAATTATGGAGTATAAGCTCTGCAATGTGTCAGATATACAGAAAATAATTAGAAACTTAGTAAAACAAAATCCCGATTTAAGTGTTCAAAGCTTATATTAAATGGTTGGTGTTACTTTTAAGCAAGTAAATAGTATTTGACATTCAAATATTAATAGTATGAGTCTGTCAGACAGAGTTTCCTACAGGAAACAGAAATCACTCTATGTAATTTAAGAAATTGCTAAATAACTAAATGCTTACAAAGCTGTTGGAAAGGCTGATGAGTGGGTTCTCACTAAGCCTAATAGAATGACTATAAGAACAATATAGAACGGACCTACCAGGGAAGCCACTACCTCTGAAGACACTAATGAAACAATGAGTTCAAGAATACTTGACTTCTTGTTCTCTTCCTGATGACAGAAAGCTGTGATGTAGGCATCAGAAAACTGAGATGATGAAACTTCACTGCTGAAGTCAACAGGCCTTTACCTTCACATCTTATGGGCTGAAGAATAAAAACTGAATTCATGTTCCCAAAATATCTAGGTCTGGGCTTCCCTTCTGAAAAGGTGTTTTTGTACTTATTAAATTGATTTACTTATTATATGGCGATTCAGACAAATTCCACTTGGTCATGGATATTATACAACTTTTTATATATGCTGGATTTGATTTACCAATATTTGTTATGCCTTTTTGGGTTGATGTTCCTGAAGGATATTTGTGTAGTGTGTTCTTCTTATCTTGTAATGTCAATATCGTATTTTTGTATTTGGGTAATTCTGCCTTCCTATACTAAGTTGTTGAGGCTCTCATTCTCTTCTATTTTCTGAAAGTATTTATGTATATTAAAGTGATGTTATTTATGAATGAAAAGTTTGATAGAATTCTTCCAGGAACATCATCTGTGCCTGAAGATTTATTTGTGGGAATTTTTTTAGTACACATTTTTTTTTATTATAAAGAATGTTATTTGTATTTTCCATCTTTCTTCTGTATTGGTAAGACAAGTTATTTTAGAATTTTTTTTCATTTAATCTAAGTTGTCATTTTTTACATATAGTTCATGTTATAAGAACTATAGTATTGTTGATTTCCTTTTTCTCTTTTATTTTCATAACTGATATTGCTTTGGATTGATTTATCAATTGTATTAATATTTTTGAAGAACAAAATTTCAGCTTTTTTAGCATTCTGAAATGTTCATCTATATATGATTGCTATTTTGTTTTTATTGCTTACTTTCTTTTACTTTCTACATAATTTCATACAGTTTGTATTTCTAATATAGGTATTTAAGGCCATACATATTCATCAAAACACTGCATTATTTTCATCTAACATATTTTGATATGTTGCAGCTTTATTAATATTGTTTGAAATATTCTACAATTTTTTAATTTAATTTATATTTTGACATGAGTTATTTAGAAATGTTATACTTCATTTTCTAACATTTGGTAATTTTGTAGGTGTATACTTTTTGATTTCTAATTTAATGCAATTTTAGTGAGAAAACTCATTTAGTATATTTTTAATTCTTGATATTTATCATGTTTATTGGACAAGAATTTGTGTTTTCACTTGAACATTTAACTTGGTAAACGTTCCTGCTGCACTCAAAATAACATATATTCTTGAGTTGTTGGGTGTGTTTATTTAATAGATATCAAATATTAAATTTTATTAAGCATATTGCCCAAATATTTAACATCCTTAGTGATTTTCTGTTTATCATTCTATCAATTACTAAGAAAGTAGTGTTCAAACATTGGCAGGGTTTATATGGGATTTATATACTATCCTTTCAATGTCTATGTATGTTAACAATTTTTGTAATAAAATATTTAAGTAAAAAGGAACATTTCATTTCCTAAAATATCTAAATCTGTTAATTTATAAGTTCATTGATTTCCACACTTCTTAAAATAGCAAAACTTTGAAAACTAAAGAAACAAAAATCACTAGTATATAGCAAGTAAAGATAGAGCTGAAAAAAAAAAACAAATAAAGCAATGTTGTGGTGGTGCCTGGGAGATTTTCAATTCATTAGTGGTAGATCAATAAATGATTGACTTGTGGTGCAATTTCCAACAGCCTTTATTGTAACATTATATGATTTAAAAAATCTATATGGCGATGAAAGCTGTCCATATGCTACCAAATATGGTAGTCATCAGCTACATGTGGCTGTTGTATTGTGGCTAGTTTGACACCAGAAATAAATTTTTAACTTAATTTGATTTAATTAATTGATGTTGAAACTGAAATAGTTATTTGTGTCTAATGGCTATCATGTGTGTCTACTAGCTATCATATTTGACATTAGAGCTTATATTGCTTTTATAGCATACTCTTTGCAATCACTGCACAAAATTATAGAGGTAATTTGAGCATTTTTATTAGCCAGTTGTTCTTTTATTGCATTTAAGTAATGAACATTGTGATTACAAAACTGTGATCCAAATTATTACTCTTTCTAAATTTTAGTTATTCTACATAGAATAGCTGAAGTTAAAACTTACATTATTTTTGCTAAAAAACATATTATTATTACATGATATTACAATGAGAAACTGTTTATTCTAAATATCTGAAGTTCTCATACAGGCTTTAATATTATTTTATTATGATCATCAAATAAAACCTGTGTATTTCATTTACATATTTTAATTTTTTATTTTCAAATGGAAGTGTGTAGGTGGGAGATCCTATGTGTTCGTGTTACTAATACGTCTCTTGACCATCATTAATTGAGATTTATTTTCCATTAATGTCTTCAGAGTTTGGAAGAAAACGGGTATGGTATTTTAACGGATTTTCATCTACAATGTAATAAATATTTTTATTCTATATGTAATACAATGCAAATAGCAAAAATGGCAAAATCATATGATGTACTTTAATCTATTTTGCCTAACTTCTTGAGTGTCATAAATGCTTATATTGAAAACATTTTTATAATCAAAATTTATTGGAGTTTAGCATTATATTTTTTAAATGGTGAACTAATATATTTTTTCTGCATATATATTCTTTCTTACATTTAACCTTGTTCTGTGAGTCTCTTACACATTGTTATTTCAAAATGCTGTTCTTTCTTTGAAAAGGGGGTATTTATTAATACGAACCAGGGCTTTGTCAATTATTATATATAAACAAGAATGGATTTCTTAGAAATAAACTGTAGACTTCAGGATTCTTCATTGCATGAACATTTCTATGCTCTATACAGAATTTTGTATTTGAAATTTTACATTCCTTCACTTAAATAGTTTATACAGATTTTATAATCTCCAGTCTCATAAAACCCTAGTACAGAAACTAAGGAATAATTAATAGCTCATCTTTTTAATTATTAAGAATATATTTCTGAAATATCCACTATCTATTTTTATTATCAGGTTCAAAGACATGAAATGAGTACATTTAATTTGAAGCAAAAGTCATATCCTTTTTGTTTAATTATAGAGTGATTTCTAGAGATAAAAGTCTAAGTATCTAAGTAAATTTGTTACTTTAAAACCCTTTCTCTTCCTCATTCTATTGTTTTTCTTCTGGTGAAAATTGCAGGCCAACATAAAAACAATTTGACACCTGTTAGCGAGAACACTGTCAAGGTGAAAATATTTTGTCATTTTTTCTTAGAAGATAATCAAACTTAGGAGAATCATATATTTATAGTTCTACAGAAGGAAATACATTTCAGATATAAATCACTAAACACTAAAAATTAAAATGTTACCTTCCCCAAATGAGGTACATTTTTTCAAATTTAAAATTAAAAAATTAAATAATATTAAAAACCCCAGTGATTTTGTAAATATGGTATTCTTTTGGTATTGAAAATCATATGGCTATATTTTTTTCTTATGTGATTATACATTTTCACACACACATCAATAAATGTAAATATACATATGCATTTAGTTTATACAGAAAATTAAATCCAATCTATATTCTCTATTTATATTATTAGCAATGATTAAAATAAAGAAAGTAGACTAGCTGGAAAAGTAGACTAGTAAGCAAGAAAATAAAAAAGGAAGATAGATTCTGCCAAATAATTTTTATAGAGTCATGAATAAAATTCACATAATTATAAAAATGTATCTGCAGTTTATTCAAGTAAAATCAGCTAAACGGGAGAAGCTCTTCATATTTTGGAAATGTACTGAGGCAACAGGAGTTCACCATTATGTATTTCCAGTTGTTGGAAGTAGATGTAAACTGATCATTATGACTTTTATCTCAGAAACGTTTTAGTCCAATGTTTCTGAAACCCAGGAAATGTTGTACATTTCGAGCCTTTCAACTACTGTACTGATGAAAGCGGCTCACTCACAATAGCATTTTTAATTTGACAGGGGATTACGAAAACACTGGGTGCTCTTTAACTTTTGTCACAGTCATCTATTACATTAAGAACAAGTTGATTTTCATATTTGTCAAATTAAAAAGCATTGTATCATGCTAACCTTGGGTGTTCATTTACATAATTGGCTCTCTGCTTGCTGTGTATTATGTGACACCCTCATTTGATTACTGTTCATTTTTCTGAAATTCTGAAGCAGCATCTAACATAACCTGCATATTAATATTTCATTTTCATCAGGCCTTACTTTATGCAGTCAAGTTACAGCAAATGCTACCTTTCCATTAGTAAGCTTGTTACAAGTCTCTTGTTTCAGAGCTTTTAAAAAACAAAGTTCGATTCACATGTTTGCTCTGTTCCATATAGAAAAATATAGCTGGACTCTAATGGTTTGTTTAAGTAAGTAAAGGATCCTCCTGCTGGGTCGGCCTTGAGAAAAATTTCTGAAACTTGAGGAAGAAAAATGTAGTGTTTATTGGCCCCTATATCAGCCAACATTTTGTAATATACATAAAATAAAAATAAAATAAAATGTTAGTGACTTACAATAACAATTTTTTTTTTTTTTTTTTTTTTTTTTTTGAGACAGAGTCTTGCACTGTTACCTGGGCTGGAGTGCAGTGGTGTGATCTTGGCTCGCTGCAGCCTCTGCCTCCAGGGTTCAAGCGATTCTCCTGCCTCAGCCTCTCAAGTAGCTGGGATTACAGGCGACCACCAACACGCCCAGTTAATTTTTGTATTTTTAGTAAAGACAGGGTTTCACCGTGTTGGCCAGACTGGTTTCTAATTCCTGTCCTTGTGATATGCCCACCTCAGTCTTCCAAAGTGCTGGAAGTACAGGCGTGAGCCACCACACTTGGCTGAATAACAAATTCTTAATTCTTTTCCTTAAATCTGCAGGTTGGCTGTGGTTTTCTGCTGGGCTCTGGATTTACAGTGAATACTTTTGTTGCCTGGGCATCTATTTTGAGTATCAGATTAATTGTCTTGTACCAGGAGCAGAATATAGACATCACTAACTGAATTTCCAGTTCTCAGCTCCCTCCCAGTTACTGAATGTGGCTAATCCAGATATCTGCCCTCAATAAGGACTTCTTGGTGACCTCCCTCTGGGACATATAGACAGAGTCTTCTGGACCAGGCCCATTGATCACCACTCCACTCCCCACCCCACCCCCTGTATGGACTGGAGACCATCGCTCAGTCACAGCAGTGTGACACTGGCAGACAGCCTATTGTCTAAGTGTCCAACATGAGTCCCACACTGCTGTGACTGAGCAGTGGCCTCCAGTCCATGCAGGGAGCTGGAGAAAGGGCAGTGATCAACAGGCCTAGTGAGTTCCATGTTGGACACTTGGGGAATAGGCTTTCTGCCAAGGTAAAGGAGTATACTTTGAAAGGCGCACTGTAACATCCACAACCAAATCCTCTCAAGTCCTGTCAGGACAGGCTTAGAGTCCCTGTCAAGAGAGAGACCTCAAGCATAAATTACAGAGAAAGAAAACAATCTGATTTAAATCTGCTCCACCTGTCTCTCTTTTTAGGCCCCAGACTATAAAGTGGAGAGTGAGTACTTGGGCACTGTGATGATTAATTTCATGTGTCAATTGTCATGCGCCATGGGGTGTCCCCCAAATAAAACATGTATGGGGTGCCTGAGAAGGTGGTTCCTGATGAAATTAGCATTTGAAATCGTGGACTCGGGAAAGTAGATCACTCTCCCCAGTGGGGTTGGGGATTATCCAACCCATTGAGAGCTTCAACATAACACAAAGATGAAGGAAGGATAAATTTGCCATTTTTGCCTTCTGCCTGTTTGCCTCATAAGGACATAGGTTTTCACCTGCTCTTAGTCTGGGATTTATACTTTTCCCTACCATGGTTCTCAGGCCTTCCTGCTTGGAGTAAATTGAACCACACTGGCTTTCCTGGGAGTTCCAATTGCAGATGACATATTATGGGACTTGGCCACCATAATTAGATGATTAAGTTATTCAAAATAAATATTTTTTGGTTCTCTTTCTCTGGAGAACTTCAACTAACACAGATATGTTCTTTGTGTGGTGAAGGACAGGGTACTGAAAGCATAATCCAAAACATCTTAAGCACATTTGAAGCCTCTACTCAAATATTAATTAAGTCAAAGCAGCTAACATCCATTGCCAAAAGTACTCACGGTCAAGGATGAAATGTAGACTTTTCATTGACAAGAAAAGGGAGACTGAATATTTACTGAAAAATAATATAACCTGTCCCAATCCTTCAAGGAAATGTTTCAATTTACTAGGCAGTTCACACCTACAAACTCACTTGGTCTTCATAGCAACCCTGATAGACAGATTTTTGTTTGTTCATTTATTTCTCTTAAACAGGTTATGAAAGGAAATAAAGTACACCAACAATAAGAGTGAATATTTGTAAGACTGAACTGTTTACTGAGCAAAGGTTGGAATGTAGACCTATTTAGTCCAAAAAGCCTTTTAGAATTACAGCCTAGAATGGCTTTCTTCCATCTACCCAACTCATTACATTACTATCTCTCATTATATAAGCTCAATTTTTTAAAAATTGAAACACTGCTATAGATAAAGTATTTTTGTGTGTGTGTTTCTGCCTTTCTTCCTGCAATTCAAGCCACAATTTTCTCTACAATGCGTATTTACTTGTTCTGAATGAAGTATTTTTAAGAAAACATCTAGTTACTTTAGTTCTAGGAGAATTCATAGTAATAATATTTTTGCACTCAAATAATGTCCCTATAAAGCCAAAGTGGGATGGAGATGTGAGAAAAGAAAAGAAGATAACCTTATAGCAAATCTATATGAAAAATGTGGAATAAAATGACTCCCTGCAACATTCAAATGTCAAGATTGTCTATAAATTTCCATGTCTTGTTAATTACCAAATCCCAAGATTAGCACCAAAGCATTGTGATATTTGTAAATATCTGAAATTAACACATACCAAGGAAAACTCTTTCCTCTGAGAGAATATCTGAGGAAATCAGGTCGACAACAAGCTGAAGGCAAGAGAATACCTAATTCTACAAAGCTGCTAAAAAAATAAATGCTTCAGTTTTGTATATGTATTGAATTTTCCATGTCCAATCTAAACCCTTATTTTTTTAAAAAAAAAAAAACATTGATTATAGTGACAAATAATATTCTGTAGACAATTGAAAAGTAAAAACATACCCATCTGAACTCGGGTATACATACCACCACCACTTTAGTATGCATTCACACACGTTATTTCCATGAAAATTTTCCCTTTTTCTTCACATTTTCTCTCCCCAATAATCTCAGGATAGAAGGCTGATGTAGCAAACAGTGCTAGATATGCCCATATAAATTTAATAAGGAAGATCTATAAGTTTATGTCTCATTCATTTGAATTATAGGCTTGTTGTTTTTAATGGATTACTACATTCATAAATATTAACACTTGGTAATTTTCTTCATAGTGTTTTTTGTGCTTTAGATGACATACTGTGGTTTATCACAAAATTCAACTGTTTTAAATTAGATAAATTATTTACTGCATGTAAAAGAAGCTGATGCTGCCAGATAAAGCAGAAAAGGAGCCAAAAGTGTTCAGAATAGCAAGAAATGCTGGGTTTGAGCCTAGGCTTCCCCATCTGCTCTAAAACATAGCTCTGGTTTGGATAGAAAAGAGCTGCTGCCTCTAAGAAACTCTAGATGACGCTCTCTGCTACTCAAAAGTCTGCAGTCAACTCCAACCTACAGGTCATTATTACTGTCCCTGAAACAATTATCTTCTTTTTTTATCAGTAATTCTTGATTCAATAAAAGAAGCTGGTGCATATATTTCTGGTACATGGGAGGCAGAATTAGTGATCATCACCATTTCTAGCTCTTCTGGCAGGGGGCGGGGTGGGGGGTGTCAGCCAAGCAGCACTCATAAAGATGGTAGTTCCACAACATAATGGTCAAATAAATGACAAACTTTTGTTACATCATAGTAGGTCTAGCCAGTCATCATTGATCAGTAATTTTTAAAGATTTTTTTTCATCTGTATGAGTTAAAAAAAAAATGGTTCATTCAGTTTGATTAAGCACAAATATTTTGTCTGCAATGTATATAGATGTTACCCATTAATGTAATTTCTTAGCATTCAAGCTATTTAAAAATGAATAAAACCCATGGAAAATTATTCCATTGGTTGTAATGAAATATGGTGCATATAGGTAGACTAAAAGAAGTTTTCTACATATGTGTAGAAAGGTTTTTGCATTCTTGGAAAAGATATAGCACACACGTAGCTACAATGAAAGTTTAACTTGCAAGTGCTGAATCTACATACTGAAGGCCCAAATATCTACATGGAAGCAGCAAATAAAATACTGTATTACTTGAAATAAAACTCAACCTATTGGCAAAATAATGTAATGGAAGAATTTGAAATTTAGTGACAAAATCAGTTGTAATAAAATTCAAAATTGTCAGCATTTGCAGAACTACAGTGGTAAACATAATTGTATTTTTCCTTATATAAATTGTTATAAAGTTTTGGTGCCACAAAAGAAACAGCACTTGAATATAAAATTTTCTTTTTAATTCTCAACAAGGCTAGGTACTTCTATGGAAGGGTGTGCTGTCACAGATGGAGCAATGGTGAGCGCACACTTGGACAAGGGAGGGTGAGGGGTTCTTATCCCTGACACACATGGCCCCTGCTGTTGTGTCATTCCCCTATTGGCTAGGGTAAAACTGCACAGTCTAAACGAATTCCGATTGGCTAATTTAAAGAGAGTGACTGGGGTGAGTGCTTTGGTGGGGAAAAAAAACAATGGTTATGCAGGGTGGAAAATGAGTCAGGGTGCAGCAGGTAGCAGGTAATCTGAATGAGTCAGGGTGGAGCAGGTAATCAGAATGAGTCAGGTTGGAGCAGGTGATCAGCCCCTGAATTGACTAAAAAGGTGATAAGATCAGGTTTAGGTCCCACCTCCAAATTTATCAAGGGCTCCTGGTGGGACTCAAAAGAGACAGAGCCCCTGACCCCCCTATTCTTCCTCTAAAGTCATGAGGTGGAAGGGCTTCTTTCTCCTTTCTTAGTTCAGGACATCCTCTCTTGAAGTGGCCTGTTTTTCCACATCTATGGCACCAATATTGTCCTTCCTTTCTCTTAGTTCTGGGATTCTTTAACCCTGTTCCCTCACACTCTTTAGGGAACCTGATAGACTATGACCTTGGTCCTCCAGATGGAGGCTGGGGTCCTTTAAAAGAGGATTCAGACCCTTTATAGTTTCTGGCTCCATGGAAGCTCTGTCTAGAAGTACTTGGGTTTGGAGCCATCTGTTGGAAGGTAGAAAACATAAGTTATGTCTTTTGTTTCTGTTTTTCTTCATTCATTTTCACATATACTTTCTGAGCTTCCCTGAAAAGCTCACTTAGAAGATGGTCTTCCCAATTGTCTATCTTTTGTAACTTTTTTGAAATGTCTGGCCAACTTTTAGTGACAAATTGGAATTTCAACATTCCTTATCCAAGGGGATCATCCAAATTGAGGCCTGCATATTGCCTCATTTGCTCCCTCAGTCTGTCTAGGAATCTCATAGGCCCTTCATCCTTTTCCTGTTGTATATAAGTGCTCTAGAAATATTTCGGGTTCAGGGTACTGATTCCCGAATTCCTTTTATTATCATCTCCCTTAGGTCCTGCATCTTTTCCTGGTGATCTGCATCGTTATTGTCCCACTAGGGGTCTGGGGCAGGGAATTTCTGATCCACAGTAGGAACGTTTTCACCAGGAGGGTGCTCACATTCCCAAACTACCATAGCAGCCCTATGAATCATACTCCTTTCTTCCCCTGAAAAGAGGATGCCCAAGAAGGACATTAACTTGACCCAAGTGTATAACTGAAGTCCTAAAAATTGGTCAATTTGTTCTGCCACTCCATAAGGGTCATCTAGTAGCAGTTTAAGCTCCTTTTTAAAATTCCAGACTTCTGAACTGGTTAAGGGAGCATTTACAAAGCCGATGCCCCCCGCCCCTGCTCCTTGTGGTACCTCTTTCAAAGGGAAGAGGGTTTGGGCTGACCTCCTAGGTACAGAGGGAAGTGGGAAATTCTGAATACCTTTTTTACATTGTTTTACCCCACACTGGAGTCCTTTTAGAGAGGGGTATTTAGGTTTGGAGGGAACAGACTGATGAGGCGGTAATTCCCAAGAGTCAGGGTTATAAGGAGAAGGGATAACATGAACAGAGGGGGAGTTTGAAGTGGTATCTGATGCAACAGTGATTGTCTGAGGAGAAAGACTGGGGACATTGAAGGGGGGAAGATAGTCTAGGGGATCCCATGCACTGGAGTCTTTAGGTATGAGAGCTGACGTCTCTGACTTTTCATTTTGAGGTGCCAGATTGGGTTCTTCCCTATTTGTTTAGAAGGGAAAAGGGAGGGCAGATCCTTCCTTGCAACAAAGGGCATAACCTAGCTCTTCTTGAGACACTGGACTTTTATCATTAACATATTGGATTAGAAGCTGACACATTACATCCTCGTTGACCCAAACTGTGGCCAGAAGATTGAGGGATTGAGGATGGGTCCCTGAGTCCAAATAAAACAGCAATATTTTATCATTTGTTGCTTTGGCCTATGTTCAGTCCTTTCATTACCTTTCTAGTGTTTTAGCTGAGACTTAGGGGGCTATCCAGATGAATATGATTGTTACCATCTTTGTCCCCTTGATCCTTGTCTTGCTTGGGGTATTTCCCATCATGATGGTTTTGGAGTAAGATTCAAGGTTCAATTTCCCTTGCTGGAAATTTCTCGACTTTTGGGGTAAGGCTCAATTTCCACTGGAAATTTCTTGCCTTTTGGGGTGAGGCTCAATTTCCCCTCCAGAAATTTATTGCCTTTTCTACTACTGGAGGTTTGTGTGAGGTTCAATCCCCGCCCCGCCCCCCCCTCCCCCAGTGAAGATGTCTCACATTTTTTTAACTTCTAAGCCACCCTGACCAAGGAGTACTTCACTGCCCCACCCCACGGCTTTCTTACATTGGTCCCGACCACCAAGGAAATACTTTACCGGCTCCTACGGTTTCTCCTTCCTTGGTCTGTGCAGAGTCGTTGCCTAGTATGTGAGGATCCTTTAAGTTAGGTTGCTAGCGAATGTGTGTGGCTTTATTCTTTTTTTTTTTTTTTTTTTTCCTTTTTTTCCCCCCATATTGCTGAGAGCTGGGGTTATTCCTCGTACCTCGCACTGGATGGGTTCTGATTTCGCCTGCCTGAGGCCACCACAAAGGGCAGGGTGCATGCTTCCTCATGAGACAGAACCAGAGACTGCCCCCGAAGGGGAATGTAATCATGGGTGAGCCCCCAAATTGTTATAGATAAAGTTTTGGTGCCGCAAAAGAAATAGCACTCAAATATAAAATTTTCATTTTAATTCTTAGCAAGGCAAGACACTTCTATAGAAGGGTGCACTCTCACAGATGAAGCAATGGTGGGTGCACACTTGGACAAGGAATGGGAAGGGGTTCTTATCCCTGATTCATGGTGGCCCCTGCTGCTGTGTGGTTCCCCTATTGGCTAGGGTAAAACTGCACAGGTAAACTAATTCTGATTGGCTAATTTAAAGAGAGTGACAAAATGAGTGCTTTGGTGGGAAAAAAATGGTTATGCAGAGTGGAGAATAAGTCAGGGCAGAGCAGGTAGCAGGTAATCTGAATGAGTCAGGGTGGAGCAGGTAATCAGAAAGAGTCAGGGTGGAGTAGGTAATGGAAAAAGGTTGCTTTACAAGGAAGTTAAGTTTAAAAGTAGAAGAAAAAGAATTGAACATACTGACATATTTATTCTTTGAAGAGAAATTTAGAACTTATATCTAACATAAATGTTCAGTCATTTTTTAAAAAAATTTCTTTTGTTGAATAACAATAAGCAAATGTAAATGTACATGTCTCCTGGATTTATGCTGTTGGATCAATAGATTTTGTAATTTTATACTTCCTTAAGAATTAATAGCTAAGTCTCAATAAGCTACCTCAAAGAAGTTCACTGATGGTAATGTAGTTTTTATGACATATCAGGTTTTATGCATGTTCTTTCACAATTTCATTGACATCAGTGAAATTATAGGTCAATATATTTAACTTCTGAATAAATATAGCTTTTAAAATCTATATTATACTTCAATTGGCTTATAAAATTTTTGAATTTTAATATAACTGATATGGCTTGGCTGGGTCCCCACCCAAATCTCATCTTGAATTGTATTTTCCATAATCCCAATGTGTAGTGGGAGGGACTCGGTGGAAGGTAATTGAATCATGGGAGTGGTTACCCCATGAAGCTATTCTCATGATAGTGAGTGAGATCTCACGAGATCTGATGATTTTATAAGGGTTTTTTCTCCCTTTTGCTCATTCTTCTCCTTGCTGCTGCTATGTGAAAAAGGATGTGTTTGCTTCACCTTCCACCACGATTGTAAGTGTCCTGAGGCTTCCCCAGGCATGCTGAACTGTCAGTCAATCAAATGGCTTTTATTTATAAATTACCCAGTCTTGGGTATGTCTTTATTAGCTGTGTGAAAATAGACTAATACAATAGTACTGCAGGAATGCATCCGTGATATTAAATAGAAATCTCAATTTACTCAATTCATTCAAGTTAATTCATTTTTGTGAGGACACAAGAAAAAAATAGAATGAAAAGAAATGGGATTAATATAGAAAAAGTCATCTTAGAAATTTTCTAAAATATTTTTTAGCTATATGAATAAAAAGTAATCAATATTAAAATCAAAAACTTCTAAGTTATACAAACATTTTCATTTTATACTTGAGCATCCTGTGAAGGGCCATTGGTTGCTTATTAAATGTTAACTTTCCTCTCTTTATTAATAAAAACTGTATTTACGCAAGGCAACAATGACCCCAAAATGAAATGTACATGTCTTTTTTTCCCCTTGAATATACGTTACCATGCCACTAAATTCTGGCCAAGAATTTAGCCAGATGCCAGGGATTGAGGGGAATGAGAAGATATTGGTCAAAAGATACAATGTTTTAGTTAGATAAAGAATGTTTTAGTTTAGTTCCTTTAAAAAGGATTGATCATCTTATATTGAGAAGTGACATCTAAGTTTTTTTTTTGTTTTTTTTTTTTAATTTGGTTACCCTATGTGCAGTTTATCAAAAGCATTAGAATAAATTAGAATAAATGCTTGGTTCATTTTTTCCATTAGTCTTTAGAGTAATGAATTATTTTACTTGCATCACTAAACCATGATCATTACATTTTTATGTTTCTTTAATGTTATTTAATATTTTAAAATTTTAGTTGTATATATTTTGGAGATAAAAAAGGAGGCTATGATATATGTATATTATGTATAATGATTGAATCGAGGTTATTAACATATTCATCACTTCAAATACTTATAATCTATCTTTTTATATCTAAATAAAACATTATTTCCTTTGACCAATATCTTCTCATTCCCCTCCATCCCTAGCATCTGGCAACTATCATTTTTCTTTCTGTTTGTTTAAGTCTAATTGTTTTAGATTTCATTTATGAGTGAGAACATATTTTTGTTTGTTTGTTTGTTTTTGTTCTTGGCTTATTTTACTTAGCATAATGTCCTCCAGGTTCATCTATGGTGATGCAAATTATAGAATTTTCTTTTTTAAAGGCTGACTATTGGGGTGATGAGATCCAACACCAGTTCACAGGGGAGATGAAGTCCAGCGGAGTCAAAGGATTGAGACAAGAGTTTGAGAGAGAAAAGTGGGACCAGGGGGCCATCGTGCTTGTGGAGGCTGCAAAGTCCTTGAGCTCTGGGAGCGCACACTATTTGTTGGCAATCCAACAAAGAAACAGGTGGTGAGAATGTGGGGGTCAAAAGAGTGTGTTGCATTAAGCACATAATTTACAGCTGTGATGGTTAACATATTCCCTCCTACGTGAGATAATGGAGAGCAAGTTCTTTTAACTCAATTAAAATTGATCCTGAAGAGCAAGAACCAAGGAGTCAGCAAGTCTAGACACATTCCAGAGCCATGAGCCCCGGATTCTATCCAAGCCATGAAAGATTTTATACCCTGGGCTTAGATTATGGTGTGTCAGGGTAGCTTTCCACCCCTTAGCATGGAGTTTGGTGTTCCAAAGACCACTAGGGTTTTTAGACCCTGAACCCTGGACATGTTATGCAGTTTTCTTGAATGTTCCCCTAAAGTTAATATCAGTATTATGGAAAATGCCAATTGTTCATCCTCTAACAAGATAATACCTACTTTAAATGATTTGTCTGGTCATTTTTAACTAAAATGTAAAGACAAGTTTCATTGATTTAAAATTTAAAAATCAAAAGGTTTTCTTAGAGTGACTCAAATTAATGGAAATTTTCAAAAGAAAAATGATGTTATCCTAATAAAACTTTAAGATGTGTCTATAAAATATACTGCCTGATATTAAGTCACTCAAGCTTTTCTTTTATTTGTATGTGCCTTATATTTATCATCTATCTTATATATCAATTTCATCTGTTTTTAATTTGAATCTATTTTAAATTAATTTCTTGTAGACAGCATACAGTGGGTCATGTTTTTCTTCCATTAAGAAAATCTCTATTATTAAAGACTTTCTATATTTAATATAATTATTGCTATAAGCTTTATATATGCCATTTTATCCATTTATTTTGTTTGTTTGTTTTCAGAGATTTTCTATTTTCCCTTTCATTTCTTCTTGTGGGCTACCTAAATATTATTTATTTCATGTTTTCATGGAAGTGTTTTGAGTATAACTTATTTGTTCATGATGCACATCTATCTTAATTTGTTGGCAATGCTCAAGTTTAAATCTGTGTATGAAGTCCTAGTCAACTTCTTGTATGGCCCAGGCATTAAAATGACCAGAAACTACACAGAACCATCTCTGAGAACTGAATGATAGTGTGGATCACTACTCAGGCTTCCTATTAACACCTGAGTAGCACACTGCTGGGAAGACTAGAATAGCAATGCAAAGAATTAGAAAAGTAAATTTAAAGTTTCTTTCCTCCTCCTCTGTCCTTTCTGTAACCTTATTCCCACTCTGTTTGAAAGAGGCTAGGGTGTGGTCCCTGTTTTCAGTTGTTTACTTCAGGTGGTTGGTGGAGCCTCATCTCCGAATACATTCAGCACTACCTGGTAATGGGGGAGCACCACCTTCATTCATTAGTGCAGGGCAGGAATTGGCAGCAGGATTCTGTCTCACAGTAACCATGATGGCAGTGCCCTGTGGAAAATAGGAAGGTTATAGAGCAAATATTGTCAAAAGTGTTTTGTCCTCCTGGGCTTCCCAATCCTTGTACTTTGGTTAGAGAATGAAGCAATTTCTTGTTTGCATTGTTGCTTGTTTTTTCTGAATCTGTTCCTGTTTCTAGGAAGTCACTTGTTGTAATGTCCAGGCTGGGATATATAAGAAGTAAAAATGTACCAACATATAAATGTAAAATAATGTCAAGAAAGTCCTCAGGTACTGAAGTCACTAGTCAATCTGTATTCTTTCCCTCCTTCCACAGTCTTTATAGTATTTTGTACATTTTGTTCAGGGTTTACTATTTGCAATTATTAGTAGGGGAGAGGTCTGTGGACTCACTCTGTGTTCTCTGAAGCTGGAAGTTTCTTAATTTAATTCTAACTGTCCTTACATGAGAGTTTTTAAAAAGCAGATTACTTTTACCCACATATTTATTGTTTTTGTTGCCATTGATTACTTTGTATAGATATACATCTGGACCATTTTCCACTTGTCTAATAATTTGGTATTTCTTTTAGTACTGGTGTGTTGAATGTCAGATACAGTGCATTCTAGATTTCTCTTCAAAGAATCAGTATGTCAGTATGTTCAGTTGTTTGTCCTCCATTTCAAAGTTTAACTTCTTTGTAGTTTCAGTGAAGAACATTTTCAACCAGTTTTAATCAGTAGTTTACATCTGTTCACCTGGTTACCTACTCTGTCCTGACTCATCCTGGTCACCTGCTTTGACCTAAGTCACCCCTGGTCACCTTCTCTGACCTCAGTCACATTTACCATCCTTCCTGCCAGACTACTCATCCTGTCACTCTGGCTTATACCCCTGCCCTCTTTAGAATAGCAAATCAGAATTAGTTTAGACTGTGAGGTCTAACCCTAGCCAATAGGGGAACTACACAGCAGTAGGGGCTACCTGCTTTAGGAATAAGAACCCCTTCCCCTCCCTTGTTCAGGTATGCTCTCTCCATTACTCCATTCACAAGTTGCACCCTTCTTTAGAGGTGAAAATTGCTTTGCTGAGAAAATTATATTTATATTTTTTTGCTATTTCTTTGTGGCACCAAGGAACAAGCATTTTGTTTCTAACATTGACCATGAATTATTTCTTTTTGTATATCTGGAGTTATTTCATCATTATTTTTGTATGATATTTTGTTGTGCATAGAATTCCATATGAATGATCCATAGTTAAGTAAATAATTACTTCAATATATTCTGACTTTCACTGTACAATAAAAGGCTGTTGTCATTCTTAAAGTTGGTCCTGTAGGAGTAATATGTCTTTTCATTAACACTAACTTTTCATTAGTGTATTGCTTTACACTGTTTTAAGTAATTTGTTTATTATGTACCTATGTGATTTTATTTATGACCCTTTATTTACATGAGATTCTTGGATTTATACTTTTCACAAAATTTTAAAAGTTGTCTGTCATTATTCTACTAAATATATTTCTAGCCCTCTCTACCACAAATGGTTTCTCTCCTTTTGAGGCTCAAATTAGGTAAATAGTAAGCCACTTGGTGTTTTTCTAGAGCTTATTAATGGTGTGCTTAATTTTTTTAGTCTTTTATTTACATATGTTTCATTTAGAATAATTTAATTTCTGTGTTTTCAAATTTATGTAATTGTCTGCAATGTCTAATATTCTGTTAATTTGTCTATTGTATTACTTAATCTCAGATATTACATCTTTTTAATTACAGTTTATTATGTGTGTGTTTTTAACCTCTTTCTCTGCTTTTCATGGTTTTCTCTGTAGTCTTGAATATGAGTATATTGATAAGACCATTTGTTAATGCCCTTGACCACCCATTTTATCATTTTTGTCATTTCCAGGTCTAATTCTACTACCTATTTTTTTCTCTGATACTAAGCAATATTTTTGTAATTCTTTTCATGTCTGTTTTTTTGTTTGTTTATTTGTTTTCGTTTTGTTTTGTTTTGTTTTTGATCATAGTAATGGTAATATATTTTGTTTTTAGGTTCCATACTTTGGATTATAGACTGAGGTCAATTACTGGAAAAGATTTATTTGTTTTTTTGTTCAGGGCTTTATTTTAAGCTTTGTTAGATCCAAAATAGATTTTTGGCTTCAATTTTATTCTTTTATTTTTTAAACACCATTCTGAGAACTCTATGTGATGCCTATGTATTAGGAGTTTTTACATCTTGTCTATTAAATAGTAAAATAAAATATTCTCAACTCTATGTGAGTCTTAGTATTGTTCTGAGTGTTACTTGCTATAATTATTTTTCCAGTCTCTGTTATTTTTTAGTAGGCATTCAGTTGAAGAATTCATGGGGATTACATTCATATTTTTGGAGCTTGCTCTTGGTACTGGGCATAACAAAATAGGAATCAAATAATTAAGCACAAAGAACAGTGTTTGTCTTCCTTAAATTTAATATGGTGAAAAAAAAGAAAACAAAACTTTTACATATAACCCCCTTTTTGAAAGGATAGAATTTTAAATCCAGGATAGAAAATAATTTTTATTCCATTTTCAGGACATATGCTCATTGTTGCTCTGAACAAAATTTATTGTCAAAAGTAAATGAAGTGTTAATGGTTCATTCATTTATTGTTTAGATTTATCATTCATTGCAGGATTTTTAATAATTTTCAGTCTCTGTGTATAGGCTAAAGATACATAATTGGCTTAAGTTTCCATAATAAATTAGTTTGTGACAAAAGTAATTCTGACAATGTATCCATAAATAATTAAATAACATCTAGATTTATTTTTACTTCATTAAATTAATTTTAGCATGTGCATTGGATAATAAGATATTAATTCTTTATTGCCATAAATAAATTTTAAAAAATTATGTATATCTTTCTTTCTTTGTTTTCTTGAATTATTCAATAATATTTGGTTTGCTAACAGGTGCTCAAATTTTATAGACAAACATACACACTTACCCCTTTATTGTCTTACTCACAAGCTGTATAATATGCTTATGTAAAATGCCTTCAGTTTGTAACCAGCTTTATTAATATTTACTATATATTGCAACAATATAATCATTTTACATATTATATTGTTTCAAATACTGAAACAATTATAAATTAGCATAAAACATATAAAAAAAATTGTCATCTTGCCAAAAGCTCCTTTGTATCTAGCCAACTTAATGGCCTGACTCAATCCACAAACACTCCATAATCTGCCTTATCTCACTATAGTTTACATCTGTCTTTTGTAGAGTTTCATATAAATGGAAGTCTATATTACACTAGTTTCTTGCTTCTTTGGTTCATCAAAATACATTTGAGATTCACTTGTAATATCAGATAAATCAATATTGCATAGGTTTCTGTTGATCACTGTGTATGCCTAGAGGATCAGTGACGCTTGTGTGTAGTCATGCTCCACATAATGACATTTTAATCAACAACTCACCATATACATGATGGTAGTCTCATAAGATTATAATATATTCTTACTGTACTTTTTCTATGCTTAGATTGTTTAGATATGCAAATACTTAAACATTGTGTTAAAATTGCCTACAGTATTTAGTGCAGTAACATGCTGTACAAATTTGTAGCCGAGGAGCAATAGGCCATACCGTATATCCTAGATGTGTAGTAGTCTATAACATGAATTAATAGGTTTGTGCAAGTAAATTCTATGTTGTTTGCACAAGAACTAAACTGCTTAATGGTGCACTTTTCAGAATATATCCCCATCATTAAGAGATGCATGGCTGTGTTTTATCTATTTGATTATCGAGTTGTCTCAGCAAGATTGTGTTAAAAATGTATTATTTTCCTATTTAATTTTCTCAGTACCTTTGCTATAAATAAATTAACTATATATTTATGGGTTTTATTTATGGGTTCTATGAGGTTACACTGATTTATATGTCTAATTTAAACAAATACCACACAATCTAAATATTTTATATTTTGATGCTATTGCAAAAGGGATATTTTAAAATTTCACTTTCCAAATGTTTATGGCTAGCATATAGATATACAAATCTGCATTTTTTTTTTTTGTAATGTTGACCTTGTTTTCCACAGACTTACTAAGCTCACTTATTATCTCAAGTATATTTTGGTAGCTACCTTAGGATATTTTTCATATATGACTGTGGTACTTATAAATAGATACTTTCAGAATTTTTTCTGTATCCATTTTGTATATTTTTCTTATTTTATTGCAATGATTAGGACAGCCATTACAGTAGTCAATGGAAGTTGGATTATTTTAGTTTCAAATACAAGGTTACTAGTATTAGATTGATTTAAATTTTATTTTCATATGACCTTGTAACCCATGACTTTTATAAAATAAATTATTACTTTTAGTGGATTTATTTTGTAGTTTCCTTATGACATTTTTTGCATTCATGCGTTAAAAAATTTTAGGGTAAATATAATTGTAATTTTTATCTTTCAATCTACATGTCATTTATTTCTGCCTTTAAGGTTTTTTAAGTTTTTAGTTATTATGGGTACAAAATATTAATAGTTGTATATATTTGTGTGGTACATGTGGTGTTCTGATGCAAGTATACAATGTCTAATAATTACATTAGGGTAATTAGAGTATCTAGCACCTCAAGCATTTATTATTTCCTTGTGTTAGTAATATAATTTCATTCTTTAACCAATATTAAATATACAATAAACAATCATCAACTATATTAACCTTGTTGTGGTATAAATTACTAGATATTATTCATTCTATCTAACTATATTTTGCACCTATTAATCCTCCACCCAACTACCCTTCCCAGCCTCTGGTAGCCATTACTCTACTATCTCTATGAGTTTAATTGTTTCAAATTTTAGCTCTCACATAAGAGGGAAAACATAAAAAAATTATATGTGCCTGACTTATTTTACTTAACATAATGTTCTCCAGTCTCATCTGTGTTTCTAGAAATAACAGAATTTCATTCATTTATGTCTGAACAATATTCCATTATGTATATATGCCATGCTATCTTTATCCATTCTTTTACTGATGAACACTGAAGCTGATTCCAAATCTTGGCTATTGTGAAAAGTGTTACAATAAACAGGAAGTGCAGACATTTCTTTAATATGCTGATTCCTGGGGGCGGAGCAAGATGGCCGAATAGGAACAGCTCCAGTCACCAACTCCCAACGCGAGCGACACAGAAGACCGGTGATTTCTGCATTTTCAACTGAGGTACTGGGTTCATCTCACTGGGGAGTGCCAGACGATCGGTGCTGGTCAGCTGCTGCAGCCCGACCAGCGAGAGCTGAAGCAGGGCGAGGCATCGCCTCACCTGGGAAGCGCAAGGGGGAAGGGAATCCCTTTTCCTAGCCAGGGGAACTGAGACACACAACACCTGGAAAATCGGGTAACTCCCACCCCAATATTGCGCTTTAAGCAAACAGGCACACCAGGAGATCATATCCCACACCTGGCCGGGAGGGTCCCACGCCCACGGAGCCTCCCTCATTGCTAGCACAGCAGTCTGTGATCTACCGGCAAGGCAGCAGCAAGGCTGGGAGAGGGGCGCCCGCCATTGCTGAGGCTTAAGTAGGTAAACAAAGCTGCTGGGAAGCTCCAACTGGGTGGAGCTCACAGCAGCTCAAGGAAACCTGCCTGTCTCTGTAGACTCCGCCTCTGGGGGCAGGGCACAGCTACACAACAACAACAACAACAACAAAAAAGCAGCAGAAACCTCTGCAGACGCAAACGACTCTGTCTGACAGCTTTGAAGAGAGCAGTGGATCTCCCAACACGGAGGTTGAGATCTGAGAAGGGACAGACTGCCTGCTCAAGTGGGTCCCTGACCCCTGAGTAGCCTAACTGGGAGACATCCCCCACTAGGGGCAGTCTGACACCCCACACCTCACAGGGTGGAGTACACCCCTGAGAGGAAGCTTCAAAAGCAAGAATCAGACAGGTACACTCGCTGTTCAGAAATATTCTATCTTCTGCAGCCTCTGCTGCTGATACCCAGGCAAACAGGGTCTGGAGTGGACCTCAAGCAATCTCCAACAGACCTACAGCTGAGGGTCCTGACTGTTAGAAGGAAAACTATCAAACAGGAAGGACACCTACACCAAAACCCCATCAGTACATCACCATCATCAAAGACCAGAGGCAGATAAAACCACAAAGATGGGGAAAAGGCAGGGCAGAAAAGCTGGAAATTCAAAAAAAAAAAGCGCATCTCCCCCGGCAAAGGAGCGCAGCTCATCGCCAGCAATGGATCAAAGCTGGACGGAGAATGACTTTGACGAGATGAGAGAAGAAGGCTTCAGTCCATCAAATTTCTCAGAGCTAAAGGAGGAATTACGTACCCAGCACAAAGAAACTAAAAATCTTGAAAAAAAAGTGGAAGAATTGATGGCTAGAGTAATTAATGCAGAGAAGGTCATAAACAAAATGAAAGAGATGAAAACCATGACACGAGAAATACGTGACAAATGCACAAGCTTAAGTAACCGACTCGATCAACTGGAAGAAAGAGTATCAGCAATTGAGGATCAAATGAATGAAATGAAGCGAGAAGAGAAACCAAAAGAAAAAAGAAGAAAAAGAAATGAACAAAGCCTGCAAGAAGTATGGGATTATGTAAAAAGACCAAATCTCCGTCTGATTGGGGTGCCTGAAAGTGAGGGGGAAAATGGAACCAAGTTGGAAAACACTCTTCAGGATATCATCCAGGAGAACTTCCCCAACCTAGTAGGGCAGGCCAACATTCAAATCCAGGAAATACAGAGAACACCACAAAGATACTCCTCGAGAAGAGCAACTCCAAGACACATAATTGCCAGATTCACCAAAGTTGAAATGAAAGAAAAAATCTTAAGGGCAGCCAGAGAGAAAGGTCGGGTTACCCACAAAGGGAAGTCCATCAGACTCACAGCAGATCTCTCGGCAGAAACTCTCCAAGCCAGAAGAGAGTGGGGGCCAATATTCAACATTCTTAAAGAAAAGAATTTTAAACCCAGAATTTCATATCCAGCCAAACTAAGTTTCATAAGTGAAGGAGAAATAAAATCCTTTACAGATAAGCAAATGCTTAGAGATTTTGTCACCACTAGGCCTGCCTTACAAGAGACCCTGAAGGAAGCACTAAACATGGAAAGGAACAACCGGTACCAGCCATTGCAAAAACATGCCAAAATGTAAAGACCATCGAGGCTAGGAAGAAACTGCATCAACTAATGAGCAAAATAACCAGTTAATATCATAATGGCAGGATCAAGTTCACACATAACAATCTTAACCTTAAATGTAAATGGACTAAATGCTCCAATGAAAAGACACAGACTGGCAAACTGGATAAAGAGTCAAGACCCATCAGTCTGCTGTATTCAGGAGACCCATCTCACACGCAGAGACATACATAGGCTCAAAATAAAGGGATGGAGGAAGATTTACCAAGCAAATGGAGAACGAAAAAAAGCAGGGGTTGCAATCCTAGTCTCTGATAAAACAGACTTTAAACCATCAAAGATCAAAAGAGACAAAGAAGGCCATTACATAATGGTAAAGGGATCAATTCAACAGGAAGAGCTAACTATCCTAAATATATATGCACCCAATATAGGAGCACCCAGATTCATAAAGCAAGTCCTTAGGGACTTACAAAGAGACTTAGACTCCCATACAATAATAATGGGAGACTTCAACACTCCACTGTCAACATTAGACAGATCAACAAGACAGAAACTTAGCAAGGATATCCAGGAATTGAACTCATCTCTGCAGCAAGCAGACCTAATAGACATCTATAGAACTCTCCACCCCAAATCAACAGAATATACATTCTTCTCAGCACCACATCACACTTACTCCAAAATTGACCATATAATTGGAAGTAAAGCACTCCTCAGCAAATGTACAAGAACAGAAATTATAACAAACTGTCTCTCAGACCACAGTGCAATCAGACTAGAACTCAGGACTAAGAAACTCAATCAAAACCGCTCAACTACATGGAAACTGAACAACCTGCTCCTGAATGACTACTGGGTACATAACGAAATGAAGGCAGAAATAAAGATGTTCTTTGAAACCAATGAGAACAAAGATACAACATACCAGAATCTCTGGGACACATTTAAAGCAGTGTGTAGAGGGAAATTTATAGCACTAAATGCCCACAAGAGAAAGCAGGAAAGATCAAAACTTGACACTCTAACATCGCAATTAAAAGAACTAGAGAAGCAAGAGCAAACACATTCGAAAGCTAGCAGAAGGCAAGAAATAACTAAGATCAGAGCAGAACTGAAGGAGATAGAGACACAAAAAAACCCTCCAAAAAATCAATGAATCCAGGAGTTGGTTTTTTGAAAAGATCAACAAAATTGACAGACCACTAGCAAGACTAATAAAGAAGAAAAGAGAGAAGAATCAAATCGACGCAATTAAAAATGATAAAGGAGATATCACCACCGACCCCACAGAAATACAAACTACCATCAGAGAATACTATAAACACCTTTACGCAAATAAACTGAAAAACCTAGAAGAAATGGATAATTTCCTGGACACTTACACTCTTCCAAGACTAAACCAGGAAGAAGTTGAATCCCTGAATAGACCAATAGTAGGCTCTGAAATTGAGGCAATAATTAATAGCCTACCAACCAAAAAAAGTCCAGGACCAGATGGATTCACAGCTGAATTCTACCAGAGGTATAAGGAGGAGTTGGTACCATTCCTTCTGAAACTATTCCAATCAATAGAAAAAGAGGGAATCCTCCCTAACTCATTTTATGAGGCCAACATCATCCTGATACCAAAGCCTGGCAGAGACACAACAAAAAAGAGAATTTTAGACCAATATCCCTGATGAACATCGATGCAAAAATCCTCAATAAAATACTGGCAAACCGGATTCAACAACACATCAAAAAGCTTATCCACCATGATCAAGTGGGCTTCATCCCTGGGATGCAAGGCTGGTTCAACATTCGCAAATCAATAAACATAATCCAGCATATAAACAGAACCAAAGACAAGAACCACATGATTATCTCAATAGATGCAGAAAAGGCTTTTGATAAAATTCAACAGCCCTTCATGCTAAAAACGCTCAATAAATTCGGTATTGATGGAACGTACCTCAAAATAATAAGAGCTATTTATGACAAACCCACAGCCAATATCATACTGAATGTGCAAAAACTGGAAAAATTCCCTTTGAAAACTGGCACAAGACAGGGATGCCCTCTCTCACCACTCCTATTCAACATAGTGTTGGAAGTTCTGGCTAGGGCAATTAGGCAAGAGAAAGAAATCAGGGGTATTCACTTAGGAAAAGAAGAAGTCAAATTGTCCCTGTTTGCAGATGACATGATTGTATATTTAGAAAACCCCATCGTCTCAGCCCAAAATCTCCTTAAGGTGATAAGCAACTTCAGCAAAGTCTCAGGATACAAAATTAATGTGCAAAAATCACAAGCATTCTTATACACCAATAACAGACAAACACAGAGCCAAATCATGAATGAACTTCCATTCACAATTGCTTCAAAGAGAATCAAATACCTAGGAATCCAACTTACAAGGGATGTAAAGGACCTCTTCAAGGAGAACTACAGACCACTGCTCAGTGAAATAAAAGAGGACACAAACAAATGGAAGAACATACCATGCTCATGGATAGGAAGAATCAATATCGTGAAAATGGCCATACTGCCCAAGGTAATTTATAGATTCAATGCCATCCCCATCAAGCTACCAATGACTTTCTTCACAGAATTGGAAAAAACTGCTTTAAAGTTCATATGGAACCAAAAAAGAGCCCGCATCTCCAAGACAATCCTAAGTCAAAAGAACAAAGCTGGAGGCATCACGCTACCTGACTTCAAACTATACTACAAGGCTACAGTAACCAAAACAGCATGGTACTGGTACCAAAACAGAGATATAGACCAATGGAACAGAACAGAGTCCTCAGAAATAATACCACACATCTACAGCCATCTGATCTTTGACAAACCTGAGAGAAACAAGAAATGGGGAAAGGATTCCCTATTTAATAAATGGTGCTGGGAAAATTGGCTAGCCATAAGTAGAAAGCTGAATCTGGATCCTTTCCTTACTCCTTATACGAAAATTAATTCAAGATGGATTAGAGACTTAAATGTTAGACCTAATACCATAAAAATCCTAGAGGAAAACCTAGGTAGTACCATTCAGGACATAGGCATGGGCAAAGACTTCATGTCTAAAACACCAAAAGCAACGGCAGCAAAAGCTAAAATTGACAAATGGGATCTAATTAAACTAAAGAGCTTCTGCACAGCAAAAGAAACTACCATCAGAGTGAACAGGCAACCTACAGAATGGGAGAAAATTTTTGCAATCTACTCATCTGACAAAGGGCTAATATCCAGAACCTACAAAGAACTCCAACAAATTTACAAGAAAAAAACAAACAACCCCATCAAAAAGTGGGCAAAAGATATGAACAGACATTTCTCAAAAGAAGACATTCATACAGCCAACAGACACATGAAAAAATGCTCATCATCACTGGCCATCAGAGAAATGCAAATCAAAACCACAATGAGATACCATCTCACACCAGTTAGAATGGCGATCATTCAAAAGTCAGGAAACAACAGGTGCTGGAGAGGATGTGGAGAAATAGGAACACTTTTACACTGTTGGTGGGACTGTAAACTAGTTCAACCATTATGGAAAACAGTATGGCGATTCCTCAAGGATCTAGATCTAGATGTACCATATGACCCAGCCATCCCATTACTGGGGATATACCCAAAGGATTATAAATTATGCTGCTATAAAGACACATGCACACGTATGTTTATTGAGGCACTATTCACAATAGCAAAGACTTGGAATCAACCCAAATGTCCATCAGTGACAGATTGGATTAAGAAAATGTGGCACATATACACCGTGGAATACTATGCAGCCATAAAAAAGGATGAGTTTGCGTCCTTTGTAGGGACATGGATGCAGCTGGAAACCATCATTCTTAGCAAACTATCACAAGAACAGAAAACCAAACACCGCATGTTCTCACTCATAGGTGGGAACTGAACAATGAGATCACTTGGACTCAGGAAGGGGAACATCACACACCGGGGCCTATCATGGGGAGGGGGGAGGAGGGAGGGATTGCATTGGGAGTTATACCTGATGTAAATGACGAGTTGATGGGTGCAGCAGACCAACATGGCACAAGTATACATATGTAACAAACCTGCACGTTATGCACACGTACCCTAAAACTTAAAGTATAATAACAATAAATAAATTTAAAAAAAAAAATATGCTGATTCCTTTTATTTGCGTTTATACTTAGTAGTGGGGTTGCTGGGTAAAATGGTAGTTCTATTTTTAGCTTCATAAGGAATCTCCATACCATTCTCTTTTTTTTGTTTGTTTGCTTTTTTGTCTTTTTTATTTCCATACCTAAAGTGTATGTGCTAATTTACATTCCCACCAACAATGTACAGGGGTTTCCCTTTGTCCACAACCTCACTAAAACTTGTTATTGCCTGTCTTTTGGATAAAGTTAATTTTAATTGGTGTGAGATGATAGCTCATTGTGATTTTGATGTCCATTTCTCTGATAATTAATGATGTTGAGCATTTTTTACATACCTATTGGGCCATGTATGTCTTCTTTTAAGAAATGTCTATTCGGATCACTCGCCAATTTTTAAATCAGATTGCTTGATTTTTTTTTTATTGAGTTGTTTGGACTCCTCATATATTCTGATTAAAAATCCCTTGTCAGATGGATAGTAGTTAAATATTTTCTCATTCTGTGAGTTGCCTATGCGTTAGTTGATTGTGTCCTTTGCTCTGAAGAAGCTTTTAGGCTTTATGTGATTCTACTTGTCTATTTGTGCTTTGGTTGCCTATGCTTTTGAAGTATTACTCAAAAGATCTTTACATAGACCAATGTCCTGCAGAGTTTCTCCAAAGTTTTCTTTCAGTAGTTTTAGAGCTTCAGGTCTTAGATGTAAGAGTTTAATTCATTTGGATTTGATTTTTTTATATGATGAGAGACAAGAGTCTAGTTTTATTTTTCTGCATGTGTGTTTGTGTGTGTATACAGTGAAAATACTATCTATCTATCTATCTATCTATCTATCTATCTATCTATCTATCTAATCTATCTATCTATCCTGTCTATCTCCAGTTTTCAAAGCACCGTTTATTTAAGAGACTATTCTTTCTTCAATGTATGTTCTTGGTGCCTTGTCAAAAATGGGTTCATTGTAGATGGATTTATTTATGGATTCTCTATGCAGTTCCATTGGTCTATGTGTCTTTTTTTTTATATCACTACCATGCGGTTTTTGTTTCTACAGCTCTGTAGTATGTTTGAAGTCAGGTAATGTGATTCCTTCAGTTTTTCTTTTTACTCAGAATGGTTTTGGCTATTCTGAGTCTATTGTGGTTCCACATACATTTTATAATTATTTTTTCTATTTCCGTGAAGAATATCACTGGCATTTTGATAAGAACTGCAATAAACCTGTAGATTGTTTTGGATAGTACGCACGTTTTAACAATATTGATTTGTCCAATCAAAGGACATGGAATATATTTTATTTTTTTTCTGTCCTTGGTGTTTTATAGTAGAAATTGTTTATTGCTTTGGTAAAGTTTTTTCCTAGGCATTTAATTTTATTTGTAGCTATTGTAAATAGGATTACTTTCTTGATTTTTTTAAAAGATTGTTCACTGGTGAAATACATAATTCTACTGATTTTTGTATGTTGATTTTTGTATTCTGTAACTTTACTAAAACTGTCAGATCTAATTGTTTTTTGCTTTTTTGTTTTGCTGAAGTTCTTATGTTTTGTATTAATACATGATCACATGGTCTAAAACAAAATAATTTGACTTCTATTCCAGTTCAGATGTCAGTTATTTCTTTATTTTGTCTAATTGCTCTAACTAGAACATCCAGTACTGGTATGGTTTGGATCTGTGTCACCCACCCAAATTTTATGTCAAATTGTAATCCCCAGTGTTGGAGCTAGGACCTGGTGGATGGTGACTTAATCATGGGGGTGGATTGCTTGTGAATTATTTGGCACCATCTGCTTAGTGATTTTCTCTTAACAGAGTTATCATGAGATCTGATTATTTAAGCATATAGCACCTTGCTTGCCCCTCTCTTTCTTTTGCTTCTTCTCCCACTATGTGAGACACCTCATTCTCATTTTGCTTTTTGCCATGATTGGAAGTTTCCTGATGCCTCCCCAGAGATGTAAGCCACTATGCTTCCTATACAGCCTGCAGAACAATGACATAATTAAATCTCTTTAAATAAACTACCCAGTCTCAGATATTTCTTTATAGCAATGTGAAAATGAACTAATCCAGAAAATTGGTACCAAGGAGTGAGGCATTGCTTCTCCCTTGGTCCTTGGTGGCTTCCACAAACTGTTAAGTATGTAGGTACACAGAGTCCAAGAATTGAGGTGTGGGAAACTGCCTAGGTTTCAAAGAATGAGATTTCAGAGATACCTGCTCCTCAGGTATATTTATATTTCAGGTAAAGATACTTGAAAATGTGGAAGCAGTTTTGGAACTGTGTAAAGGCAGAGGTTGGAAGAGTTGGGAGGGCTCAGAAGATGACAGGCTGATAAGAGAAAGTTTGGAACTTTCTAGGGACTGGTTAAACAGCTGAGACCAAAATGCTGATAGTGAGACAGACAAAGAAAAACAGGCTGATGAGGTTTCAGATGGAGATGAGGAACTTTTTGGGAACTCAAGCTGAGGTCACCTCTGTTATGCATTACCAAAGAACTTGACTTTGGGAAACTTTTTTAAGGATTTGTGAAACTTTGAACTTGAGAGTGATGATTTAGGGTATCTGGTGAAGAAATTTCTAAGCAGCAAGGCAAATAGCTGTTCTACTTTTAACCACCTATATTCATATGTGTGAGCAAATAAATAACCCAAAATTGGAACTTGCATTTAAAAAGGAGGCAGAGTGTAAAGTTTGAGAAATTTGCATCCTAGCCATGTGGTAAAAAATAAAAGTCTATTTACAGTGGATAAATTCAAGCAGGCAGCAGAAATTTGCATAAGTTAAAAGGAGCCAAATGCTAAAAGCCAAGTGTCTGGGGAACAAGCCTTGAAGACATTTCAGAGAACCTATGGCAGCCCATTCCATCACAGGCCTGGAGGTCTAGGAGGACTGAATGTTTCCTGAGCCATGTTCATGGCCTTGATGCCCTGAGAAGCCTCAGGACACTCTCTCCCTGCATCCCAGCCACTCCAGGCGCAGCTGTGACTCCAAAAGGTCCAGATGTAGCTCAGGCCACTGCTTCAAAAGGTGAAAGCCATATTTTTTGGTGGCTTCCACACAGTGTTAAGCATGCAAGCACACAGAGTCCAAGAATTGAGGCTTGGGAGCCTCTGCCTAGATTTCAGCGAATCTATGGAAAAGCCTGGATTTCCAGGGAGAAGCCTGCTGCTGGAGTGGAGCCCTAACAGAGAATCTTTACCAGAGCAGTGTGGAGGGTAAATGTGGGGTTGGAGCCCCCACACAGAGTCCTCACTGGGATACTTCTCAGTGAAGCTATAAGAAAAGGACCACCATCTTCTAGATCCCAGAATGGTAGAACCACTGGTAGCTTTCAGTCTCAACCTAAAAATAGCCACAGACAATGCCAGGCCATGAGAGCAGCCACAGGAAGTGAACCCCATAAAGCCATAAGGACAGAGCTGCCCAAGGCCTTGGGAAACCACCCTTTATATCAGTCAGTCCTGGATGTGGAAAATAAAGTCAAAGGATATTATTTTGGAGCTTCAAGATTTAACTACTGCCTTGCTGGGCTTCAGACTTGTGTAAGGACTGTCATTCTTTTTTTTCTTTTCTTTTTTTTTTTTTTTTTTTTGGACTATTTCTCCCTTTTGGAATGAGAGTATTTACCTATTGCCTATACCCCTGTATCAGTCTGGGTATTGGCACCAACCTTACATGTCAACAGAGCTCTGGAGGGTAACAGACAAATCCACAGTATATTAGGTTCCCCATTTTCTGTCCAGGGCTTCACTGCTCCTTGCCAGCTGCTATCTCCTCCATGTTGCAAATAGGATTCTCTCCTCCCCTGGGCCACTCTAGTAAAGGTCTCAAACTCCAGAAATCTGTGTTGCTTAAAAAACTCCTTACTAGGAACTAAGGGTGACAAATACACTAACAGGAAGAAGTAACTCTCCTATTACCTGCTCCTTTTTACAACTTCATCAAAAAAAGATGCAGATTTACCTACAAATGCTACAATAAGAAGAACTGGAAACCCTGTTAAAAACACTGCATGGTCACATGCAGGCTCCTGAGAGTAAATTCCACAAATTTCCATCTGTCTCCTTGTTTTATGTTTCCATTGTGTGCATGGGTTTGTCTGTGGACGTGTGTTGAGAGAAGTGTAAATGTATGTATGTATATATGGATATATTTGTTTATGTGACTCTGTGTGTATGTAGTTGTATGCACACTTACACATACATATGTCTTTATTTATCTATTTATAACTCCTCTCATTGATACATGCCTCCTGAGTTGCTCCTGTCAATTTACTTCAGTGTGGACTAGAAGATTATAAAATAATACAGTCAGACAGGAGACATAATTCTACATTTACTTTCTTGAAAAAACTAGCTTCCATTACTCTAGAAATAAACTGGTTATTTTTTAGCTATTCATATGTATATCACTGTTTGAATGTGGAATGTCACTGCTTTTATTAGAAATGAGGATTTGTATAATGGCAACCAATATCTTAGGCTGGGGCAAATAGTAATGCTTCCTGACTTAAGTAAACCTTTTTATTATGACCTTAGTCCCAATATGTGACAGCCTTTGTAGTGGCAGTAATTTAAAATTCAACCTCAGTGCGTAGGTAGTTATCCCTCTTATTCCATTTAATGTTCTACTTTGAAGACCCTCCATTACCTCCTTACTTTCACCCAGCATGATGGTGTCTCTCCTGACCCACAAATAGGGTCAAGTAACTAGAGATCTGACACAAAGGTGCAATCCAATATGATGGTGATTTGAGGTTTGGAGCACCACGTTCCATGATGAGAGAGTTCTAAAGGATGGAGAGCACCTCCAAAGCTCTTAGTTCTGTTCCTTTCTGCTGAGGGCCTCGTAGTTCCCTGACTACTCCTACCTCCTCCTTGAACCAAATAGAATTCTCTCCTCCCCTGGCCCACTCTAGTATGTATCATAGACAGAAAATCTGAGTACCTAGGCATTTGTCTGCTACTAACTAAGGATGACAAGACACTAACAGGAGGAAGCCTCCCTCTATAGTCTATTTCTCTTTTTTCTGAAACAATTTTATCCTGAGAGTAAATCCCACTAATCTCCATCTCTTTCTCTGTCATTTTTTTGTTTCTGTGTGTTTTATTTTTTGTGTCCATTTTTATAACTCACATATCATCAGTATCAATTGTTACTTCTACAAGTTCATTTGGATCACGGCTAAAGGACAAATATGGCCAGATACGTATCTTGAAAGTAATTAACTTGTTTTTTATTTTACAAGCTCATAGGTGGAAGGAACTTGCTTTGTCTCGGATGAGATTTGGGAATTTGAAGTTATGAGTTGTTGCTGAACAAGAGTCAAGATTTTGCAGGACTGTTGGGAAACCATGATTGTATTTTGCAATGTGGGAAGGACATGGGTGGGGAGCGGAATAAAAATATGGTTTGAATCTGTGTTCTCACTCAAATCTCCTGTCATATTATAATCTCCAATTTTGGAAGTGCAGCCTGGTGGGAGGTGATTGGATCATGGGTGTGGAATCTTCATGACTGGTTTAGCACCATCTACTTGGTTCTGTTCTCATGATAGTGAGCGACATCTCCAAAGATCTGGTTGTTAAAAAGTGGGGAGCACCTCCTCTTTCCTTGCTCCTGCTCCCACCATGTGATATAATTTATTCTCCTTTTGCCTTCCACCAAGATTGAAAGCTTGTTGAGGCCTCTCCAGAAACAGAAGCTGCTATGTTTTCTGTACAGCCTGAAGAACTGTGAGCCAATTAAACTTTTCTTTATAAGTTACCCAGTCTCAGATATTTCTTTATAGCAACATGAGAATAGACTAATACAAGTACTATGTTAAATAGGAGTTAAAGTGAGCATTCTCGTCTTGATCTAGATCTCAGAGGAAAGGCTTTCAGTTTTTTCCCCATTCGATGTGATACTGTTGGATATGGCTTTTATTGTGTTGAGGTGTATTCCCTCAGTGCCTACTTTTTATTGTTTTTATGACAAAAGAATGTTAAATTTTATCAAAAGTTTTTTCAACAACTATTGAAATAATCATATGATTTTTGTCCTTCATTCTGTTGATAAGATATATCACATTGATTGAATTGCATGTTGTATCAGGCCATTCTTGAGCTGTCATAAAGAAATACCTGAGACTGGGTAATTTATAAATAAAATAGGTTTATTGGATCACAGTTCTGTGGCTGTACAGGCAGTGTACTGCTTGCATCTGCTTGGCTCCTGGGAGGCATCAGGAGCTATTACTTATGGCGAAGTTTGAGCAAACATATCACATAGTGAAAGCAATAGCAAAAGAGATAGAGTGGGGTGAGGGGTGTCACACACTTTTAAACCACTAGATCTCATTTGAATGCAGAGCAAGCACTCACTTATTACCAAGGGGATGGACCAAGCCATTCATGATTAATCCAATCCCATAATCCAAACACCTCCCACAAGGCCCCACCTCAAATAAAACATCAGGGATTGAATTTCACATGAAATTTGTGTGGGGACAAATATCTAATCCATATCACAAATGCTAAACCATCCTTGCATCCCTGGAATGAATTCCACTTGGTTGTAATGAATAATCTTTAAATCACGTTGTTGAATTAGGTTTGTTAATATTTTGTGGAAGATTTTTGTATCCATCTTTATCAGAGATATTGGCATATAGTTTTCTTTTTTTTGTTGTGACTTTGGTTTTGGTATTAGGGAAATATCAGTCTTATAGAATGAGTTTGGAAGTATTCCCTCCTCCTTCATTTTTTTAAAATAGTTTGAGTAGTGTTGGTATTAGTGTTTCTATAAATGTTTGGTAGAATTCAATAATGAAATCATCAGGTTCTTGGCTTTTCTTTGATGTAATAATTTTATTATAATTCCCATCTCATTACTTGTTATATGCCTGTTCATACTTTGGGTTTCTTTGTGGTTTGATGTTAGTATGTTGCATGTATCTAGGAGTTCTTCTATTTCTTCAAGGTTTTTTAATTTATTGGCATATTATTGTTCACAGTAGTCTTTAATGATCCCAAATTTCTGTAGTATGAATTGTATTGTATTTTCTTTCCATGTCAGATTTTATGTATTTGAGTCTTCTGTTTTTATTGGTTAATCTGGCTAGAGATTTGTTAGTTTTGTTTATTTTTTAAAAAACAACTTTCTTTTCATTGATCTTTGGTATCATTTCCTTTGTTTCAATTTTCTTTCTCCTCTGATCTTTGTAAATTTTTTTCTTCTACTAATTTTGAGTTTAGTTTGCTCTACATTTTTTTATTCTTTAATATGCATTGTTGAGTTGTTTATTTGAAGTTTTTCTACTTTTTTGATGTAATTGCTTATTGCTATAAACTTTTCTCTTAGTGCTATTTTTCGTATATCTTTACCTAGGCTAAGGTCTAGAAGAGTCTTCTGAGATTAATCCATTTACATTCAATGTCATTATTGATAGGTTTAGGTATGTTGTGTTTTCATTTTCACTTATTTAAATACATTTTTATTTTTTAAATTTTCTTCATTGATCCATTATTCATTCTGGAACATATTATTTGATTTATATGTGATTGTATAGTTTCTAAAGTTCATCCTATTATTGATTCTTAGTATTATTTCATTGTAGTCAGAGAATATACTTAACATGATTTCAATTTTTTTGAACTATTAAAATTTGTTTTGTGGCTTAACATGGTCTATTCTTGAGAATAATTAATTTGCTGAGAAGCAGAATGTCTAGGCTGCAGCTATTGGATGAAATGGTCTGTAGCTATCTAGTAAGCCCATTTGGTCTACAGGGCCGATTATGTCCAATATTTCTGTTTTGGTTTTCTCTCTGGATTACTGGTCTAATGCTAAAAGTGGGGGTTAAGGTCTTCATTTATTGTATCTGGGGCTATCACTCTCTTTAGCCTAATAATACTTACTTTATATATTTTGGTGCTCCAGTGTTGGCTGAAAATTTGTATAAGCTGCCTTCATTGTTATATAATAACCATTTTTATCTGTTTTTAGGCTTTTCGTCTTGAAATCTGTTTTATCTAAATATAACTACTCCTACTCGTTTTTGGTTTCTATTTGCATGGAATAACTTTTTCCATCTCTTAATTTTCAGTGCATGGGTCTTTACAGATGAAGTCAGTTCCTTGTGGCAGCATACAGTAGAGTCTTTTTAAAAAATTCATTCAACCACTCTATGTCCTTTTTAAAAATAAATTCAAAATGGATGTGTACAGGTGTGCTTTACAGATATATTGCAAAATGGTGTGGATTGGACTTCTAGTGTATCTATCATCTAACAGGGAACATTGTAGCTAATAAGTTATTTTGTAACCCTCATCCTTCTCTATTTTTTTTTTTTTTTTTTTTTTGAAAAAGTCTCGCTCTGTTGCCCAGGCAGGAGTGCAGTGGCACAATCTCGACTCACTGCAAGCTCTGCCTCCCAGGTTCATGCCATTCTCCTGCCTCAGCCTCCCGAGTAGCTGGCACTACAGGTACCCGCCATTACCTCGGGCTAATTTTTCTTTTGTATTTTTAGTAGAGACTGAGTTTCACCATGTTAGCCAGAATGGTCTCGATCTCCTGACCTCATGATCCGCCTGCCTTGGCCTCCCAAAGTGCTGGGATTACAGGCATGAGCCACCGCACCCACATCCTTCTCTTATTTCCCCTTATAGAGTCCCCAATGGCTATTATTTTCTTCTTTAAGCCCATGTGTACCTATTATATAGCTTCCACTTGTAAGTGGGAACATTTATTGTTTCTGAGTCATTTCACTTAGGATAATGGCCGTCAGCTTCGTCCATGTTGCTACTAACGACATGACATGATTTTGTTCTTTGTTATAACAGCATAGTATTCCATCGTGTATATATATATATACACACACACCATGGAATATATCTATATATCTATATATCTGTGTGTATATATATATATTTCACATTTTCTGTCCAGTCATTCACTGATAGGCATTTCTATTGACTGCATGACTTTGATCAGTGCTGCAATAAACATACCAGTGCAGGTGTCCCTTTCATATAATTATTTATTTTCCTTTGGGTGTATACCCAATATTGGGATTGTTAGATTGAATAATAGATCTAATTTTAGTTCTTTGAGAAATCTCCATACTGTTTTCAATAGAGGTTGTACTAATTTACATTCCCACCAACAGTATACAAGCATTCCCTATTTTCTATGTTGTTGCCAACATCTGTTGCTTTATGTCTTTTTAATAATAGCAATTCTTACTCATATGAGATGGTATCTCATTGTGATTTTAATTTGTGTGTCTCTAATAATGAGTGACGTTAATGTTGAGCATTTTTTCATGTTTGTTGGCCACTTGTATGCCTTCTTTTAAGAAATGTCTCTTCATGCTCTTTGTCAATTTGTTTATGTTTTTATTTTGGTTTGTTTGTTGTTGTTGTTGTTGAGTTGTTTGAGTTTCTTGTAGAAAATGGATATCAGACATTTGTCAGATGCATAGTTTGCAAATATTTTACCCCATTCTGTGTGTTGTCTCAAGTTTAAAAGTGATGACTGTATATTTAAAAACCTGCAGAACCAAGGAATTAAGCATGCAATAGTTTGGATAAAAGACTGCTAATATTTCTACCTAGAACATCTGCTTCATTAGGGTGCCTGCAATGCAAGTTACATGCTTCTGCAATTTGTGACTGCTGGTGTAAATAACTGTTTCTTCTGTATTTCAAATTGCAGTTGCAAACACAGTAACACTTTCTCCTCTGTGCTTCTACAGGACTTTGACTTGTACATTTTACGATTTGATACAGATACCAGCTGCCATATTTCTTTATCTCCAGAAAAATTGTTAGCCCCTGGAAGTACAGCATCCTTATTTATCTCTGAATTCAAAGCTCCGTGCTTGTGTCATAGTAAACACTACACAAAATACTGACTTTTACTAATAATTATTTTGCATTCTTAATTCAGCATATAAAGGGATTGTCCTATGAGAGGCTGAAAATAGATCTAAGGATGATAGGTTGTAGGTAATTCTTGTAGTTAAAAGTCTTAGGTATTTCCCTTCTGTCATTATTGAATTCTCAGCTTTCTATATAGAATATGCTGTGTGAAGCTGTAGTTTACTTACATTTTCATGAAGATGAACACTTATTTTAATCTACATATGTTCCAAATATTCTAAGAAAAGGGTGATTTATAGACTATTTGGTGTATAAATGTAGTCTTATTTATTTACATATCTTATTTCTTGCTTTTAATATCATGATATTTAGAAATCACTTCAAGTGAGTTATTGAGAAAAGAAGACTCACTTTAGTCTCATTCCTCAGAGTAAACTTTGAACTATACTGTAAAAACCTTATGTATGTTACACAAAGACATCCGGATATTGTGGAAGCCATAATGACTTTCAAAGTCATTTAATTCTAAAATATTTAATCAAATTCACGGCAAAAAGTGCTAACAATCATCTGGAAATGGAAAACTAAATGACATCTAATTTTACTGCAACTTATTTTATTACATAAAAATCAATTTTAAAGGAGTTTCAAGGGTACTACACATTTTATCTCTTGGTAGAAATTTGTGTTAATGAATAAATATAAAAAGAGTATATATGTGTACGAATCACAACAATTCATATGGAAAATTATTATGTTTTGCTTTCTTACAAATGTTCTTGAATCAAGATACCGGCAAACAGTCATCAAACAGCTAGATGGTCATAAAGTAAAAAAAAAGAAAAAAAAGAAACAATGCATTAAAGACAGATGGCATAATAATGGCACCCAAAAAGCATCTTATCAGCAACTAAAATACGTGTGCCATCAGTAACTGTTTATTTTCACTTGTTAGAATAATCTCATCAATCATGAATGCAAAACCCAATTCTTCCAGTAGACAATCTTCGCTTCTCTGTGAGAGTTAGATTATGCTGTTAAAGCAGTGCTTTGTTAACTCCCCTCCCACACCATGAGTCATAGCACCTGTGTACTCAAGCTAAGAAAATTCTGCCTCCTAACCATCTTTCTCCCAGCTAATATAGTACAGATGGTCTTATTTGTAAGTTACGAGAATTTGAAATAAAATACATTAAAGCATTGAATAAAATTATTTTCTACATCTAGTGTTTTCCAAATAAGCTGAATCCTAAATAAATCATTGAAATTTTAAGATATTAAGAAGCAAGATACTGCAATTTGTTATACTCTAAGTCTTTTTTAGGTCATTTTTATAACATGGTATTGCTTGAAATGTAAAGGGGCTTTCTGTTCTTACGGTCAGAATTTGCTAAATGAATGCAATATTTAGTTAGACAAATTAACATTCTAGCATTTAGTTAAATCATTAATAGTTTTAAAATATTATTAAGAATGATATTTATTTCTTAAAAGGAGTTATGTTTACTAATGCATAAGATATATTTATCATAATGTAAAAGTACTGGGGAAACAATTCTATAATGGTAATATGAAGCCAGAGATTGATTTCTCATTTCATCTTTCTGTCTTTTTTGACTTACTATAATTATATTTACAATTTATTTTACTTGTTTTCACAACTTCACGAACCTACTATGTTCTGAAAATTGCAGTATAACTCTGTGTTACAAAATACCATACCATAACTCTTGTAATTCGTAGAGATTACAGCATATTTATTCTTACAATATACCTAAAGAAATAGATATTATGCGTATTTAAAGTTCATCTTTTTAATTCTGTATGACCTAAGAGTTGGAAGAGATCAATGAGGAATAATAGAGATTGGTAGATGCTAAGATAAATAATAGAAAAGAGAAAGGTTTCAAATAAACACAATTAGAAATGACAAGGGGGATATTACCACTGACCTGACAGAAATACAAACAACCATCAGAGAATATTATGATCACCTCTATGCACATAACTAGAAAATCTAGAAGAAATGGATGAATTCCTAGACACATATGTCCTCCCAAGGGTAAACCAGAAAGAAACTGAATGCCTGAACAAACTAATAATGAGCTCTGAATTTGAGTCAGTAATGAAGACTACAAAGCAAAAAAAAAAAAAAAAAAAAAAAAAAAAAAAAAAAAAAAAAAAAAAAGAAACAAAAAACTAAGAACCAGAAAAAATCACAGCTTAATTCTACCAGATGTACAAAGAAGACCTGGTTTCATTCATGCTGAATCTATTCCAAAAAGTTGAGGAAGAGGAACTCCTCCCTATCTCATTCTACAGGTCCAGGTTTGTGGTACCAAAACCTGGCAGAATTAAAACAGACAAACAAATGAACAAACAAAACTTCAAGCCAATATCGTTAATGAACATCAGTGCAACCGTTATCAATTAAATACTTGCAAAACGAATCCAGCAGCACATCCAAAAGCTTAACCACTATGATTACATAAGCTTTACCTCTGGGAGAGAAAGTTGTTTCAACATATGCGAATCAATAAATGTGATTCATCACATAACCGTAACTAAAGACAAAATCCGCAGGACTATCTCTATAAATGCAGAAAAGGCTTTAGGTGAAATTCAATACCTCTTTATGTTGAAAACTATCAATAAACTAGGTATTGAAGGAACATACCTCAAAATAATAAAAGCCATCTATCACAAACCCATAGCCAAGATCATATTGAATAGACAAAAAGCTGGAAGCATTCACCTTGAAAATGGACATAAGACAAGGATGCCCTCTGTCATTCCTATTCAAAATGGTATTGGAGTCCTGGCCAGGGCAATTAGGCAAAAGCATCTAAATAGGAAAAGAGAAAGTCAAATTATCCCTGCATGCAAATGACATGATCCTATGTCTAAAAACCCCATAGTCTCAGCACCAAAGCTCCTTAGCCTGATAAACAACTTCAGCAAAGTCTCAGCATATAAAATCAATGTGCAAAAATCACTAATATTCCTATACACAAACAACAGTCAAGCTGAGAGCCAAATCAGGAATAGGATACTATTCACAATTGTTACAAAAGGAATAAAATACCTAGGAATGCCACTAAGGTGGCAAAAGATCTCTACAAGGAGAACTATCATCCACTTTCAGAAATTAGAGATGACACACTCAAAAAAAGGAAAACCATTCCATGCTCATGGATAGGAAGAGTCAAAATCATTAAAATGACCATACTTCCCAAAGCATTTTATACATTCAATACTATTTCTATTAAACTACCATTGACATTCTTCACTGAACTGGAAAGAACTATCTTAAAATGTATAGGAATCTCCAAAACAGCCCAAATAGCCCAGACAATCCTAAGCAAAAGAGCAAAGCTGGAGGCACCATGCTACCTAACTTCAAACTATACTACAGGGCTACAATAGCCAAGACAGCATGATACTGTTACAAAAGCAAACACATAGACAAATGGAACAAAATAGAGAACCGAGAAATAAGACCACTCACTTTCAAGTGTCTGATTTTCAACATACCTGCCAAAAAAAAAAAAAAAAAGGAATGGAAATAGACTCCTTATTAATAAATGGTTCTGGAATAACTAGCTAGCTATATGCAGAAGATTGAAACAGGATCCCTTCCTTACAAATATACAAAAATTAACTCAAGGTGGGTTAAAGTCTTAAATATAAAATCCAAAGCTATAAAAACCTGGAAGACAATGTAGGCAATACCATTCTGAACATAGGAATGGGCAAAGATTTCATAATGAACATGTCAAAAGCAATTGCAACAAAAACAAATATTGACAAATGAGATTGATTAAACTAAAGAACTTCTGCACAACAAAATAAATGATAAACAAAGTGAACAAACAACAGAATGGGGTGGGGGGGATTTTGTAAACTATGCATGTGACAAAGTCTAATACCCAGCATTTATAAGATACTTAAATTTACAAGAGAAAAACAAATAAACTCATTAAAAAGTGGGCAAAGGACATGAACAGACACTTCAAAAGAATAACATAAATGCAGCCAACAATCATAGAGAGAAAGTTCAATATTGCTGATCATTAGAAGAAGGCAATTCAAAACTACAATGGATACCATCTCATATCAGTAAAAATGACTATTACTAAAAAAATTTAAAATAACAGATGCTGGCGTGGTTGTAGAGAAAAAGGAACAATTGCAATGTTGGTGAGAGCGTAAAGAAGTTCAGCCATTGTGGAAGACAGGGTGATAACTCTTCAAAGACCTAAAAACAGAAATGTCATTTGGCACAGCAATCCCATTCCTGGGTATATACCCCAAGGAATAGCAAGCATTCTGTTTTAAAGGCACATGGATGCATGTGTTCACTGAAGCACTGTTCACAGTAGCAAAGACATGGGATCAATCTAAATTCCTAGGAATAATAGACTGGATAAACAAAATGGGGTATGTATACACTATTGAATACTATGCAGCCATAAAAAGAATGAGACTATATCCTTTGCAGGAACATGGTGGGAGCTGGAGGCCACCATGACCCATAACAAACTAACAGAGGAACAGAAAACCAAATACTGCATGTTCTCACTTATAAGTGAGAGCTAAATGATGAAAGCACATAAACACATAGAGGGGAACTACACACAATGGGGCCTATCAGATGGTGGAGAGTGGAAAGAGGAAGAAGATCATGAAAAATAACTATTGGGTACCAGGCTTAATATCTGGATGATGAAATAATCTGTACACCAAACCCCCATGGCACAAGTTTACCTATATAACAAGCCTGCATATGGCTTTTAGAACTTAAAATAAAAGTTAAAATATAAATAAATAATTTTTCCTTTATTCACTTGAGAAAAAAAAAGAGAGAAAATAGTTTTAAAGCAGAGTCTTAAAGGTATGAGTATATTGAAAGGAGTTTGAGCAGTCAGTGAAGAAGACCAAATAATTTCTAATTCTATTAAATAGAGAGTAAAATGACCAAGATGAGTCAATTTAGGTGGATCTTCCAAGCAGGAAAGAAGATAAATCAGGTTATAGAAGTTCAGGGCTGGGTGTGGTGGCTCACGCCTGTAATCCCAGCACTTTGGGAGGCCTAGGAGAGCAGATCACCTGAGGTCAGGAGTTTGAGACCAACTTGGCCAACATGGTGAAATCCCATCTCTACTAAACATACAAAAATCAGCTGGGTATGGTCATGGGCACATGTAATTCCAGCTACTTAGGAGGCTGAGGCACGGGAGTCACTTGCACCTGGGAAGTGGAGGTTGCAGTGAGCTGAGATCGTGCCACTGCACTCTAGCCTGGGTGACAGAGCGAGACTCTGTCTGGGGGGGGAAAAAAAAAAAGGAAAAGATGAAAAAGAAAAAGAAATACAGGCATACCTTGGAGATATTGAACATTTGGTTCAAGACCACTGCAATAATCCCACAGACTTTTTGGTATCCCAGTGCTTATAACAGTTACGCTTACATTATACTGTAGGTTAAGACTGAAATAGCATTATGCCTATGAAGACCATTGTGTATCTTAATTAAACATACATTTTTTTTTTTTCCCTAAAAAAATGCTAACCATTATCTGAGTCTTAGAGTCATAAAGTTTTTGCTACAGAGGGTCTTGCCTTGATGTTTACGGCTGCAGATTGATCAGAGCAGTCTGGCTACAGGTTAGAGTGGCTGTGGCAGTTTCATTTTTTACATTTTTAAAACATTTTTATTATAGAATATTTAAACATACACAGAATTTGACAGAATGGTTAATGGACATTCACATCCATTATCTGGCTTCAATAATTATCAGCTTTTTCCTAGAAGGAAACATCAAATAATTAGTTTTGAGTAATTTATAGGGCCAAGCCCCTGACTCCTGCAACACCACTGGTGACACATAGTTAGGACTTCATGCCTATTTTATACTTATCTGCTATTGGATCCTTTAGCACCCATTGCTTTTCTCTGCTTCCTCCTGCATAAATATATAACCATTTAAACAGGTCTTGTAAAACTGTTAGTGGGGTTGAACTTACATTTTGGAGTACAGGTGTACCTTTTTATCTCCTTTTTAAAAATATATTTATAATGGAGGATACTAAAAAAATGAGATCACTGCTGCCACTTTTCTGGTTTGCTTTTTCTTTAACTTTTAATTTTGAAATAATTGTAAATTCACAGTTACAAAAATCGTGCAGTTAATATAGAGTCCTGTGAACCCTTCACCTATCTTCATACTCAGTTTGATTTTAAATAATCATTTTTATGTATTTTTCTTCTCCAGGTGACTTAGCTACTCCAGGATAGAAATCTTTCTTGCTTTGGATTTTTAAGTAGTTGGAACTTCCTGGAGACTTGTAGAACTGTTTTGATAAAAATGTTGTTAGTGATATGGACAATGAAGTCCAGGCTGAGGTGGTCTCAGATGAAGATCAGGAACTTGTTGGGAACTAGTGCAAAAGTTACTCTTGATATGCTTTAGTAAAGAGACTGGCAGCATTTTGCTGACCTAGAGATCTGTGGAACTTTGAACTTGAGAGATATGATTTAGGGTATCTGACAGAAAAATTTCTAGGCACAAAAGCGTTCAAGAAGACCCAGCATAAAAGTTTAGAAAATTTGCTGCCTGGTGATGCAGTAGACAAGAAAAATCTCTTTTCTGGGGAGAAACTTAAGCCTTCTGCAGAAATTTGCTTAAGTAGCAAGGAGACGAATGTTAATTGCTAAGACAATGGGAAAAAAATGTCTTCAGGGCATGTCAGATAATTTCACAGCAGCACTACCCCTTGCAGGCCTGGAAGCCTAGATGAAAAAAAAAAAAAAAAGATTTCTTGGGCTGGCCCCAGATCCCCCTGCTCTTTGCAGTCCCGGGACATGGTGCCCTGTGTCCCAGCTGCTTCAGCTTCAGCTATGGCTAAAAGGGGCCAAGGTACAGTTCAAGCCAATGTTTTGGAGGGTGTAAGCACCAAGCCTTGGCATCTTCCATGTGGTGTGGAGCCTGTGGGTGCGCAGAGTCAAGAATTGAGGTTTGGTAACCTTCACCTAGATTTCAGAGGAAGTATGCAAATACCTGGATGTCCAGGCAGAAGTTTGCTGCAGCGGTGAGCCCTCATGGAGAACCTTTGCTAAGGCAGTGCTGAAGGGAAATGTTGGGTTGGAGCCGTGCACAGAATCCCCAATGGGACATTGTCTAGTTGAGCTGTGAGAAGAGGGCCATTGCCCTCCAGACCCTAGAATGTAGATCCACCAACAGCTTGCACCACACATCTGGAAAAGCCACAGACACCAAGAAAGAAGCCGGGAGGGGGGCTGTACCCTTCAAAGCCACCAGGGCAGAGCTGACCAATGCCATGGGAGTTCACTTCTTGTATCAGCATGACCTGGATGTGAGACATGGAGTCAAAGGAGATAATTTTGAAACTTTAAGGTTTAATGTTTGTTCTATTGAATTTTGGACTTTCATGGGGCCTGTAGCCCCTTTGTTTTGGCCAATATTTATCCAATTTTGAATGGCATGTTTACCCAATGCCTGTACCCACATTGTATCTAGAAACTAATTAACTTGCTTTTACAGGCTCATAGGTGGACGAGTCTTGTCTTATCTCAGATGAAACGTTGGACTTGGACTTTTGGGTTAATGCTGAAATGAAATAAAATTTGGGGCAACTGTTGAGAAGGCTTAATTGTGTTTTGAAATGTGAGAACGGTGAGATTTGGGAGGTAGCAGGGGCAGAATGATATGGTCTGGCTTTGTGTCCCCACCCAAATCTCCTCTTAAATCATAATACCCATGTGTTGGAGGAGGGACCTCCTGGGAGGTGATTAGATTATGGGGGAGGTTTCTGCATGCTGTTTCTGTGATAGTGAGTGAGTTCACATGAGATCTGATGGTTTTATAAGTGGCTTTCCTTTGCTTTGCTCAGCACTTCTCTCTCCAGCTGTCATGTGATGAAGGACATGTTTGTTTCCCCTTCCACTATGATTGTAAGTTTTCTGAGGCCTCCCCAGCCATGTAGAAGTGTGAGTCAATTAAACCTCTTTTCTTTATAAATTACCCAATCTTGAGTATTTCTTCATAGCATCATGAAAACAAACTAATACATTTCTGCTGGGTTCTAGACAATGGCAATAGCAAAATCACAGGCTCTGTGGTAAGAAGCATTGCACATTGCATTACCTAAAAGGCCAATGTGGCCTGAGGTGAGAGGCTAGGAGATATACTATAGAATAAGAGGCAAACAATTCCCAGTGTGCAGTGAATACTGTGGCAGTTCCCAAATATATCTGAAGCTTATTTTTATAGATCTTATCAAAGTTTGTACAATAAGAAGTAACGATTTAATAGAAAACATGCAATCTTGTGCTGAAAAACCATATGCTGGGTTTGGTCAAGCAGAGTTTTGAAAAGTGAGAAATGTCAAAGAAGTAAGATTGACTTTCTGCATATTACCTCTACTCTTTTCTCATTTTATTACAGATCCATGAACCACATATGTATAATCAGTTTTCATGCAGGTAAGCTAAAGTTAAAGGAATTGAACTGAAATTTAATCCACTCTCTGTTGCTTAAGAAATAGTTACAATATGAATTCAGCCAAATCAACTACCTTCTTAAAAATATAATATTCTTCAGAGAAATTTGGCAGAATGCATCATTTCTACAGTGTATCATATTATTCTCAATGTAAAAAAATCCCCATAAAACAGAAAATATGGCTCATTATAAAGAAAAAGAAAATTAACAAGACCAAAACTGGAATAACCTAGAGTCTGTAAAAACAAAAAAACAAACAAACAAAAAAAACCAAAAAACCCTTTTAAGGTAGTTATTACACCTTTGTTCAAGAATGTAGAGAAAATTTATAGTGAGTAAAAAGATAAACGTTCTCTGCAGAAATATAGATACTCGTAAACCAAATTTACATTCTAGATGTGAAAAATGCAGTATCTTAAAAAATTCACTATTTAATCTTATGAGCAAAACGACAGTGGAAAGGAAAGAAACATCAAGCTTCAAGATGGACCAATAGAAATTATCTAATTTGAAACACAGAAGAAAATTATTGAGAGAAATAAGTAACTCAGAGATATGTGTGACAGTATTAAAAGTTCAAACGTGTGTAATTATAGTCCTTATGGAAAGAAGAGAGTACTTCAAAGAATGGGAGTATAATATCTGTTTGTTGAAAATAAACATATTTACATAAATGTGGAAATTCAAGAGCTCACAAAACAAGATGGAATATAAACAAACCAACAAAAAACTCACATAGGTATATTACAGTCAAATAGCTGAAAACCAGTGAACAAGTTGACTTAAATAAGAGGCAAAATGACATACTGAAAGTGAGGAAACTTGGTTGAGTATTCAGAAACTATGGGCAGTGGAAAACTTGTTTTTTATTGCTAAGAATAGATGTCAACCTGGCATTCTACATCTAACAAAATTATAGAGCACTAAAAGAACAAAAGCTATATAAATACCTTTCTGATGAAATAACATTAACGAATAATTCTTTTACCAAAGAACATGCACTATAAAAATGCTAACTATCACTTTTTAAAATGTATCATGGCAGCTAATTTGTGTGCTGCCATGACATGAAAAAAAAAACGAATTTTTTTTAAGACAGAAGAAAGTACATTGTTTATATGAATATGAGTAAAATAAAACACTTTATTTTCACTCCCGAGTTTTAAAAAATACTCACGCCTTTAAAACAAAATAATAACATTGTGTTCTTGGTTCATAATTTATGTGAATGTAACACATATGCTAATGAAAATATCAAAGACAGTTTAAAGTTGCAGGAATTGCTCATTTTAAAATAAGAGGTAAAATATTTAAAGCCTCTCTCAGATATTTAGTGCATATACTATAATTCTTAAACAAACAGGTTTTTGTTTGTTTGTTTGTTTGTTTGTTTGAGATGGAGTCTTGCTCTGTCTCCCAGGCTTGAGTGCAGTGGCTTGATGTTGGCTCACTGCAACCTCCACTTCCCCGGTTCAAGTGATTCTCCTGCCTCAGCCTCCCGAGTAGCTGGGACTACAGGTGTGCATGCCATCATGCCTGACTAATTTTTGTATTTTTAGTAGAGACAGGGTTTCACCATGTTCGCCCTTCTGGTCTAGAACTGTTGACCTCAGATGATCCACTAGCTTCAGCTTCCCAAAATGCTGTAATTACAGGTATGAGCCACTGTGTCCAGCCTCAAATTAGTTTTTTTAAAAAACGTTTTAGAAATTCCTCATATTCAGGAATAATTTTTCATGTGGTGAAAAAGCCAAATTAGATACAATCATAACTACTAAAATTATGGAAAAAAAGAGATAAAACACCACTATGTGATTATTGTGGTGGAGATAATTAGTGTCTTTTTTCTTGCCATTTCATTAATGTTCACTTGTATAATATTTTCATTAATGGAATCTCCTGGTTGCTTTAATATTGTGGGTGATTATTGTTTACTATGGTTCATCTTACGTGTTTATTTAGGTTAAAATTATGTCTACATTTTTCTATTGATTAGTTCATCATTTTGTCAGTTATTAAATATTGAATCTTTTTCTCTTTCTACTCTCCATGAACAATGAAAACATATTTTATTTTGAGAAATATCTGTGATTATTTCATTTTTTATACACCTAGTCTAGTTATTCTCCACACAGTTTGTCTAGCATCTGAGAGGATGGTATACTAACAGGGTCTCATTCCAGATGGTTATACTAAGTATTACTGAATACTGAAGCTTAATACTGCATACTGAATCTTCATTTTCTGTGCCAGTAGAACTAAATTGTGTTTCCAATATTGGACTACAGACTATGAGAGATCTTCAATTTAATATCTAGATCACAGATCATAATATAAATATAATTTTCTACAATAAATTGCCCTCCTCCTCTCTACCTCTATGAGTATCTGATGCCTTGAAGGAATTACATTAAGCCTTAGCTTGGATATTCAGTTCAGGTTTGCTGTGTACAATTTCCACTGCTCTGAACAGCTGGCTATTACTTTTGCTTTCCCATTTCACTCACAGTTGAGATGATTTACCACCTGTGGAGGCATCCTGTTTCTTCTGTGCTCATTTGTTAGGATAATTAAGTTTTACTCTTTGTAGTTTTTTAATACAAGCCTTAATAGTTAATTCAACTATAAACAGCTAAAGAGTATGTACTGTTTTACTAAAAACAATTGTTTTGAGAAGTCTGTCAATTAAATGTGTGTATTTTTCAAAACAGCAAACTATTTTCCCCAGGTAACAAAAATTATATCAAAGTTCAAATTATTTCATAGATGATTTGGTTTTGATTATGGAACATCTAAGCTATAAATAAATCATCATTTTTGGTCAGAAAACAATCTTCTACGTCTTCCTAATTTTCCTTTTACTCACAAAAATTCCTGCTTTCATAACCCTTATGCAATCAGGAAGCTCAGATTTATTTCCAAGGTACTTCCAGGTTGTAACAATTTTCCTGGTGGTCATGTGTTCAATCTCCAGCTGAAAATATGTTACCTCCAGGTTCCTTTGTCACTTTGTTTCTAAATCCTCAGTTGACATGGTTCTTCTTGCTTTTATAACATCCTAGAAATTCTAAAATAGTAGATTCAAGAGTTTGAAAATCAAAAATTACTTTATACTTTAATTCATTAGATTTCACCTAAGTAGTACTGTTATAAAAATTGTACTTTGTGATTAAAGTAACTCATATCAGTTAGTTCTTTACTTAACACTGCATGGAGAAGTACTGCAGGTGCTACGGGTCAACGGTTGCATGCCATGACAAGTTCTCTTGGTCCCAGCTCCACCTCAAGTTGTTTTATCTGCAACCACTTTTAAGCAGGCTTTGATTATTCTTGTTAGGTGCAAGGTCAGCCTCCTGACACAAATTTTGCTATGGATCTTCCATTTCTTCCTCTGGGAAATCTCTAATACATAAAGGATGGCAACTGTGATAAAGCACAAGGCAGTCACAAATTTACACCTAGAAAAGGTAGAAGAGGCAACACGGCACACCTTGAGTAATTGGGGATGGCATCTTATGGATAAACACTTCCTACTTTTGACAGGGGGCAGAATATTCCGGAAGAGCATTCGTGTATTTTTTAATCTTTGAATTGCATGTGTGGCTCCATGTTCAAATGTTGACATTTAAGCTTTCTGAAGAGGGAAGCTGTGATGATTCTACTGATGATCTGATCAAATCTTTTGGCGTCAGACTTATACTGGTAGCAAGCACACATTACCAAATGAAAACCTCCCATTTTTGCCTAATATGGTTTTCACAGGTAACTCTGCAAATCCACTTTTAATGTCTCTCTCGGGAGTTTAACGCTTAGGCGTTTAGAATGTAACTTTCAGGAATGTAGACTTTTAGGGCACAAAGCTTAGTATCCTCTCTTACCTCATCTTTGGTTACAGGAGACCACCCAGAAATATTTTCATTCCAAAAACACTGTTGACTTTCTCCAAATTCCAAGTCTTAAAGTCAGTGGAAAAACTCCAATTCTTTACTACTTATAAAAGGACTTATGAATGTATTTTATTTAGAGGTTTTTCCATCTCTAGAAAGTTAATGGGAAGCTTAAGAACCGCCTTGAAGTTTAGGTCTCTCCTTAAAGTTACAGCCCATTTTCTTTAATCTTTTTTGCACAAAACCATAAAATGAAGCTTCTAGGAGTCTATGAGCAAGCTTACCAATCAGCCTTAGCAGCAGTCACCTTGCTAATGCTTCTTATATTGATTTTCTTCTTACCTCAGTCAACTCCTTCGGCTTCTCTTTCTTGCTTTCAGAGATCATTTTCTAAATCATCACTGGCCCAGGGTTTTGACTTAGACTCTGCTTTCGTGGAGACTGAGGTTAAGAGAGAGTTAATACCTTTAATATGTGTTTATTTCATGTTCTTGTTTTCTTATGCATGGCTTGATGAATCAAATTCTCTTCCTAAATAAAAAAATATATATATAATTATATCTTAAATAATCTGAGGTGAAATAATGAAAAACTCTATGCTTTCTAAAAATCGGACACGTGGTAGGCATATCTCTGGATATAGAATTCTATTATAGCCCAAAATCCATAATGTAGAAAGTTTTCATGGACATAAAAAGGACATAACTTTAAAATTGTCTACCTAGTGACAGTGAAACCTGAAGGTAGTATTATCTAGCCAACATGATATCAACGTCCTGCTTAAGAAACACTAGAAACTTATGTTTTCTACTGTGAATACATGAATCTCAACTCTCATCTCCCACATTTCATATATTCTTTTTTCATTAATGGAAACCGTGTAGTAGTATATGTCAATAGGATTGCATGATCATATGTTCCTACTAATGAGTCACTTGTGGGTGAGGTGCAGTGCTGTTAATTTATAACACACACTTAAATCAGTACCATTAATTATCTCTGAGCTCTCAGACAAAATGTTGGGAACAGGAGAACAAAACTTTTAAATGTACAGACCTCTTATAAAGAACACACGCACACTCACAAACAATGATTAGCACATATTTTCAGCTTAATTCCTTCATCGTATCTTCAGTTTTATACACATTTATGCCATTAAATCAGTGAGAATGAGTAAATATTGATGGTAAAATTGTGCATTTTTGCTCACGGAAGCAGCCATCTTAATTCAAGGCAAGGTACTGTTTCCTAGCATGGCCTCTCCCTGCTCTGTGGCTGTTTTCCTATTTTTATTGATGTCTAAAATAGAAAAAAAAATAGAAAGGTATTTTTTCCTCTTTCACTAACCTTCTCTTCTTCTTGTCTTGAATATAGATTAACCTTTGATAAATAGCCAATGTAAGAAAAAAGTGTAAAAGTTAAATTAAAATTTAAAAATAGCATTAGCCAGCTGTGGTGGCTCATGCCTGTCATACCAATACCTTTGGCAGGCTGAGTCGGGAGAATTCCTCGAGCTCAGGATTTCAAGACCAGCTTGGACAGCATAGTGAGATCTCCTCCTTACCAAATATATGTTTTTTTAAATTAGCCTGGTATGGTGGTATACACCTGTCATCCCAGCTACTTAGGAGGTTGGAAGATTGCTTGAGTCCGGGAGATCAATGATGCAGTGAGTGATGATTGCACCCTTGCACTCCAACCTAGGCAACAGAGCAAGAGCCTGTACCAAAAGTAAAATATTGTAAAATAAAAAATATAGCTAATTTTACAGTAACATTGATGAAACCTACAGGAACAAAGGATCATTTCAGCTCAATTATCAATATACAAGTGAAAAAGAACTAGAAAATTTTTAAGTTGGCAGAAATTAAAAAAAGTAATTTAAATTTCTGTAATAGGAATACCTATAGATAATACGTTGAAAAATCACATTTAAGAAATTAGCCAACAGTATGATGTATGAAATTATTTACCTATCTTTCTTTTTTTAGTAAACAATACTAAAAGCCAAAACGTCTACAGAGATTACCTTGTCTAGCCAACTAATTTGCAGAGAAAATATATTTAAAAGGTTCAATGACTTCCTTCCTTTAATATACTTATTGATAGATGTGAGAATATAGTATGTATTTTATGACTTTTTTTTTTTTTTTTTGAGATGGAGTTTCATTCTTGTCATCCAGGTTGGAGTGCAGTGGCGCGATCTCAGCTCACTGCAACATTCGCTTCCTGGGTTCAAGCGATTCTCCTGCCTCAGCCTTCCGAGTAGTTGGAATTACAGACACATGCTACCATGCCCAGCTAATTTTTGTGTTTTTAGTAAAGACGGGGTTTCGCCGTGTTGCCCAAGCTGGTCTCGAACTCCTGACCTCAGGTGATCCGCCCACCTTGGCGTCCTAAAGTGTTGGGATTACAGGCATGAGCCACTGTGCCCAGCTTTTTCTGACATATTTTAAGGGACCTATTATAAAACAACATGGACTAGCAGCATGATACATGGCAGAAATGAAATAAATTCCATAGTTACTTTCTATATGCTATTACTACTAATAATAATGATAAAATACCAACTAGCAAATTCAATTGCAATAATAATATGTTGTAAAAGAGTAAACAACAACTAGACAAATGAAAATCTATGTCTTGGTAGGCCCAGATGCTTAGACTTGATATTGCACACAGAATTTATCATAGTCCTTGTCCCTGTCTCTACTATAAACTTGGGTGAATTTTCACTGATACTAAATTTTCCTGCTTCCAAAATTAGAATTAAAAAAAAAAAAAACCTTAAGAATTTTATGTGGTTGTTATTACAAAAATCCTCTCATGCTGAATAAACTAATCTTGGAAAACATGTATTCTCTTCTTGTATGCTTTACTGCTTTTATTTTTGTGTGTTATGCTGATTACATTAAATGATTAATGTGAACTGGATAGTGATAGAGAAGAAATAAGAATTAATTGCAAAGTTCTGTCTTGGGAAACTAGATGAATACTAGTTTTGTTACAACTAAGAGAAATGATATGGGAAGTGGAAACATTAGTATTTTGGTGTATATTTTTATAAGGTCTAGATCAAATATTAGATAAGTGCATTATGATATATTCTGCTACAGCCAGTTATCCATCTGTCCATCCATTCATCCATCCATCCAGTTTCACTGGACTTTGAGAATTTATTAAAACAATATACTGTGCATTAAATGTTAATTTTGTTATTCCAAGGATTTCTTTTTCATTTGTGTATGATTTCACTTGTCCAAATAAAAGGAAGTCCAAATATAAGGAATGCAGAAGGTTCAGGCTATATGGGAAAGTTCCCTCTAGTGAGCATAAATATCAAATTCATATTAACATACATGATAAAAATGCAGAATATTTTTCAAAAATATTTTATGCTAAATACTATACTATATAAGCAAACCTACTAGTTTCTTCAAAATAATGATTTACAGTTTCTAGAAAATTGAGTTTTTAAAATTTATTATAACCAGTTTTGTAATTTCAAATACACATTGATTCATATAGCAGTCCTCAAAAATATTTGAATTGTTTGATTCTAGTAATTTAAGAAGAATACTTGTATCATGTAATAAATGATCTGTATTCTACAAGGAATCTTTAGAACTAGAAAACTAGGTTTAAATATGCTTGCTGTTAAAATTAAATAAAATATTTTTTGCACTGAAATTTTTCTGGTTAGGCAGAGTGGCAATATATTATGCATTTGTTGGTGAGTTATTGTTTTTGAGCCAATTTTTCTTATACTCTCTTTATAATTATTTTTGCCCCTGTATTACAGAAAGCCTTGTAATAAGGAGAAAAACACATGCTATGTTATCTGAACAAAGTGAATTAAATTTTTAACTCAACATATCCTCCATATTTAAAACCCCATCGGCTATCATCTTTGTCACCTTTGTATCCACCAATTATAGACCTTGATAGAGAGGTTTGATTTTCCACATAGCATGGTTTTATTGTACATTTTTCTTGCTTTCTTGGTGACCAGTATCTTTGGGGACTCTTCCTAGTGAATCCCATCTCTTCACGGAATAAAGCATAATACAAAAAGTTTGTTTGTCTACAAACAGCCAAACTTGGTGGCACTAATTAGACAGATCCACTCAAGATTTTGCCTCAGGAGGTAGAAATAATGCAGAAGCCATACCTGTTAAATGCAGTGAAGACATCTAGCTCCTGAGTTTCAACTGTTGCAAGACTGACTTCTATTGTAGAATGAATGATAACATTCATCCTTTTTTTCTTTATGAATTACCCAGTCTCACATGGTTCTTTATAGCAGTGTGAAAATGAATTACTATATCATCTGAAATTTAACGTGATATTTATTTCATAATATTTTGCACATTTTCTGGCTTCTTTGTTCCACTTGGATTTAAATTAGTTGGAGACATTTATGTTGTCCAGCCTCAGGTATGTGTTATTAGGCTCTCCAGATCATTTGACAGATTTCTTTCTTTTAGGTTTTATCTAATTTCCTAAAATTAAAGAACATATTATCAACATGTGGAACATCCACTTCGTATTACTTTCTGAAGGGTCTATATGAAAAATTAAATTAGATTGGGTTCTCTCAAAAAATTAATATTAAAGGAAGTAGATAATTTTTAAGAAAATAAATATGAAGCTGGAGTTGAATACTGTCTTCATTAGTTACTGTACTAAATGTACTTTCCACAAATTATTTGAATTTTTATCTATAAAATATAACATTAATACCTGTTTCATATAATTGATATAAGAATAAAATGAACTAATAATATAAAAGATATTTGGAATGCTGTTTGGTAAGTAACATTCATTAAAAAATAGTGTTTACTATCAAAGTTATTATAATAATTATATGGGTTAATTGTGGGTAAGAAAGTGATCAGTTTTCCTTCTTTTTGGCATGGCTATCCTAGTACTTCTCTTAGTCAAATTTGACTATAAAAATTATATATCTATGTAGAACATGTAAGACCAAGAATTTCAAATTTGATTATACAAGTTCTGTAGCTAGTGTCCTGATGAAGAAATACTCTTCTATCTGCATATTGTAAATAATGTAAAACTTATTTTGCAATATTTCAATAAAAAGATTTTTGTGCTATGACAATTCTATGACAACGAGAGTAAAGGGAAAATAATTAAGAAAAACAATGGAGTTTAGTGGAGATTAAATATTTCTTATACAAGTCACTGTGCCTTAGAAAAATCTGGCATAATCTATCCTTGCTGAAAGGTTGAATAACCTTATAATATGTGTCAAAAAGAAAAATATATATAGTAAATATATTTAATCTATGTATTTAAATCCAGGGACATATCCATATATCAAGGTGCAATGCATATACACACATTGGGATATAGAACAAATACTTTTATATCTATATTGCTGGATAAAAGCTTAGTGACATTTAATGATCCATCCAGTGAATATTTGATATTTAATGCAGATATTTATCATAGCTTCACTAATGCATTCTCATAGTTTTCTACATTTTTGGGCTTAGAAGAGATTTAATTTTCCTTCCTATTTTATGTTTTCTTTGTGTAAACTTGTGTGTGTGTGTGTGTGTGTGTGTACATGTTGGAAGATACGGATATAAGAATATGCATTTGAGAAACCAGGTAGGTATTTATATCAATATAAGTTAACTATAATACCTGATTTTTTGCTATTATCATATATTATCAAATTAATATTGCTCTATGTGAATATTTTTAAACATAGTACTTCTCTCCAAAAGTTTAAACTAAATTAATTCTATAAAATGTTAAGTCCTTAAGTAACTGAAAAGTTAATTAATATGCAACAATTTATTCTTAATCTATCTCTCTGTCTCTGTCTCTCTGTCTCTCTCTCTATATATATATATGTGTGTGTGTGTGTGTGTGTGTGTGTGTGTGTGTGTGTGTGTGTGTTTGGAGTATTAACTTCAGTTTAAGAATTAAGACTTTAAGAATATTTCTAAAATAACTTCAAAACCAAAGGTAAACATTTCATTGTACCTAAACAGAATAATATCATTTATAATTTTAAGTTTTTAAATTGACTATATGGTCATGGCCTTCTTTTCCCTAATTACAGCAAGTATTGCACATATACCTGGAATCCTTTAACCAAATAAAATATGAAATATATATCCATTGCCACTACTTGAAACATGAATAACTTTAAAATACAACTTTCATAAAACTAGTGTCCATACTCTTTTTTATAATTTTTAATATTTTTCTTCCCAGAAAACCTTTGAATTAACATCCTTTGTTAAACTGAAATTATCTCAGTTACATTTATTTTTCATAAATGGTGATACTCCTGGTGTTAAAATATGAAGAGGTTAATGAGAGAGAATTCTGGCAGAATTATAGTAAAAAATGCTTGAAAGATTGCATTTTGACAAATCAATAAGCTTTTTATATCACATAATTACATTTTCATTTTGTCCTCTTCAGGTTGGTTATTAACACAGCAGTAGGTTGTCTGCTGTCTAAGCCAAGGTTAAGAAATGTGTTTACAATATGATATTTCTGTTGCCTCAGTACAAAATACGCTTTGTTCTTATTTCTTGACATGCTCTTGTCGCCTTTAAAACATTAATCTCTGGGACTTTTGAAGTGGCAAAGGAAGCAAGGAAGCAAATAGTGTGTGCGTATATATATATATAAAAAACTTCTACAAGTTCAAAATTCTACAGCTGTTTATTGTCTTGTCTTTCAAGATTTTCTGATTTTTTTTCAAAGAAATGTATTTATGTGTTTTAGGTAACCATTGTTTCACATTCAAATTTAGATCTGGAAATATTAATGGTTATAACATAGTTACTATAAACTTCTCCAGCATTTTAAAGAATTGTTTACTAACTACCTGTAAACCACAACTATACTTTCAATACAAATTAATTCATCACATATAAACATGACTGAGATGAACAAAATTAGTTTTGTTACTTGTTAATTTTAGAAAATAAATTCTAATGAGGGTAAATTAATGATGACTAGATAAGTTGTTAAATGTACCAACAAATATATTAAGTATATATAATTAATAATGGTTAGAAGACTAATATCTAGCTGTAATCAAATCAAAAATAAATTTTAGATTCATGAAGTAAGTGGATTACAGTTTTATATTCTGATGAAAGAGAAGTATATTATTCACAGTGACTTTATTTTATTTACAATGAGAAGCTGTAGATCAACAGAAACAATTAAAAGTTACAATTATATTACACAAGGTATCTTAGACACTCAAAATAATACTTAATTGAAATTCAGCAAATAGCTATGAAATAGCTCTAAATAATATCCTCAATGGTTTTATAACTGATTTTTTTTAAAAAGCATGTTTTTCATTTTGGGAGGCCGAGACGGGCAGATCACGAGGTCAGGTGATCGAGACCATCCTGGCTAACCCGGTGAAACCCCGTCTCTACTAAAAAAAATGCAAAAAAACTAGCCGGGCGAGGTGGCGGGCGCCTGTAGTCCCAGCTACTCGGGAGGCTGAGGCAGGATAATGGCGTGAACCCGGGAGGTGGAGCTTGCAGTGAGCTGAGATCCGGCCACTGCACTCCAGTGGTAGCTCATGCAGGTAATCTCAGCATTTTCAGAGGCTGAGGCAGGAGGATGGCTTGAGTTCAGGATTTCAGGATCAGCCTGGGCAACATAGGGAGACACTATCTCTAAAAAAAAAAAAAAAAAAAAAAAAAAAAAAAAAGTTAGTGAGGGTGGCAGGCAACTGTGGTCCTGGCTGCACAGAAAGCTGAGACGGGAGGATTGCTAGACAGACACTAGGAAGACCAGGCGGCAGTCAGCTGAAATGGCACCACTGCACTCTAGTGTTAGAAGACAGAATGACACCCTGTCTCAAAACACAAAAAAAGGTTACATTTTTGCCTGTCACCAAAGATGCTTCATTACTTTTTAAATATAAATATATGTGTGTCTGGACTTTACTTTCTGCTTCATTGTTGAGACTATACTACTTGAAGCATAATTTGATAATAAAAATGCTTTTGAACAAAAGAATCTACATCATGAAATAAGTCGTAGAGAATTTTTTTTTTTTTTTCCTACAGTTATTAAGAAAAAACTATTTTTTTGTTCAGGCTGGAAAATATCTTTGAGGTTTTTTTTGGGTCATAATGATACCATCTTTATGTTTTACAAATTCGTTTGATAATAAATTATAATTAAAACCATTTTTTTCAGAGAACATAATTGATTAAACCTTATGTTTTAATTGAAATGTGAGACCACTGTAGGCTTCATGGTGGCCCCCAAAAAGATACGTCTACAGTGTGAATATTAATTTTTATGGCAAAATATGTGATTAAGTAATTGAATGAAGGAGCTGGTCCTGGATTATCTAGGTTGGCTAAATTCAATTATAAGTGTTCTCAAAGAGTGAGACAGAGAATTATTAAACAGACACAGAAGAGGAGAGCACAAGGTAAAGATGGCCAAGATTTTATTGACACAGTCACAAAACAATGAATGAGAACAGGCACCAGAAACAGAGATTCAAGAGGAGTTGTAGCCCCATCTACACCTTGCTTTTGGAGTCATGGCCTCCAGATTGTGAAAAAAATAAATTTCTGTTGTTTTAAGTACCAAGAGTGTGGTAATTTGTTACAGCAGCCCTAAAAAACTAATAGAGAGATTAAACTAGCATTTTAAATAGTGATAATATTGAAATTAAATAATGATGTGGTTTGTAAAATCTATACACTGAAATAATCACAGTATACAATGTCAATGGTAGTGTACTCAGTACACATTATAGTCTATTCTACTTACAAAATGATAAAAGTTATTACTTGTAGAAGTTGAATCATTCTGCGTGTACATTTTTTAAAACTTTAGTATAAGTTTTTAAGCTATAGTTAATGTTTTCACTATAGAACTAACCTGACATTTTGGCTCCACTCTTGAAATGTGAAAAGACTTTAAAAGGATTTAAGAAATGATAAACACTAACGAGATTGATTTTAATAATGGGGCAGACATTTTACTGTATAATACGAATTTTATGTTGTAGTCAAGATGTCTCAAATGGTTACAGTATATATTTCCTACCATTTTTATCAGTAACTCCAAATTTTTGACAGTTTTTCAAGAACTTAAAACAAGGATTACTCTTTATACCTGTATTGAGCCTTCCTTTCTGTTTCTTTAATAAACTGAAATATATTCAAGATCATTTGTGGTTAATAGAGTGCTTTTGAATTTTCATATGATTCATAATATTCATAATATTTGTGCCAACATCCAAAATGGGGCTCTGAGGCTGGGCAAGGTTTGCATTTTAAGAATGAGAGAAGATTCACTCACTTTTATATAAGGCTGTAGAACAGCTTGAACATGACTCAGTGAGACAGGTCAGTCTTCCTTGATATTCATTTGTCCTTGAGCCCTGTCACTCCATTTGTCACGCTTGTCTCAATGGAATAAGTACCATTCATTTTTAATCAGTTGATATTACTTCTCTCACTGTAATCATCTAGAACGTTGTCTAACTACATGTGTTGCTATGGAGACCTTCTTGTATTCATCACAAATTTTTAATCTTTCAATACATGAGCAATAAAAAAGCACTAGCATTTTCCATGGACTTGCTCCCTCTTCATTTTTATTGGACAACATGAGATAGGATAAGTAAATTACAGCACTAAAAAATGCATATAGCACATTATGTCCAGTAATTGCTCTGTGAATGAAGGAAATTTCAAAGCACAAATGGTTGCTTGTTTTGTGACAAGCTACGGCAGGCAGACAGCACATAGATTCCAGTAATGCAGCTTAATATGCCCAGCAGTAATTCAGAAAACAGTAGTTTTTGTTACTATTACAGCCTCTCTAAGACAGTTTTTTAGATTAACCTTGACTTCATAATATTGTTCTTAACTTTTCAAATGTGCCAAGATAATAGGAAACAGTCCATTATATTTGTAAGCCTTCAACTTGTTTTTATTTTCTACTTGGGTCTCCATAGCATTTAGTCATGTATTAATCAAATTATTCATTTCTAAACATTTATGGACTGTTTTGAAACCTTATTCTAGGAAAACTTAAAGAAGCAAAATAGTAGAAGGCAATAGTCCTTGTCATGATTAAGCTAAATGTAAAGACCTAAAACATACCAGCAGAACTAAGAGCATATTAACAATAAGAGTATTCTATAGAACGTAAAAAACTACAAAATAATATTATGTCACTGTATCAATAAAATGTAGAATTCCAGATGAGGAAAGTATCTGTGTAATCTGTCATAGACACAATTGTTCTCAAGCAAGTGTTCTGAACATTTGCTTTCTTTGGTTTCCTTTCTGTCTGAAGATTACTTAAGTTTTCTTAATTCTCCAGTATTCTCATACTTCTCTCACCCTTCTTATTTATTAGCTCAAATGAGAAATGGAGTTTACCAAATAACTCCATGAATTTGCTAATACAAAAATTTTGGATTTCCTCTAATACGCAGTAACTTTTCAACCACTTTCGGCTCTTTCCTGACTGGCACCATAGTTCAAAGTTTTTTAAACTTTGGTGCCCATCAGAATTGTTACCAAAACACTACGTCCAGTCTCAGTCCTGCTGCTCACCACACAGAATGTCAATCACTGAGACAATGAGTATTACCAAAGAAGATGGCTTTAATGGGGTGCTGTAGCAGAGAAGGGAGATTATTCTCAAATCCATCTCCCTGTCTAAAAGTAGGGGTTTATATAGCAGGAAAGAAATACAACTGTGTGTGAGAAAACATGAACTAGCGAGGGGTAAGGAGGTAATCATAAGGGATGAGGAGTCTGGCATCTCATTGCCTGGATGAGGTGATCTGGTGAGTTTATGTTCTTTGACAGTTTTTGGAGAACAGAGGAACATTTCCTAAGGAAGGAACTCAATAAAACAAATGTAAGTTTCAAGCTTTAAGACCAGAATGGTTAATTTCTATGTTTATCCAAAAAATCTGCCTATGGGACTATTGAGTGTTTCCGAGTCACATTGAGGACTTGTTAAAACACAAATTGCGGGGGGCACGCTGGCTCATGCCTGTAATTCCAGCACTTTGGGAGGCCAAGGCGGGCGGATCACGTGAGGTTGGGAGTTCGCGACCAGCCTGACCAACATAGAGAAATCCCGTTTCCACTTAAAAAAAAAAAAGACCCAAAATTAGCCGAGCGTGGTGGCACATGCCTGTAATCACAGCTACTGGGGAGGCGGAGGCAGGAGAATCGCTTGAACCCAGGAGGCAGAGGTTGTGGTGAGCCAAGATCCTGCCATTGCACTCCAGCCTGGGCAACAAGAGCAAAGCTCCATCTCAAACAACAACAACAAAACACTGATTGGGCCTAGTTCTGGTATGAAACTCTCACATTTGCATGTCTATCAAGTTCCTCCAATTTTTTTGTTGTAGAGATATTATGTATTAATTTTTAAACTATGCAATTATTTTTATATCTTTTATATGTAATGTAAAATATGAAAAATATTTTGTTCATTGCTATTTCTGCATCCATAAGTAACTTTTTTATTAATAAAACAAGACATAATATTGTAAAATTATTTTAATCAGTAAAAATTTGAAATATTTTTTACAATGTGAGTGTATATTTAATATTTCCAAGAAATAACATTTTCTTTATTTTCACACTGTTGTCCTAGCTTTTTTGCTTGCAATTTACTGTCTAGAACAGTATATTAGTCTCATTATAAAATATACATGCCTCTTTTTTTCGGCATTCAACCTGAAACTGTGAGCAGAATTCTCTAAAATTATCTGGAAAACGAAGTCAATGCTGTAATCAAATTTATTTTTTAAATACATATTTGTGATATCTTCAATGTCACCAAAATAAAATTCCAAATTATTCAAAGGGAATTCTAGCTTCCATTATAATGGCTTCCTTAGCCTTGCAATGAGAACTAATAACATCTACTTTTCAATTTCTGTATCTCTTTGCTGAGAAATGTAATTCAACATTTTTATTCATTCTGCTAGAATTGATGTTTACTTATCATATTGATCATACTGTGAGCCTCCTAAAGCCCAAATAATATGTCATATTCCGGTCTTTATTCTAGGAATATAATACAGCTACCACATTATAGGGTACTATTACTGAGTTAATGAGCCAATCAATGAATAGTAAAATAAAATTTAGAAAATACCACGGAGAAGAAATTTAGGAGGCGAACAATAGAAACTTGTCCAACTTTGTGACTTTTTTTGGTACTGGTGAGAAAAGAGACGTTCAAGTTACTGTATTGTTCTAATTATAGAAACTCAATATTAAAAATTAAACAAGATAAATGTATGTATTAAAACAGGTATCAGAAAGTCTGTATTTTTATCACACATGTTAACTGTAACTATACATGTTTATTTTACTTGCTTTTCTTTTATAACATTTTATACTTAGATAAAGAGACTATTCTAAAAACAACTATCTTTAGTTTCCTTGGAAATACATTGCCAAAATCAAGCACTTATTTTTATTCAGAGTACTTTTCTTTATTGATGAATATTTTCTGTATGTGAAATTTGTGACTTTACCTAACAGCAGTGGAGGTTGACTTGTTGTGCTCATTTTGAAGACGATGACTTCAGAATTCTTTATGAGACTATTCTTTATTTCCTATAGATTATTTGTCTCTCAGTACGGAGGATGCAAGGAACTCTTCTTATTTAACTACCCTACACGTGTGTTTGTAAAGATTGAACCTAGTCCCTTTTGCTCATTTTATGTCCAGCTGCTTGCAGTGAGTATCTATTCCACAGAATTTTTTAAAGCATGCATTTTCTTTTTAAAAACTAATCTTTGTAAGCAGTATAATCTGCAGAATATATTTGATACCTGTTCTTTTCTCTGGGGGGAATATTGGACTCATTTCTATTTTCAATATTATTTTAGAAGAGTATAAAGATTTAGTTGAATTTATTTTATAAAATAAAAATGTATGAATATATTTGAAGACCAAGGCTTGTCATGTATAGAAATTATTAAAGTAATTGTATTTTGTACTCATTCATATATACATGCCAGGGTTTTTTTATGACATGTCTTATAAGTAGAAAATAAAGATCATTATGTTTTTAAATAAAACCATCCAATAATAAAGTATTTTTTGTAGTTTCTAATTTAACTGTGAAATAGGAAATTCATAAAAAGTACAAAACATAAGGAAACATCACTTTCTTGTTTTCCATGTCTTTGTTAAGCAGACTCCCATGTAAAAATCATATGCCTTAAATATTGATACATATAAGATCTTTGTAAGCCAACTAATTATCACATTAAAGGATCTAATATTTAATAAAACACTCAAATTTTATACCTTTATTGAATTAAAATAAATATTCATTGAACATATTAAATATTCAAGACACCTTGCTAGGTGTCGGAACTGAAAAGTGACACAAACAGAGATACTACTCTCAAAAATGTCATAACCAAATATGGAAAATAACAATGTGGAGGAGACATTGACTGAAGAAATGGTTTGCATTGAATAATTTTAATAGATTAAAAGTGAGTTTGAACTAAATATTCCAATTTTTATTATTTTCTCAGTTTTTGGAAGATAATTCTGCAAGTCATTTATGCTGAGATAATACAGAGTAACCCATAAACTACAACCCTTTCCCATTTGTCAGAATACCTAGGAAATATATTAGCATTTAAAAATCTTTGCCTGTTCAAGTTGATTTTGTGTTTATTCCTACCCAATCATCAAACTTTATTTCTCCATTTTTGCCTAGTTAAAAACAAAATCACCATCTATGATCACAAAGATTATTCTTAGAATTCTCAGTATTCTGGGAATTCAAGATTGCATTAGAAGGGAAATTAAAAATTAAACATATGAAAAGCATAAATCACATTACATAAAATTTGTATTGTATTTTAATTGCCACAGAGTGTAACAACCCAATGGGTTCACTTTGCTAGGGGAATTGCAATAGAGAAACAGTAATTCATGTGGAGCTAGCTATGCAAGAGACTAGAGTTTTATTACTCAAATGAGTCTTGGTGAACATGCAGGGATGTGAGTTTTTAAGGATAATTCGGCAGGTAGGTGTTTGGGAAGTGGGAGAGCTTATTGGTCAGGTTGGAGATGAAATCATAGGGGTCAAAGTAAGTCTTTCTTGGCTGTCTTCTGTTCCAGGGTGGGATCACAGAACTGGTTGAGCCAGATTACTGTTCTGGGTGGTGTCAGCTGATCCATCAAGTGCAGGGGTCTGCAAAATATCTCAAGCATTGATCTTAGGTTTTACAATAGTGATGTTACTCCCAGGAGCAATTTGGGGAGGTTCAGGCATGGCCCCTAATACTTACTTTCTAAATAGCTAATATATTAGTCCTACAAAGGCAGACCGGTCCTCAGGCAAAAAGGGTTTTTTGTTTTGTTTTGTTTTGTTTTTTGTTTTGTTTTTTGTTTGTTTGTTTGTTTTTCCAGGAAAAGGCTATCAGAGTTAAACTATAAACTAAATTATTTTCCAAGGTTAGTTTGGCCTACACCCAGGAATGAAAAAGGACAGCTTAAAGGTGAGAAGCAACATGGAGTCGGTTATGTCTGATGTCTTTCACTGTCACAATTTCCTCAGTTATAACTTTTGCAAAGGCAGTTTCAAGAGTATTCAGAGAAGTGTTACAGCTAGATAGGTATATGCATACAAAGATGTAGAGACATATGTGAATAAGTGAAGATAAGACGCATTTTCATACGTCTTGATAGTCTGTCTCAATAAATATTTTTACTCTCTCTTTAAGATGCTCATTAAACTGAAATATATTGTAATTTACATGTCCAAAGATGACTCAACTTAAAAAGTTAATATTTAATGTTACTTACATTTCCTTCCAGTAGTTTCCTTACAAACAAAAATTCTCCTCATATTGATGCTCACTTACGTGAATTAATAAAATAATAACCTCGTAATTAACTGAAGTTATTTTTGCTTACTTCTAAACACTTATTTCATATAGAGGTCATATAAAATGAAACAACTTTCATTACATGATTGAAATTCAATTTAACTTTCTTAAAAACCAATTCTGTAGATTAGGATTGTAAATTATGAACATTTAATTTATATTATGCTTTTCTTCGGGAAAAAAATCATCTGCCCTTTAACAAATTATGACTCTAGTCTCAATTTTATATTCACGGCAACATCTACTTCTACAGATCAAAGTAACTATATATTTGTTTTCAATTTTCATTTCAGAAGAATAAGGTTAGTAAAAGAGTCATGTTAATAAGGCCAAACTGATGATCTAGATTTGATATTTCTAGTGAAAATATCCTTCAGTAAAACTCTGTTTCTGGATAAGATGGAGTAGCAGAAAGATTATTTACCATCCCACTGAAACACTACAAACCAGAATATGTGTGTGTTTGTCTGTGTGTATCAATAGATTTCAAAAATTTGACATTAGACAAATAAAGGTTTATGTTCCATGACAGAAAGAAATAATATAGGGGTGTGTGTGTGTGTGTGTGTATGTATGTATGTATATATGTATCTATCTATCTATCTATCTATCTATCTATCTATCTATCTATCTAGATGTAGATATAGATATCTATGCACTCACTGTTGTTTCAATATACTGAGAGGCAATAGTCACCAGGTTGCAGTGTAAATATGGGAAACAAGGCAGAAACTAAAGTCACTGAGTAAAGTAGAAGGATCTAGAGGTCTACGAAGGCCAAAAGAGCTATAGTTTGCAGCACAAATGACTGGAGAAGAGATAGTTGCATAAAGAGAACTCAGAATATCTGGAGGGAGATCTGGGTGAATATCCCAGAGCTTCTCTTGCACTTGGTGCTGTTTCATTGACCCTCTATATGCAATTTGTTTTTCGTGTTTTAATGTAATGTCTAGGAACTCTAGTACAGTGATGAATAAAAGTGGGAAAAGTTGACTTCTAAGTCTCAGAAAACGGTGTTCAATATTCTACCATGAACTATTTTGTTAGGCATTTCATAAATGCCCTTATCAGGTCAATGAGGTTGAAAAACACTATCCTCTATTTCTAGTTTGTCGAGAACATATTTTTTTAAATTTTAATAAAAGAGTGTTGAATTTTCTTAAATTGCTTTCTGTATCTATTGAGAGGATCTTTTATATTTTAGTTAACATGGTGAAATACACATTCATTGTCAAACATTAGATGAATCTTACATTCCAGGGAAAATTCTTCTTGGCCACAGTAATGAGTGTGTGTGTGCGCGCACGCGCTTGTGTGTGTGCATGTGTGTGTGTGTATGTTTTTGTCTTAGTCCATTCAGGCTGCTATAACAAAATATCATAATCTGGTTTATAAACAACAGCAATTCTTACAGTTCTGAGGGCTTGAAAGATCAAGGTACTGGCAGATTCTGCCCAGTGAGATATCACTTTCTGGTTCATCCACGGTGCCTTCTCACTGAGACTAAATGGTGGAAGGACGGTGGGGGCTTTCTGGGGTTTCTTTTATGACTTCACTGATCACATACCTGATGGCTCTGCCCTCCTGACCTAATCACCGCCCAATGGCCCTACCTTCTAATATCTTTCATTGCATTTCAACATATGAACTGGAAGAAGACACAAAAATTTAGTGTGTGCATATATATATGTACATATAAATATATATGTAATGTAAAATTATACATTTATTATATGAATGTATATCATATACTATATATAAATATATAATTTCATGAGGTTTCAACATATAAATTGGTGGAAGAGATAGAAATTTAGAATATATATAAGCTTTATGTGTAACATACATTAATGTAATTTGCTAATACTTTATTAAGAGTTTTGATCTCCAATCATCAGGAATATTTGTCTGTATTCATTTGTTAATGTCTGTCAGTTCTTACCATTAGATTATGCCAACATTATAAAATGTATTAAAATCATTTCTACTTTTTACTTTTGAAAGATTTTCTTATAAAATAGGTATAATTTCTTCCTAAAATAGTGGTAGAATTTTGAAAATAAATTTTCTAGGCCTGAGGTTTTGTTGGTAAAAAAAATATTTAACATATATAGTTCCTTTAATAGTTTTAGGGCTATTTTCTAGCATCCTGTGGCAGAAACAGATTATTTATTCTAGTGCTTTCTTCTTTATAATGAAGATATTTAAAGCCAAAAAATTGTCTATAAACACTATTTTAACTGTATCCTAGAAATTGTTATATATTGCATTTTCATTATTATTCAGCTTAAAAATTCCTTTATTTACTTAGCAATTTCTTCTTCAAAATAAGAACTACTTAGAAGTATGTTGTTTAATTTCAAAATATTTCTATTTTTTCTGAATTAACATGGCTATTGATGTATAATTTTTTATTGTTTATGTGGATACTAATAATAACTTATAATGTAGTTTCATTGTAGTCACATCAAATGTAGAAATCCTCTCCACTATTCTTTATTCTGTAGCTATTGGATATATTACAACTATAAACATAAAATTTATAAGACAATGCTAAAAATGTTGTTTCAAATATTCTTACGCAGTTTAAAGAAATTAAGAGGAAAATAAGTTGCTTATATTCACACAGCTATATAAATTATTAATGTTCTTTGTTTTTCATGGTTTCCCCTGTGGCATAAATTATTTGCCTTCATGGAAAGAGTTTCCTTTAACCCTTTTTGTAGTTCAATTACCCTTCAAAGCATTCTTAGTTTCCTTTACCTAAAATTGTAACTATTTTGTCTCCATTCTTGAATGGTAATTTGCCTAATAGAGAATTTTAAATTGACATTTATTTCCATAAGCAATTCAAATATTTTTCTAATGTTTCGTAGTTTCCATTGTCTTTCTAAGAAGTTTGCATGTATTAGTATCATCACTAATGATATCTTCTTTTCTTTAGCTGCTTTTAATATTTTAGTAATTGTTAATTTCTAGCAGTTTTACTACAATGCACTTATATATGTTTTTCGTTATATTTGTTCTATTTATAGTTTGCTGAGCTACCTAATTGTATAACTTTTTGTCTTTCCTCACATTTAAAAATCTTTCCTTTATTACATCTGATAATATGTTTTTCTGCCTCATTATTTTTGTCCTCTTCTGCTGAGATTCCAATTACATTTACTTTAGACCTTTGACACTGTATTTTTCCCTTCAATTCTGTGAGTTTTGCTTCATATATTTTGGAGCTCTCTTGTAAGGCACGTATATATATTTATAATTTTTATATCTTCCTGACAGTTTGACCCTTTTTATCATTGTACAATATACCCTTTATCTATCAACAATTTTTGTCTGAATTTCTATTATGTCTGATAATATAGCCACCCAGTTCTCTATTGTACAATGCTTTTAGGTTTTACCTATCTTTTTAATTTTTTGTACTTTTAAACTGTTTCTATAATGCAATGTAGAGTTCATATTATATAAATAAAAATTAATTGTATCATTTTTATTCATTTCTTAAATATCTGCCTTTTAATTGGAGTATTTCATCAATTTACATCCAATGTCATTAGCTATAGGGGAGGATTTCTGTTTACTATTTTGTGATTTTATGTGTGTGTGTGTACGTGTGCACGTGCGTTATGTCTTCTCTATTTGTCTATCCCTCTATTATTGCTTTTCTTTGTGCTAAATAGTGTACATTTAAATTCTACTTCGTGTGTGTGTGTGTGTGTATGATTTTCTTAGTGGTTGACCTCCCCTGAAATTTTAGTAATAAATAGTTGACAATCTGATTTTTGTTGTTTTTTTAAGTTGCTTATTTTGTTTAGTAGGCAATTATCTTGGCTATTTTCGAGTTCTAATTGTTTCATTATTCTGACGGGCAGGGAATAAAATCTGTATGAACTTCTTTAATCTTGTCTAGGCTATTGGATTCTGCCTCATGCAAACATGCTTCAGGCCTCTACCCATTTTGAAGTTCTCCCAATTTGGCCCTCTCTTTTTTTTTCAAGTCATCCCTTGTTCACACTTACCTGATGTCATAGTGGTTCTAGATTTTGTTGTCTGATTCTTCCAGGCAACATTTCATTTTGTTCAGACAACAAAATGAAGATTTCCATTAGAATTGTTGACTCACATCCACTGGATAATGCCTTAAGGCAAAAAAGACCGCAAAAGGGGAAATTTTCCAGTGCTTTTTTTTCATATTGATTCTCCTCCACATTTCTCTGCTGTTTATGGCTCTCTAGTACTTATAGGTTATTGCACTTTTTGTAATTTTTCTAAATATTTCAGTTTCCATCTTTAGGTAAATTAATCTGATAGGAATTCCCTATCGTGAAATTCAGAAGAAAGAGTTTAGTGTCTTTAAAAACAAAACCTTAATACTTAGATAAAGATGCAATACTCATTATTAGATTTGTCTAACTCCAATATACATAATTTATTTTAAAAAGGAAAATGAAGTGTGAGAGAAGTTTATTATTTTTCACATTAAAATCTGTTGAATTGTAGGACCTGGTGTTAGTGAATATTTCGGCTCTAAAATGGGCAATTACAAAATATGGATACGTACATGTTCCATTTGATTTACTACACATGGGATACCCTGAGGGACATTCACAAGCATAGACCAATTGGTCAATATAACTTGGGGAATCACTTGATAAGAATTTCTATGTGCCCCATAGATCCATGCATAGACATGGAAATGCTGATAGTCGTTCCCTATCAGTATGCAGGGAACATTGAAATGTATTATATTTAAATAATAATGGACATTTAGCAATACAGAAAGTGAGGTGCCACTGAAAGTTTTAAGACTGTGGCCCCAGAGTACACTATAAGTAAATATTTACAAATTTTTGCTCTTTCAACTTGCGTTTTTCCATTATGGAAAGAGTCAGTGCCATTAGATGAAATGTGTGTCTCATCTGAGGAAGCAAGATTTTCTAGGGTGACTGCCGATGTCAATATAAATGTGAAATTAGTACTTGTTTTGTAATGAAAACAAAATTAACAAAATCTTGCCAAAGGTGGAAATAAATACGAAAACGTATTAACAAACGTGTAGAATTAGTAGAATGACAGAATTCTTTTCCAAAGGTTTCATCACATATAGTGAAAGAGTAAAACCTTTCTCAGGCTGAAAGAATGAAAGGCAGCTCAAATTACAAGGGCAAAAGCAGCTCTGCCATTAATCAGGCTAGGAGGATAGGCCTATACTAAGCCAGACCTTTGCCCTCACTTCATCAACCACTTTCATCTCATAATAGCACCCAATCCACAGTTAACTCTTGCTTCTTTTAATCACAACTTCAAAACTCAGACCTGCTTCCCCTAGGCCCTTCTCAGAATCTTTCAAAGGATACTCAAATTTTAAAAAAGAAATACCTTTCTGGTCCCTCTCATCAAGTGACATTTTGCAGTTTTTCTGTCAGTTGCGCTTTTACAATAAACATGGTTTTGCATTAAATATAATGTTGCTACCTTACAAGCTTATCTGGGGTAGTTTCTAGATGATTATGATTTAACAAGCACATATGGAATTTTGTGGGGACCAGTGCTTTCCTCATAACAAGAAATTAAGAAACACTCATCTATCTTAGGAAAAACACCTTTCCAATTGGAAAAGTAACCCAGATTCATGGGTAAAACAAGTATCTACTTTAGCAGATTAATAAAATCTAGCAACCTTCATTCCAGTTGTCTTCAAAAAGTTATAAAATCTGAGAAATTTAATTGTAAATAGCCTAGTCAGTTCACATAGAAAAGCATTATAACTAAAACAGAAATAATACAGCAACAGTGGTTAAGAGCTAAGTTCTAGAACTCCATTACCTGGCTTTCAAAGTCTTATTACACACACTTATCTGTTGGGAAATCTTATGCAGTTCTCTAGTCTTCACTGTATTCTTAAATTTAATTAATGGTAAATAATCAGAATATAGGGGTGGAGCAAGATGGCCAAATAGGAACAGCTCCAGTCTCCATCTCCCAGCGCCAGTGACACAGAAGACAGGTGATTTCTGCATTTTCAACTGAGGTACTGGGTTCATCTCACTAGGGAGTACCGGACAATCGGTGCTGGTCAGCTGCTGCAGCCGGACCAGCCAGAGCTGAAGCAGGGCGAGGCATCGCCTCACCTGGGATGCACAAGGGGGAAGGGAATCCCTCTTCCTAGCCAGGGGAACTGAGACACACAACACCTGGAAAATGGGGTAACTGCCACCCCAATACTGCGTTTTACCAAGGGTCTTAGCAAACGGGCACACCAGGAGATTATATCCCACACCTGGCCGGGAGTGTCCCACGTCCACGGAGCCTCCCTCATTGCTAGCACAGAAGTCTGCAATCTAACCACAAGGCAGCAGCGAGGCTGGGGGAGGGGCGCCCACCATTGCTGAGGCTTGAACTGGGTGGAGCTCACAGCAGCTCAAGGAGGCCTGCCTGTCTCTGTAGAATTCACCTCTGGGGACAGGGCACAGCTAAACAACAACAACAACAACAACAAAAGCAGCAGAAACCTCTGCAGATGCAAACGACTCTGTCTGACAGCTTTGAAGAGAGCAGTGGATCTCCCAACACGGAGGTTAGGATCTGAGAATGGATAGACTGCCTGCTCAAGTGGGTCCCTGACCCCTGAGTAGCCTAACTGGGAGACATCCCCCACTAGGGGCAGACCGACACCCCAAACCTCACACGGTGGAGTACACCCCTGAGAGGAAGCCTCCAAAGCAAGAATCAGACAGGTACACTAGCTGTTCAGCAATATTCTATCTTCTGCAGCCTCTGCTGCTGACACCCAGGCAACCAGGGTCTGGAGTGGACCTCAAGCAATCTCCAACAGACCTACAGCTGAGGGTCCTGACTGTTAGAAGGAAAACTAACAAACAGGAAGGACACCCACACCAAAACCCCATCAGTACGTCACCATCATCAAAGACCAGAGGCAGATAAAACCACAAAGATGGGGAAAAAGCAGGGCAGAAAAGCTGGAAATTCAAAAAATAAGAGCTCATCTCCCCCTGCAAAGGAACGCAGCTCATAGCCAGCAACGGATCAAAGCTGGAAGGAGAATGACTTTGACGAGATGAGAGAAGAAGGCTTCAGTCCATCAAACTTCTCAGAGCTGAAGGAGGAATTAAGTACCCAGTGCAAAGAAACTAAAAATCTTGAAAAAAGAGTGGAAGAATTGATAACTAGAATAATTAATGCAGAGAAGACCATAAACGAACTGACAGAGATGAAAACCATGACATGAGAAATATGTGACAAATACACAAGCTTCAGTAACTGACTAGATCAACTGGAAGAAAGAGTATCAGCGATTGGGGATCAAATGAACGAAATGAAGTGAGAAGAGAAATCTAAAGACAAAAGAAGAAAAAGAAATGAACAAAGCCTGCAAGAAGTATGGGATTATGTAAAAAGACCAAATCTACGTCTGATTGGGGTGCCTGAAAGTGAGGGGGAAAATGGAACCAAGTTGGAAAACACTCTTCAAGATATCATCCAGTAGAACTTCCCCAACCTAGTAGGACAGGCCAACATTAAAATTCAGGAAATACAGAGAACGCCACAAAGACACTCCTTGAGAAGAGCAACTCCAAGACACATAATTGCCAGATTCACCAAAGTTGAAATGAAGGGAAAAATCTTAAGGGCAACCAGAGAGAAAGTTGGGTTACCCACAAAGGGAAGCCCATCAGACTAACAGCAGATCTCTCGGCAGAAACTCTACAAGCCAGAAGAGAGTGGGGGCCAATATTCAACATCCTTAAAGAAAAGAATTTTCAACCCAGAATTTCATATCAGGCCAAACTAAGTTTCATAAGTGAAGGAAAAATAAAATCCTTTACAGACAAGCAAATGCTTAGATGTTTTGTTACCACCAGGCCTGCCTTACAAGAGACCCTGAAGGAAGCACTAAACATGGAAAGGAACAACCGGTACCAGCCATTGCAAAAACATGCCAAAATGTAAAGACCATCGAGGCTAGGAAGAAACTGCATCAACTAATGAGTAAAATAACCAGCTAATATCATAATGGCAAGATCAAGTTCACACATAACAATATTAACCTTAAATGTAAATGGATTAAATGGTCCAATTAAAAGACACAGATTGGCAAACTGGATAAAGAGTCAAGACCCATCAGATTGCTGTATTCAGGAGACCCATCTCACACGCAGAGACATACATAGGCTCAAAATAAAGGGATGGAGGAAGCTCTACCAAGCTAATGGAGAACAAAAAAAAGCAGGGGTTGCAATACTAGTCTCTGATAAAACAGACTTTAAACCATCAAAGATCAAAAGAGACAAAGAAGGCCATTACATAATGGCAAAAGGATCAATTCAACAGGAAGAGCTAACTATCCTAAATATATATGCACCCAATACAGGAGCACCCAGATTCATAAAGCAAGTCCTTAGTGACTTACAAAGAGACTTACACTCCCATACAATAATAATGGGAGACTTCAACACCCCACTGTCAACATTAGACAGATCAACGAGACAAAGTTAACAAGGATATCCAGGAATTGAACTCATCTCTGCAGCAAGCAGACCTAATAGACATCTACAGAACTCTCCACCCCAAATCAACAGAATATACATTCTTCTCAGCACCACATCACACTTATTCCAAAATTGACCACATAATTGGAAGTAAAGCACTCTTCAGCAAATGTACAAGAACAGAAATTATAACAAACTGTCTCTCAGACCACAGTGCAATCAAACTAGAACTCAGTGTTAAGAAACTCAATCAAAACCGTTCAACTACATGGAAACTGAACAACCTGCTCCTGAATGACTACTGGGTACATAACGAAATGAAGGCAGAAGTAAAGATGTTCTTCGAAACCAATGAGAACAAAGGCACAACATACCAGAATCTCTGGGACACATTTAAAGCAGTGTGTAGAGGGAAATTTATAGCACTAAATGCCCACAAGAGAAAGCTGGAAAGATCTAAAATTGACACCCTAACATCACAATTAAAAGAACAAGAGAAGCAAGAGCAAACACATTCAAAAGCTAGCAGAAGGCAAGAAATAACTAAGATCAGAGCAGAACTGAAGGAGATAGAGACACAAAAAACCCTCCAAAAAATCAATGAATCCAGGAGTTGGTTTTTTGAAAAGATCAACAAAATTGATAGAATGCTAGCAAGACTAATAAAGAAGAAAAGGGAGAAGAATCAAATAGATGCAATAAAAAAATGATAAGGAGGATATCACCACCGACCCCACAGAAATACAAACTACCATCAGAGAATGCTATAAACACCTCTATGCAAATAAACTAGAAAATTTGGAAGAAATGGATAATTTCCTGGACACTTACACCCTCCCAAGACTACACCAGGAAGAAGTTGAATCCCTGAAGAGACCAATAGCAGGCTCTGAAATTGAGGCAATAATTAATAGCCTACCAACCAAAAAAAGTCCAGGCCCAGATGGATTCACAGCCAAATTCTACCAGAGGTACAAGGAGGAGCTGGTACCATTCCTTCTGAAAATATTCCAATCAATAGAAAAAGAGGGAATCCTCCCTAACTCATTTTATGAGGCCAACATCATCCTGATACCAAAACCTGGCAGAGACACAACAAAAAAAGAGAATTTTAGACCAATATCCCTGATGAACATTGATGCAAAAATCCTCAGTAAAATACTAGCAAACCGGATCCAGCAGCACATCAAAAAACTTATCCACCATGATCAAGTGGGCTTCATCCCTGGGATGCAAGGCTGGTTCAACATTCGCAAATCAATAAATGTAATCCAGCATACAAACAGAACCAAACACAAAAACCACATGATTATCTCAATAGATGCAGAAAAGGCTTTTGACAAAATTCAACAGCTCTTCATGCTAAAAACTCTCAATAAACTAGGTATTGATGGAACATATCTCAAAATAATAAGAGCTATTTATGACAAACCCACAGCCAATATCATACTGAATGGGCAAAAACTGGAAAAATTCCCTTTTGAAAACTGGTACAAGACAGGGATGCCCTCTCTTACCACTCCTATTCAATATAGTGTTGGAAGTTCTGGCTAGGGCAATCAGACAAGAGAACGAAATAAAGGGTATTCAGCTAGGAAAAGAAGAAGTCAAATTGTCCCTGTTTGCAGATGACATGATTGTATATTTAGAAAACCCCATCATCTCAGCCCAAAATCTCCTTAAGCTGATAAGCAACTTCAGCAAAGTCTCAGGATACAAAATTAATGTGCAAAAATCACAAGCATTCTTATACACCAGTAACAGACAAACAGAGAGCCAAATCATGAGTGAACTCCCATTCACAACTGCTTCAAAGAGAATAAAATACCTAGGAATCCAACTTACAAGGGATGTAAAGGACCTCTTCAAGGAGAACTACAAACCACTGTTCAATGAAATAAAAGACGACACAAACAAATGGAAGAACATACCATGCTCATGGATTGGAAGAATCAATATCTTGAAAATGGCCATACTGCCCAAGGTAATTTATAGATTCAATGTCATCCCCATCAAGCTACCAATGAGTTTCTTCACAGAATGGGAAAAAAACTGCTTTAAAGTTCATATGGAACCAAAAAAGAGCCCACATTGCCAAGACAATCCTAAGTCAAAAGAACAAAGCTGGAGGCATCATGCTACCTGACTTCAAACTATACGACAAGGCTACAGTAATCCAAAACAGCATGGTACTGGTACCAAAACAGAGATATAGACCAATGGATCAGAGTAGAGTCCTCAGAAATAATACCACACATCTACAGCCATCTGATCTTTGACAAACCTAAGAAAAACAAGAAATGGGGAAAGGATTCCCTATTTAATAAATAGTACTGGGAAAATTGGCTAGCCATAAGTAGAAAGCTGAAACTTGATCCTTTCCTTACTGCTTATACGAAAATTAATTCAAGATGGATTAGAGACTTAAATGTTAGACCTAATACCATAAAAACCCTAGAAGAAAACCTAGGTAATACCATTCAGGACATAGGCATGGGCAAGGACTTCATGTCTAAAACACCAAAAGCAACGGCAACAAAAGACAAAATTGACAAATGGGATCTGATTAAACTAAAGAGCTTCTGCACAGCAAAAGAAACTACCATCAGAGTGAACAGGGAACTTACAGAATGGCAATCTACTCCTCTGACAAAGGGCTAATATTCAGAACCTACAAGGAAATCAAACAAATTTACAAGAAAAAAAACAAACAACCCCATCAAAAAGTGGGCAAGGGACATGAACAGACATTTCTCAAAAGAAGATATTCATACAGCCAACAGACACATGAAAAAATGCTCATCATCACTAGCCATCAGAGAAATGCAAATCAAAACCACAATGAGATACCATCTCACACCAGTTAGAATGGCGATCATTAAAAAGTCAGGAAACAACAGGTGCTGGAGAGGATGTGGAGAAACAGGAACACTTTTACACTGTTGGTGGGACTGTAAACTAGTTCAACCATTATGGAAAACAGTATGACGATTCCTCAAGGATCTAGAACTAGAAGTACCATATGACCCAGCCATCCCATTACTGGGTATATACCCAAAGGATTATAAATCATGCTGCTATAAGGACACATGCACACGTATGTTTATTGTGGCACTATTCACAGTAGCAAAGACTTGGAATCAACCCAAATGTCCATCAGTGACAGACTGGATTAAGAAAATGTGGCACATATACACCATGGAATACTATGCAGCCATAAAAAAGGATGAGTTTGTGCCCTTTGTAGGGACATGGATGCAGGTGGAAACCATCATTCTCAGCAAACTATCGCAAGAATAGAAAACCAAACACTGCATGTTCTCACTCATAGGTGGGAACTGAACAATGAGATCACTTGGACTCGGGAAGGGGAACATCACACATCAGGGCCTATTATGGGGGGGGGGAGGGATTGCATTGGGAGTTATACCTGATGTATATGACGAGTTGATGGGTGCTGACGAGTTGATGGGTGCAGCACAGCAACATGGCACACGTATACATATGTAACAAACCTGCACGTTATGCACATGTACCCTAGAACTTAAAGTATAATAATAATTTTAAAAAAATTAAAAAAAAAATCAGAATATATAGGTTCATTGCAAGGGTTAAATGCAATATTACATGCAAACCTCTTAAAATGGTACTTGTCTTATACTAAGCACGAAATTTGTCATCCATATTAAATGCCATAATAATAATAATAATAGAGGCATGGAATACTGATCATGTATCCTGAGTATCTCTAAATGCCATCTATACCACTTTGTATATAGACTTCTGATTCTATATTCAATACAGTGTATGACTTAGTACAATTGTCACTGGACTAAAATTAAGTACTACATGTGTTCAGCATTTTAACTAATACACAGCATAATTCAAAACACATAGATAACACAAATAGCTGAATTTTTGGGGGGATTTGTTATTGGCATTTATTTTCATTTCACTCCAGAAATGAATGGAATAATTTAAATTCTTCAGCTATAATTGACATGTAAGAATTATATATACTTAAAGCTACAACTTGATATTTTGATATATAAATGCATTGTGAGATGATCATCAATATCATGCTAATTAACATATCCATGACCTCAATAGTTATAATTTTCTTCTTGTGTGTGTGTGTGTGGTAGTAACACTTAAGATATATATTTGAATTTATATTCCTTTGTCCCAGGATATTGTTTTCCTCCTTCTTGTCCTTTTTTTTTTTTTTTTTTTTTTTTTGGTACAAAGTGAACATCATTTCTAGTCTCCTTATCTGGTTTGATTCCTACCCCAATTTTCTGTTCCTATTGAATCCGTGAAGACTGGCCAGTATGTGAATTGTCGTTTGACTTTTTGTTGTGATTTATACAAAAATAAAAACACATATTTATAATCTATTACAAGTTCTAAGAGATATTCAGTTCCCTTCAGCATAAGAAACTGTAATATGTTTGCTTCCAATATATTTCCCCTTTTTTGGTTTAAATATTAGCATCTATCTGTTAAATATTGGGTAAAATTTCAGAGTGTTGAAGAGTTTTATTACTTGCCTCTCCTTCTGTAAGTTCCCTTTACTTTTGATGAATCATCTTCTTCCTATTTCTCATTATCAGAAAAAAAGGAAATCATTGTAGGAGATACCAGTCCACTTATGGATTGACTATGTATCAGCAGTGAGAAGATTTTCTTATCATTAGAATTATATTCTTTATCATTTGGCCCCACTATTGATGCCATTTTTTCTTCCTTCTTTTAGGCCCAACACTACCTCTTAGTCAATTCTAATATTACGTATCTCGTTATATTCTCTGATGTTTCAAAAATTTTATATGTCCCACATAGTTATCTCAAGGTCCAGCACACATTTTCCCAGTACTGATTATCTTAGTTATGCCTGCTTCATTACTTCATTGCCAGAGAGAATCCTACCACCATAACTTTGGAAGGACGATTTTTCCACAGGGATGTCTTAAAACGTGTGTTTGTCTTATGGAACTTTTACTTCTTACTCTGTAACTACAGAAAAACTCAAAAATCTTTGCCTCACCTTGGGATTTTATTGATTATGCGTTTTTGCCCACTCTCATGTATCTCTGCCATGGGTATTGTCTTTGAGAAACTCAAGATCTCTCCACTCCTGCCTGCCAGCATTTATTAGGGAAACAAAGTGACAGCCATTGTATTCTCACACATTCAACTAAACTATTTTCCATCTTACATGTAGCTCTACAGAAAAATAATTCTAGAAATGGTCATAAGATAATCAAAAACAAAGTGAGAGATTAGGAGAGAGGTGAGCTCAGGACTCAAACAAAAGGGGGGAAAATGAAGAGTCAAACAAAGAGTAAATATATGGAACATTTGAGGAAGATGTGTTAAAAACAAGTCATGATGAGAACTGAAAGTCTCCATTAGATTTCATGGCTAAGAAGTGATAAATGAGGATAAATAATAGGTCAAATGGATTGCAGTATATATTCATAGTATCATTTTCCATTCACCTTTTCTAGAATAAGCCGATTAGTGATTATCTTCATAAATAAATTATAAATTTCATAAAGGTAGACAGTACGATGTCCTCATTTATATATATAAAGTATACACAAATAATAGATATAGAAAATTCACATATAGTATATGAGCTTTGTTCTGTTTAATTTTAATTTTAAATCTCATTTCATTCTTCCTACAATTCTCATGACTAAAAATTGATGAACCCATAATTTAAACAAACATGGTGCCATCCAGAATCCATCTCTTAACTTCAGTAATTGTGTGTAGTTAGATATTATATTATTGTAAAAATTGTTGAATAAAAGGATCATAAGATTGTCTTAATGTGACAAAAAATGGAGCTAGTAAGATGAAAATGATGTATAACAAACATATGCTTTACCAATTTCTAATGTTTATTTGTTCCATACAGTGTTAAAGAATATAAAATAATTTTAAAATAAGTAAAGTTATATTAATATACACATTTCAAAGTATTTGGCAGGGTAAAATGACATCTGTGATATTGGGCTACACATTACTGCCAAACCTGGATCACTAAAACCACTTGACTGAAGCTGTATAATGTGTACTGTCTGTTCATTGAAAATAAGAATTTAATTTCAGGCTTCATATATCCTTTTTAACTTCTTAATCTTTTAAATTATTTATGTTTGCTACTTGGTTCCTATAAACATTAAAGACTGTTTCCTACTGTAGAAAATACTTTTCACATTAAAAAAAAAAAGTATTGATGAAAAACTTGCAGTGGAAGGAAGGTTAAACATCCAAGAAAAGGGATCTGGGTTGATACAAGATGTCATAAACCAATTTTTTTTTTGTCCCTATTAAAACAACTATAATCCCGGGAGATGGTGCACAAGACAACCAAAGGAGAACTCTGAGAGCGTAAGAAAAAGTCAAGCTGATTTGGGAACTCAAGGAGGAGCAGGACATCAGCAGGTCTTTTTACATCCCCCCTGTTAAAAAAAAAAAAAAAAAGAAAGAAAGAAAAAATACAGAAAATACAGAAAGCTCCTCAGACTATGAGTTTACTGACCCTGCATCTAAGAAAAGAAGGAATCCCACAGAACCAATAGAAATCCCCCAGGAAACACCAGGCGATTTCTACATCACTCACAGGAAACACAACTGGGAGAAAGCAGTCATTAAAACCAAGCATACAGGGGAAATAATCTCTTTATCATGACTGAGAATCAATTTCTCCTTTGAGAGACACTAGAGTGAACAGATTCCCAAAAAGGGGCACAGTCACAGAAAATGGCCCAACCAGATAACCTCTTTTTTCACTCTGGTTAAAACTTGTCTCTACTCAGAGACACAAGGGAAGTCAGATGTCACTAATAGGATGCCACTTAACCCTCCACCATCTGAGAGTTGCCAGCAGGCACCAGATTAACCAAGCAGACAAAAATAACACTAAAAGGCTCTGGAAACTCAATTGTCATTTGAACCACAGCTCAAAACAGAAGGCCAAGATTATCACTGTGGTAAATGTAGGTATACTGAATGTCTACCAAACAAATATTTTTTAAAAAGAGTTAACTGAGACTCAAAATCTCTTAATATAATGGACACAATGCCTAGGATAAAGTACAAAATAGCCCATCATATCCAAAACCCAGTAAATCACAACTTAAATGAGAAAAAAAAATCAACTGATGCCAATACTGAGAAGAATAATATGCTAGAATTAACTGACAGGAATTTTAAAGCAGGTGCCATAAAATTGCTTTAGCAATTGCTACAAATATTATTGATGAAAATAAAATGGAAAACATCAGCAAGGAAATGAAGTTATAAAACAAGAAATAATTGGAAATTGTTACTATAAAATGCCAAGTTAAATATAAAAATTAAAACATAGTACACACTAATATTGCACAATACGGTATTACAATGCAATATAATAACAAATACAAAAAGTTGAACATAAAAAAAGACTTGCTTAGCAGGGTTACTAGCAGAATGAAGACCAGAAGGCATGAAAAAAGCAAACTTGAGGAAAAATAAAATATTCACTCACTGTGAAAAACAGAGAGAAAATTGACTATAATTTAAACATACACAGAGTCTGAGAATCATAGAGGAATAAGCAAAGAATCAGTATTTCTATCACTAAATATCCATAATAATGTACAGTGAGAGTAGGCCTGAAAGAGTATTCAAAAAAGCAATATCTGAAAACTTTCCAAAAAAATGGTCAATTATGAATTTTAAATCTGGGAAAATTATTCTTCAAGAATAAAGAAAAAATGAAACATTCTCAGATGAAGTAAAACTAAACAGATTTTTACACTAGCAGACCTGCCCTTAACAAAATTGGCTAATGGAAGTTATTCAAATTTAATAAAGGAAGCAGTATTGAAACATGACAAAAGAAACAAGGAATAATGGAAAAAGCAAAATGTGGATGAATGCAAGCAACAGACTTTTCTTTTCCTGATGAGTTTTTAAAACCATATTTGATGATTGAAATAGAAACTCTAACACAATCTGATATTTAATACAATAATATTTGAAAGTGGTGGAGATTAGGTGAATTAAGGGAAATGTGGTTTCCCTGTTTCACTCAAATGTTGAGTAAAATATTCAAACCAGTAGACTAATATAAGTCACACAGGTGTATTAGAAACACCAGGCCAACCTCTACAAAAATTACATAAAAAGAAGGCCATTACCCCAACAGAAATAACTCAGGAAAAGACAACCAATACCGCATGTTCTCACTTAAAAGTGGGAGGTAAACAACAGATACACATGGACATATGGGGGGAAATACTAGACACTGAGGACTCCAAAAGTGGGGAGATAGAGAGGGAGAGAGGGTTTAAAAATTATCTACTGGGTAAATTGTTCACTGTTCAGGAGATGGGTACACAAGAAGCCCAAACTCCACCATTATGCAATATATACATGTAACCTAACTTGCATATGTACCAACTGAATCCATTATATATATGGATTCAATGTGTGTGTGTGTGTTTACATAAAGAGATGCATTCCATACACTATAAATAAATTAAGAAACTAAATCTTAAGTAATTTTCAAGTAACCTTCAGAAAGGCAAGGAAAGATATACGGGGAAATAAGAACCCCAAGATATGTATATTTAAAGCAAAGAACAGAATAGCACACCTAAGTGGCAACATACTAATAATTGATTTAAGTGCCAACGATCTATGTACAGCAATCAAAAGATAGAAATTAGCGCAGTGAATTAAAACAAAATTATACAGCCCTTACAAGAAAGTAATTTCCAATTCAATAAAACTGGTAGAATAAAAGTGAAAGGATGGGAAAAAATGCAACATGCCCACATTTTAAAAAATCAGGAATATGTCTGAACCAAACTACAGACATTCAAAATGCATGAATAAAACATGAATAGATCTGAAAGAAAACATATAGATAAATATAAAATTAGGTCTGTGGACTTCAAACTCTACCACGCTCCCAGCTACTTATTGATCTACTAAACAGAAAATAAGTAGGAGTAAGCATTTATTGTATGAATAACACACTTAACCAACAGGGACAGACTGACATACATATGACACTCCACCTAACAACAGTAGAATACACATTTATATTTTTTCCAAGTGTCATAAAATATTCACCATGATAAAGTATATGAACCGTAAAACAATTAAAACAAATGAAAATATTGGAATTATAATAACAGAAGACAAAATATATATTCAAAGAGAGAAAATTAAACAACATACTTCTAAAAAATCTGTGGTTCAAAGAAAAAGTCTCAAATGAAATATTTTAAAAATAAATAGAACTAAACAAAGTCAAAGGATTACATATGAAAATATTTGAGATATGCTTAAAACTATGTTTAAAGAGATTAGTAGTACTAAATGCTACATAGAGTACATAGAGTAGTACATAGAAATATGAAATGGTCTCAAATCAACACTATTGAAATTAGGAAAAAAATATAATTTCAATGAAATAAAAGAGTGCTTCTTTGAAAAGTTGCTTTAAAAAACGAAGCTATAGCAACACTAACGAAAATGAAAGGGCAAAAATACGTAAACTAACAATATCATATGTGAAATAGAGAATAGACCTAAATCTTCTGCAGCCATTAAAAGATAATAGGTGAATATTACAATTGTGTTTTCATAAATTTAACAGTTTAAAAGACATGGACTTATACCTTGAACTCCACAAACTACCAAAAGTTAACTAAGATGAAATAGACAATCTGAACAACCAACAAATATATGAAATCTATAATTACATAGCTCAACCCCAAATAAATATAGATGCTCAGGTGGTTTTACAGAAGAATTCCACCAAAAACTTAATACAAAATTATCACAATTTTGTCATCTCTTACAAATAATAGAAGTGGAGGAATCACATCTGTATTTAATTTATGAGGCCATTATTACACTGATAACCTAACCAAAGACATTACAAATAAACTTGCTGTTTTAGTCTGTTTTGTGTTGCTATAATGGAATATCTGAGACTGGGTAATTTCTAAAGAAAAGAGGTTTATTTGACTCATAGGTCAGTCTATACAAGAAACATGGTGTCAGCATCTGCTTGGCTTTTGGTGAGGGCCTTGTGCTGCATCAAAACATGTAGAGAAACTCAAAGGGAAAGCAGGTGCATGTGAAGAACGATCAAATAGGAAGAGGAACCTCACTTTATAACACCTACTCCAATGGGAACTAATTAATTCTCTGAAGAATGAATCCCATTTTGCCAGAATGAGAAGACACAACCTCAAGGGGAGTGCTAAGCCTCTCACGAGGAATCTACCCCCATAACCCAAACCCTCATCCCTGGTACCAACACTGCCACACTGGGGATCAAATTTCAACATGAGTTTTGTGGGAGGAAAAATAAATCATATATCCACAGTCACTACAGACAAATATCTCTCATGAACCTTATGTGCACGAAAATTCTCAACCAAATAATAAGGTCATCAGTGAGAATGAAAGTAAGGATATGAATTAAAGTAATTTGGAAAAAAAATGCCAAGCAAAAATAGACACAACGGGATGGAAGATCATAGATTACTCACGCTAATTATACCACTTTATGTAATTGAACTTTTTTTTCCCAGCAGCACTCATCTTTGCAGTCATGTTGTTAGAATGATTCATAAAAAGAGGCTTATAGATGGAATGGAAAACCATCAAATTATTTCTTTATGCAAATTCCACATTGTGATTAACACAAGAATCCTGTGAAGAGCAAAACTCCTGGTCTTACTGATCACAAAAAGAAAATAAATTTACCACTTTCTGGGTATATCTTTCTAATCTCTGTCAAAAAAAAATTGATGATTTTGTAAAGGTACAGATACTCATTTCTGTGCAGCAAACAGTGGCATAATATTAGATATCGAGGTTACTACTATAAATCAAAAAGTAATAATTGAAAGTCAGCCCTTATAAGCAGAAATCTTGAATGAAAAGAGTAATACATTTTATAAGTTAAGGTTTATGATAGTTTAATTGATATCAATTTACAATGATTAGTCTTCCTGTATTAATCATATGCTGACATTCAATATAATTATTTGAAGATAATACATAGAAATCCAGCATTTTAAATGTTGATTAGCATTTCATTCTGTAATTAATGTCACCCAGGCTATACAGTTTGGTAGTCTGCAGTTTGTCCTTCCATTTTTAGAAAACCTATGCAATATATCTCTGTGTGTATGGTTACGGAGGAGGGATTTCTGCAGATTATTTCAAAGTGTCTAAGCCAGATTCAGGCCACTTCTTTCCATTTTTATCATTTCTGCTAACTTATACGTAATCTCATTGTCAACTAACTGGTCTATTGACTTTTATAATACCAGTGACCCATTCTGACCCTCAAGATTCCATACAGTACCTTCCCAATATTTTCTAATCCTTATGGGAATAGTGAACATTTGAAAATGTAAATTTGACATATTATCCCGCTTTTACTAAATATTTTTGAGCTACTTATCTCATTTTCAGAACACTTTTAGTCATAAATTTAACATATCATGCAGAGTCCTATATGACTAGATATTTATTACATCTGTTTTTTGGCAAGCTTAGGAACCATTTGTCTTTCCTCTGTTAGTAGTTCCTCCAGTGTTTCTTATGGGATACAGACATCTGCCATCATAATATAATAGTTTATATGATTTAACCTGAAAGTGTCAGATGTGACTTAGACTAGGTTATTCATTTCATAACATCCCTCTAACCACAGGTATTATTCAAAGATATAGCAGAAGACCCAAATAGATTCAATCCAAAACAATCCAAAGGTTGTTTGTTAGAATTTTAGTGAAAGAAGATCCTTATTGTTGAGGTTCAGAACTGATGGAAACTAAATATCATGGAAGCCATCTTGTGTGAATGAGAAAGGAGTCAACTAAAAATGAAGACAATGCAAAAAAATTCCAAGCCAAGTAATTACAAAAGAGTCAATTCTTGGTTGCATCATTTAAATACTAAATTCAATCATATCTAAATTTTTCAATTATTCAAGTCAGTTATATTTTATGTATGTATGTATTTATTTTTTGCTATGGGAAGCCTGATTTCGTTTCCGTAACTAATAGTTAAAATACCCTGCCTATTATTTACTTTTCCACTCTTCCCTGAGATCACAGGTCCCCTGACTTTTCCTTTTCACAGTGCCCTTTTGAAATCTGTCCCCAACTTCTTAGTATTCTTCTCTTTAAAATACGCCTAATGAACCATTAATTTCAGTTCAACTATTATGTCCTCAGGGAAGTCTTCCCTTAAGCCCTAAATTTGGCAAGTTCTACTTTTAAACACCTCATTAGATCCATAAATCACTCGTTCAGAAACTTTTGAGGCTAAAAATTTTACATTGTCTTCTGTGTTTATCTGAATACTAACTGACTCTCACACTAAAATATAAGCTGCTTAAGAGAAGACTATTTTATCTCTGACCTGGCCCATAATTGGTGCTCAAAACGGATAATACACTTTAAGTTCAGTTTATGCGTGCACTATTCATTCTACTCATTAGGGTGAATCTGCTGGGTTTATATCCATAACAATTTTTAACAAGTAAACCTCTTTATCTTGCCAATTGAATCAGTACCTACTAGCATCAATGAGCTTGTTTAAAGCAAAACAGTGTGTCTCTCATTGTTTTAATCATTTCATCCCAAAGTTATGTCCCTATTCCATACTGGCAATTATTCATTGTATATTATCACATCTATAATGATAATCATTGCTTTACACATGATCAAGCCCTCTCTGCCTTCCAACTGAAAATCATTTAATTGAACACTCAAAACCCACCATTCCATAACTATCTAACTTATTTTTTCTGTATGTTCTCTGAACTATAAAAATGCTGTTGCTTGCAGCAAGTAGTATGTTGGTGTTGGCCTATACTGAGAACTAATTACTAAATTTTCAAACTCTTTGCAAGAGAATCATTATATACAACCACCATTAAAATTAAACTAGCGGGCACATTCAGCAAAGTTGGAAGATTAGGGAGCACCAGGAATCTGTCACTCCACCCAGACAAGTACATAGGGAAAATCTGCCTGTTGAAACTCTGGAGCTTATTAAAGTCTTGCAACTTCCAAGGAAAGACTTGGATAGTAAAGTGCGGTTAATTTTGGTCAATTTTAGCTCAGCTCAGCAGCAGCAACCAATTCTCCACACCCATGGTAAAGAAAAGCCCTGGACCTGATGGCTTCACAAGTTATTTCTACCAAAGACTTAAAGAAGCACAAGCATCAATCTTTCTCACACATTTCCAAAAAAAAAAAAGAGAGAGAGAGGGAGAAGAGAATGGATGGAACACTTTCTAACTCATACTCTGGAACCAACAGCATTGACACTAAAGCCAACAATACTATTAAAAAAAAAAAGAAAAAAAAAAAAAAAAGAAAACTACAGACCAGTATCCCTTACAAATATTTATGCAAAATTCCTCAAAAATATACTAGCAAACCAAACTGAATTTAGTAGCATATTAAGATAATTATATGACATGAGCAAATGGAATTTATTTCTGGAGTGCAAGGATGATTCAGTATGTGAAAATTGATTAATGTCATATGCCACATTAACAGAATAAGAAAAAAATACATATGTTAATCTCAATCAATGCAGAAAGGGTATTTGACAACATACAAAATACTTTTATGATAAACAGATCACTCAGCAAAATATAAATAGAAAAAATCTATATGTAATAAGAGCCACATATGAAAAACCCATAATAAAATTATACTTTTAATTTATAGGGAAGGACTGAAAGTTTTTTTGTAAGGTTAAGGAACAAGACAAAGATGCTTGCTTCCACCATTTCTACTTAACATAGTACTGGAAATTCAACTAAGAGACATTAGACAATAAAAAAATTAAAAGACATCCACATTAGAATGAAAGAAGTAAAATTATCTTTGTTGACAGATGATATGGTCTTACATAAATAAAATTCTTATGTTTCCACACACAAAAAAAACTGATAAACAAATTCGGTAAAGTAGTAGAATAAAAAGTCAACATGCAAAAATCAATTTCATTTCCATTCACTAACAATGAACAATCCAAAAAGAAAGTTTTAGAAACTAATTTTATTTATAGTAGCCTCAAACAAATAAAATACATAGGAAGTAACCAATGTAGTAAAAGACTTACAGTCCAAGATTGTGTAAGTAAAAATGAGTTAAGGTCTACAGAAAATAAATAAAACTGGTAAAATCTGAAATCTTTTTTCTAGTAGATTTATAAGAGATAATATTGTTTGACCATTAAAAGAAACTCTATATAGAATACTAAAAGATATATTGATATAAGTAAATTAATAATATTTTGTTTAGCTTTTTTGAAAGCTCCCCAAATTCTTTGATATCTACGGTTTTGCTGGGATAGAGCTAGAAGACTTAGAAAATAAATAAAAGCAAAATATATAAAATTTAAAACTGTAAAATAAAAGCTTGAAATTCATTTTTACTGACATTTATTAGTAAATTTTATGAATAATAACTGTGACAGCATTAGCAATGTATTATACTTAATTTGTAAGGCAATGCTCTAAATACCATAAATGTATAACATTAATTCTCAAAACAGATATATAAAATAAACTATTCTTTATTTTGCCTATAGAAAAGCTGAGATATTCAGTTATTTTCCTATTAAATAATTGGAGATAAGCAAAATTTTAAGAAAAAATATTATTTTAACAAGTATAATATACAAGTGGTATAATCTGGGTTGGAAACACAGAGGGAATTAGGAGTTCAAGAAGCTTATTGATGAACAATGGCCACGAAAGTTAAAAAAGAGAGAAAGTAGGATTAGGTATGACATGATCCCAAAATGATACAGATTAGATATCTGTGAAAAAAAAATGGTGGAAGGTAGCAGGAGTGAGCAGAGAAAGCCTTAAACTTTGATGTAGATATGTCAAAGTCTGGCTAACTCAGTAGGGAGATCCAAAGCTAAGATTACCATTTAGAAGATAGTTCCAATTTGAGCATAAGTGACAAAGCGAGAATATTTGCACCCTGCCCCTGCATTGCCTGGAGGAGACTGCATCTGAGAAGAGATTGACCTTAGCTTAAAAGGTGAGTTAGTTCTAAAGGCTATAACAGCTGGAGGTCATCAGCGAACTTCATTTCTTGCAGTTGAACAGCAAGTACTTTCTGGTAGTACACTGAGTTTTCTAAAATTTTTGTGATAAAAAGTGTAGATAGTAGCTTCAAAACAATAAAAGCTTAAAATGGAGCTAGTTGGATCAAAAATACGCAGTTTTCGCTTCAAATAAGTTGATTCAGCTGGATTTTTTTTTCAGTTTAATTTTTTACAATTCTATTTAGTTTGCTAATGGCAAATAGAGAGATGTGTCATTACATTCAACATGTACAGGACTTGGTAGTTGTTATCCCAATTACCGCAAAAAAGGGAAAATAAAGAAAACTGAAAATCAACAACTTTTCTTGGACATATCAGAAAACAGGTTTTAGGGAAACACCACCCTAAAATCTAGAGAGACAAGTGCATCCAGAGAGATGTAGCCATCTACGTGTGCTCAACTGGAGGAGAAAATACTGGAACCATAAATTAGGAAACACTCTAAAAATGGTAATTTTGTGAGATTTCTTGGGAATTTCTGGGAGCAAAAACTCCTGGGGCCACAAATTTAGATGACGCTCATATTTCCATTCTCATGGAGTTTTCCTTGCAGAAATATCACTAGGTTCTCGTGATCAGGATCTGAGAAAAAAAATGTAACTCTCTATGTTTTGGCAGTGGAAGGAGAAGAACAATCATTGTGAAACATTCCCAGAGTCTTCTCCTTAACAAAGTGTATTCTCCAAGGGAATGGAGATTGCTAGAGTGCAATTCTGAAATTTCATCCAAAGAAGGAAGTAAATTGATCCCCATTCTTGCCACATCCTACCTTCCAGTTGTGACTAAGGAAATAAATGAACATACTCAAGTCAGATCTTCAATAAAAGGACTGGGAATGCTGCAATTTGGAAAAAAATAAATAATAGGGAGGAGGGAGAAAATAGACCATTGAAAAAACTCTTTTGGAATGTCACAACTACAAAATCTCGGCACAAAACTGAAATTTAGTCATAAAGTGATGGGATACTGTATCTCTCCTAAACTTTACAATCTCATCAAGAGGACTTTAGAGTAATAATAGTATTTTACCACAAAGACTGAAATAGTGTTAGGAGGAGCATATAAGAAACACAAAGAAAAGAAGGAGAAAAATAATGGAGGAATTTGAAGCATTTCATGTCTTTTTATTCAGCAAACATTAAGCACAGCCAAAATCTCAGTGAGATTTTCATAAATATTTATACTACAGATCTACTCCTCTCTTTTCCGATTACCTAATATAACATATCTAGCTTCCAAAAAATATGATCTATTAAAAAATAAAAACATGTCCTCTTAGGAGACAGCAAAATTATTACAGCCATACTCAGTTATGACACAGGTGCTCGAATTATTCTAAGGAAATTAAAGTTACTATGATCAGTATGTTAATGACTGTCATGGAAAAAGTACACAACATTCAATAACAGATGAGCAATACAAGCAGAGAGAGGAAATATCCCAGAAAGAAAGAATTAAAAAGAAATATTAGAAATCAAAAACATAACTAGAAAAACTAAGAATGACTCTGAAAGGGTGATCCATGAAATATATAACTGAGGAAGGAATTCATGATTGTGAATATAGGTTAAAGAAACTCCTGAAAATGAAATTTAAAAAAAGATCCAAGAACTGTGGAATATTATCAAAAAGCATAACAAATGTGAGATTAGTACATGAGAAGCAGAAAAAAGGGAGAAGAGAGCAGATGAAATATCTGAAATAATGATGGCTAATAAATTTGAAAAATTAATGACCAAGGTACATTTTATTCAAACTGTGTAAAACCAAAGACCAACCAAACATTTTGAAAAAGAAGTCAGAGAAAAGTACAACCTATTTATAGTGGAGCAAGCATGAGAAGTACAGTGAACCTCTCATCAGAAACTATGGAAGCAAGAAGAAGATATACTTAAATACAGCACATGTTGAAAAAACAAACAGCAAACTAGAATTGTATAACTAACTATATTATCATACAAAAGTAAAAGAAGAAAGAATGATTTCCCTAAATAATCCTAAACTGAAGAAGTTCATTTCCTGGGGACTTGCCTTGAAAGAAATGTTAAAAGATGCATTTCAAGAAGAATCAGTAAACTGGATCTAAATTAAAAAAGAATAAGCATCAGAAAAGAGTGGATGAAAGTAAAATTTTAAAAAAAAATTTTCACTCAACTGATATAAAACTTTAATAAAGGATTAATAGCACTGTATTAAAAAGTATAGTTTATAAGTGAAGTGAATGACAGCAATAGCACGTGATAAGAGGGAGGAATTGCTATAAGGTTATGTCATGTTATAAAGAAATACTCTGTTATACCCAGAACACATGTAAAGCAATATTCTACACTCTGCTTCCATCTTTTAATCTTTTTAGATTTTCTGTATAAGTGAGATTATGCAGAATTTGTCTTTTTGTTCCCTGGCTTATTTTACTTAACAAAATATCTTCCAGGTTAATCTTTGGTGTCAAAAATTACATAATTTCCTTTTTTTTTTTCAGGTGTTAAGTATTCCATTGTTTGTACATAACACATTTGCTTTATCCACACATCCATTGATGGACACTTATGTCGCCTCCATAACTTGGCTATTGTGAATAATGTTGAAATAAATGTGAGCATACACATTCTAAAAACTTTTCATTTGTACACTTATACCACTTCTTTATTTTATATTTGTATAAATTTATGGAGTCAGTTGTAATTTTGTTACTTGCATGAACTACATAGTGGTTGGTATTGGGAGGTATCGTATTGGTGGGAGATGGGGAAAAGGTGAGATGTTGAAAAAAGGGTATAAATTTAAAGCTTGTCAGGAGGAATGTTTTTAATTTGCTAAAAGCATAGATTTTATACATTCACACCTGGTGTGATTTGACTCTCTGTCCCCACTCAAATCTCATCTTCAATTGTAATAATTCCCACATGTTGAGGGCAGGACCAAGTGGAGATTATTGAATAATGGGGACATTTTGTTTGCTCATGCTGTTCTCATGATATTGAGTGATTTCTCAAGAGATCTGATAGTTTCATAAGGGGCTTCCCCCTTTGCTTGGCACTCATTCTCTCCTTCTGCTCTGTGAAGAGGTGCCTTCTGCCATGACTGTAAGTTTCCTGAGGCCTTCCCAGTCATGTGGAACTGTGAGCCAATTAAGCATCTTTTCTTTATAAATTACCCAGTAGTGGGTATTTCTTCATAGCAACATGATAACAGACTAATACATCACCACAAAATATAAGTAGTTGAGGTGATGGATATGTTAATTAGTTTGATTTAATTTTTCTACATATGTCAAAACATCATACAGTACCCTGTGAAGTTATGCAATAAAAAAGTAAAAAATAACAAATCATGATATGATGTTGAATAAAGAAACACGCTTTACATATAAAGATTCAGACCACTCAAAAGTAAAGGGATGGATAAAGTTATCCTATGAAAATGATAATTATAAAAAGCTGAAATAGCTATGTTAAATTTCAGACGAAGCACACATCAACATAAGGAAGATGACTGGACAAAATAACTCACTCTCACCTGTGATCCCAGCATTTTGGGAGGCTGAGGCAGGTAGATAGCTTGAGCTCAGGAGTTCAAGATCAGCCTGGGCAGTATGGTAAAACCCCATCTCTACAAAAAATACAGAAATTAGCTGGCATGGAGGTGCAGGCCTATAGTCCCAGGTACTAGGGAGGCTGAGGTGGTAGGTGAAAGGATCACATAAGTCTAGGAGGTTGCTGCTGCAGTGAGCCATGAATGTGCCTCTGCACTTGCACCTGGAGTGAGTGAGACCCTGTCCCCCCAAAACAACAAACAAAAACGAGAAAGAGTATAAGGATGAAGGTGAGCATCAGAATTACATTATGTTATAGTAGTTAATTATCAAAAAAGATGTAATTCTTACTGTATATGCACCTCTATTTTTCAGGGTTCTCTAGAGGGACAGAACTAATAGGATATAGATATAAAGGGGAGTTTGTTTATTGAGATAGATATCTAAATAAATAATAAGATATATCTTAATATATAATTATATAACATTAACTATATTATATAATTATAATAATATGTAATATATATTTAATATATATAATATATAAAGGGGAGCTTATTAAGTATTAATTCACACAATGACAAGGTCCCACAATAGGCCATCTGCAAGCTGAGGAGCAAAGAGAGCCAGTCTAAGTCCCAAAACTGAAGAACTTGGAGTTTGGAGTCCAGATACCAGGAAACTAATCATCACAGTTCTATATACACTGTGGGTAAGGGAAGAGTCTCAAAAAAGTTTTTAAAATTTTCAGAAAATATAACAATGAAAACATAAATTATCAAAACAAATTTGGATGCACTGAAGATAATGCTTAAGGAAACATTTATAGATTTAAATGCATATGTTAGAAGAGAAGAAAGTCTCCAACTTAAGAAAGAGAAAAATTAGAATTTAAGCAGAAAGTAAGCAGAAAACAGTAATAGAATTAAAGCAGTAATTGATGGAACTGAAAACAGTGAAACAGTAGAGAAAATCAACAATACCAAAAGTTGGTTCATTGAAAAGTTCTATAAAGTTATTAAATCTCTAGCCAGGTTAACTAGTGAAAACAGAGTGGGTGGGGCAAAAGTGAAATAAATGTGATATCCTTATTATTGATAACACTGATTCCAGGCACATTAAAAGATAAAAAAGAAATGTGAAAAACTCTATTCCCACATATTTGATAACATAGATTAAATAGAGATTCAAACTACTGAAATTTACACAGGGAAAAGCAGATAACTTAAATTGTACTATAAAAATGAATTAAGGAAATTGAAAAAATTATTTAAAACTCTCCAAAAAGTAAGTACCAAGCATAAGGTGGCTTCACTGTTGAGTTTTACTAAACCTTTACAGAGAACCATTAGCAATTCTTCACAATTCTTTCCAGAAAATAGAATCAGAGGGAAATTTTTGCAAGGTTTATAGGCCAATATTATGCCAATACTATAAGTATTAAAAATATTATAAGAAAGGAAAATTCCATATGAATATCTCTCATGAACCCAGACAGAAAAATCTTCAATAAAATATTGAAGTCAAATGTAGCTATGGAAGGAATTATGAAACATGACCAAATGAGATATACTAAATATGCATATATCTAGTAGTGTACTAGATATGCAAGATAGATTAGACACTCCAAAATCAATGTAGTCTACCAAATCAAACTTTTAAGTAAATATAAAATTATCGTGTAAATTGACATACAAAAAGCATTGTGTAATCCAATACTCATTCATTATGTAAAATCTCAGCAAATTGGAAATAGAGAGAAACTTTCTCATAATGATCAAGAACATCGACTAAAAAGAAACAAACTCCTGACATCATATATAACTGTGAGAGAGTAGATACTTTACCCCTACGGCTGGAAACAGGATGTCCTCTATTCTCACTTCTATTCTATATCATACTCTTGCAATAATATGAATTAAAAATAAATTATTGAAATTTATTTATATTTTAAAACTAAATAAATCTATCTTTATTCTCAGGTGGCGTGATTGCTTATGTGAAAAATCCCACAGAATCTAAAAAGTACTACCAGAACTAATAAGCATAACAAGGTATCAGGACATAAGATCAATATACAAATATCAATTTATTTCCTATATACCAGAAATGAAAAACTAAAATTTGAAATAGAAAACACATCATTATTTCCAATAGGGACAACAACAAAACTCTGAAGTATTTAGGTATAAACCTTTCAAAATACAGAGTCATTGGTGTTACCATAATAACTTTGAAAAAATTTTTAATGACTTGTGTTTACAATCCTGTGCTCTACAGACAGCAATTTATAGACAATCCTTGTCCTATAGCAAATATCTTGTGTGGCTCTTTGTATTAATCATTACATTTTACTCCAAACATTGATGATGGTTGACCTATTTTCTACATCTATCATTTTGCTTTTTTAAGAATATCGTAATTTCCAGAATGTACATTTTGTATCTGGGTTCTTTTACTTAAAAACTCATATTTAAGTTTCATATTTTTTGTTGTGTGAATTGATAGTTTATTACTTTTTATTGTTAAATAGTATTCTGTTATATAATGAGTTGTTCAATCTATGGATATGATTTATCTCTCCATTTATATATTAATCCTTATTTGGTTTCTTTCTGTAGTGTTTACATTTTTCATCATTAAGATTCCGTGTGTATATATATACTATATATATGTATATAAATACATATGTATTTTCTTTTTGTTATTGTAGTGATACATATGTTATATATTAATGCTCTTGTATATATATTTATTATTTCTATATTTATGTTGTATTTCTATTTATGTATTAATTCTATTGTTATGTATTTTAAACTACAAATTCATATTTTTCATTGCTAATATAGAGAAAACAACTGTATTTTGTATATACTAAACTTACTTATCAGTTCTGCAAACTTTATTTGATAGAGTTTTGGGGATTTTCTACATAAACAATCATGTAAAATTCAAATAAAGACAGTTTTATTTCTTCCTTTCCAATCAGTGAAATTTTGTTTTATAAAGCTTTTTTCTTGTAGAGTTTATGTCCATAAAATTGTCCATAATATTTCCTTATTATCTTTTTAATGTTTGTAAAATCAGTAGTGATGTCTGTTTTACTTCTGCCTCAGTTAACAAGAGTTTTCTATTTATGTTTCATACACCTCCCTGGGAAAACAAAGGGAAAAAAAAAACATTGTTGCCAATTTTTTTCCCTGTGTTTTCAACCAAAGATTCTTTAGTGCTGTAGCAGAAGTTAAATTTGCTTATACAATAAAATATTGTGAATCTCAGGAGTTATTTTAGTAAATAATAAGAAATTGCATCAATTCAATTGGATAAAGAATTGAATTTAGGAGTTTGAAAAGTAGTCTCAGTAATATCTACAGATTGTGAAAAAAGTGAGCAGAAAAGTGAAATATTTCAGTGGCATATTTCATGTACTATGTATATGTGGATTTTTTAGTGATCTTTGAGGAATATTGATAAAGCATAGTGTATCTTTTAAGTACATATTTTTTTCCTCACCTAAACTTCTTGTATCTGATACTGCTCAGAGTTTATATTTTGTGAGTTTTAGTTTTATCAAAGTTAAAACCTACAGAATGTTTAATTGTAATTATATATTTACGTATTAGTCTCATCTACTAGATTGTAAGAGTCTAAAAAATTGACACTATGTTTTACTTATATTTGTATTCCTAGCACCTGTCATGACGTTTATGAGTACAAAATAAGATTAATTAATGCACACAGATATTTTTGAAACAAAACATTTTTATTATATTTTTAATGTGGTAAAGAACTATAATCACCACTGCTTTCCAGGGATTTATATAACATTAGCCTTGCAAAAGTGAATTCCTATATTTAAAATGTGTTTGCTTTATTTAGTTATTTATTTTTTTCTGTAGACGTCTGTGCAACAAACCAGGTAGGCTTGCAGTACTGATTAAAAGCTGGGCACTGCTAAGAGCACTCTTCCTGTGTTAGCGCTCTAGGTCTTAAACTTATTAGTAGAAAAAGTGACTTAACCTCTCGAAGGCTAAGTTGTGTTTTTGATTTCCTATTTGTAAAATAGAACCATTACAAACCTTTATATTTGTGAGAAATAAGTCAATTTGTGTAAGTAAAGTCATAGGATGATGAGACTATAAAACGTTAACAATTCATTTTCCTTCTTTGTCTCCCCTTCTTTTTCATGTCTTGTTCCTCCCCCTCTTCGTGATTCTCTCCTCCTCATTTCCTCTTTCTCCTCCTCTTTCTTTTCCTCCTCCTTCTTCTTAGTGTCTGCAAATTCAAATCATTAGATTATTATTATCAAGAGAGTACTAAAATATTCCATTAGTTTGATATACCTTCAGGATAAACCTGCACCTAGTGAACTTTGTTAAGACAGAAAGTCATTAAACAAGTGTGACTATATTAGATACAGAAACCAAGTTTAAATTGGTTCAGACCAAAAGAGAATCTTTCTCTCTCTCTCTCTCTCTGTCGATCTCTCTCTTTCACACACACACACACACACACACACACACACACACACACACACATACGAAAACATAAAACACAGAAAATCAATTTTATTATAAGCATAAAGAACTCCAGGTCAAAAATGTGGGCTTTCCTTTTATTATGCCAGATACAGCAACAGAAAAATCATTAGGCTTCACTCTGAATTGTGCATGTCTAACTGAGATAAGCATTGTTTCGGCTCTGAAAGTTATAGACCACATGTCCTTATGACTTCCCTTTATCTCCTGATGCTGGTGATCTAAGCTGGAGAATGACTTCTTAGATCACAATGAAAATTCTCATATACTCGTATACTCCTCATATACTTCTTCAACAGATTTTTATTCTTAATATTTTAGTATAAAGAATCCCTTCTTTGTTAACTACTTGTTAATTTTGTCATGCATTTACACAAAATATAAACATATAAAATATCCTTCTATATTTTATATAACAATCCTTTTGAAGCAATTGTTATAGAGCTGGCCTATATTCTCTCATATTTTCAAGATATTCCTAGGACATTTCAAGTTATAGATAATGATAATGTGATTATTTCAAACCATATTTTTCATGAATAATTCTTGATAATTATTTACTCATGACAATGATAATAATATTTATTCATGATAATGATAGTTCATGATAATGATGATAATAATAAAATTAATTGAAATAAATTATACCCTCTTTTGTGGCTTTCTTTTAGTATATAATCCATAATTGCAAATATAAAATAAAATAAAATAAAATAAAATAAAATAAAATAATGGGCTGCATATTTGTGTGTTAAAGGTCCTGAAGCTTTTATATTTGTGGGATTCTTTTTAATAAATAAACTCATCTATTGAAAATTAGGGAAAATGATGAATACACACAAGAAAAAAACAAAGCATAAATGTTTTAAAGTTAACAAATACCACAGCACCCAGGAAAACAAAGAAGCCAATGTTTAGGGTAACTGCCTGTCCACACCAGTAATCCTTTCTTTCTACACAAGATTCATTAGTTTCTAACTCTAATCACAAAATATCCTCTCATAACAGTAAGCAGACTGTTGACACAAATGATACTGTTACAAGAGTATAATGCATGTGTGACTCTGACAATCACCTTGCAAAAATGATGTCTCATCTTTTCTCCTCAGTATCCTTTTCTCTGTTGTGGACACTGTCAGGGATTTCTTAAAACATCCCCATGCTTTCTCTTTTATTTTATTTCACACATCTCTGTGGGTGCCAAAGGATCTTTCAAAATTGAAAATAAAATCATGTAACTTGCCCATGTAAACATGTGATTATCTTCACTCAACACTTAGAATCAAAATTCTTTTTCTATAGTTTACAAGGTTTTATATGACTTGACCCTTATTTATTCTCACAGCTGCCTCTTTAACTGCTCTTTTCTTTGTTCAATACACTCTTGTCTCATGTCATTTTCAATTCTTATTATTTTAGAGACTCTCGCTTGTGGATTCCAAGGTTTTCAAAGGTTCTTTCTCCAGCTTTTCATATAGCAGTTTTAAAATATGTCATCTTTTACTGTGTTATCTTTTCAAAGATGATTTCTATGACCATCCCATGTAAGTAATTCTATTTAAATAATTTCCATGATCATCCCATACAAGTTCTTCCCACAGCATCATTTTACTCTCCATGATAATATTATTCTTTATTTTCTCATACAACTTAATAATTGTGGTATAACTAATTAATTTGATATTTTGTTTTGTGTCTGTAATGTTTTCTCCAATTTTAAGCAAATCAACAAGTCATTTGTATTTCTTTGCCCCACTCAGATGTACTTCATCTTATGAATAATATGAGGTATATGAAGAAGAAAATACAAAGATCCTGACAGAAAATGAGACCCTAGGTTTTGTTCTCTGGAAATCTAAGCTCTTTAGGAATTATACAAATGGTAGGTGGGGAGAACTGAATGCCTGTGAGGAGAAAGAAGTTGAAATAAGAAAAAGAGTATTAATTTAGTTCACGTCTAGGGGAGAGTGGCATTCCAAAGTTAGTTGTTCTATATCCCATTACCTTTCAGAAACCTGAAGAGGTGGTTTTAATGCCAGGTGGATGTTTTTCATTGTTTGGTTTAAAATCTTCTAGAAAAAATAACTGAGTTTTAAATTACACATTTGCAACTCATATCATCGCATCAAGGTACTGCTGAGGATGGATAAGAAGCACATCAAAGGTGGCCATGATGGGATAAAGACATGGGGTAATTGGCGTGCCTTTTCATCCCGCAGTTGACTCCTACTATTGTGATGACCCAGAGAAAGGAGCATGGCACAAATAATGCAGTGGATTCAATTTCCTGCCTGCATTACAAGATGGGACCTCAAAGTCAGATTTAATATGATTTAAATAAAATAAAGAAATGTGGCTTTTTGTTCTCACATCTGAATTTTTGTGTAGAATTCACATGAATACGAAAGCATTTCTTCAAATGGTGGTTTTACCTCTCCCTTTATGAGTTAAGTTCCACATCGTTAAGACTTCTGTCTGCTTAAATCAATATTACATACCCCAAAAGAAATAGACCTACCTGGTACAAAGTAGGGGCACAATATGTATATTTGTTAATCATTTAACAAAATATGATTTATTTTATGGAAGAGAAAGGAAAAGCTCAGTGAAATAAAATAATAGCCAAAATTAAAAAGTGTTTAATGCCTGAGTCTGTATTTACTTATAAATCCTGAGCTCTTAGCCACTGTCTGAAATTTCATTTATGTAAAGAGAAAAGCAACTGAAAACTGTCAGCACTGGTAGTTACAGCATTTACAAAACAATACACACATTTGAACATATAGAAAATGATAGTCAATAATAGTTAAAATAAAGTAGTAGGGAACAAGCCTCAACCGCTATAAAGCAGCGTAACAATGATTGATAGTCCCACCTGGCAACAAGATGATTACAAGGACTTTTCAAACTATGAATATATAGCACATGAGAATAGAAAGCACAGTCAATTGTCTTAGAATCAGAAATTTTATGTAGTTTCTTGAAGCAGGAGCCAGCTCCCACATCACTGGCCTATGTCAAAAAGTTAGGAGAGCTGTTTGAAGTGATAAATATGAGAAGGCAGAAGCAGAGCTTTCTTTCAGATCTTAACAGGTGTAACAAAAAATTCTGAGCTAAACTCAGTAAGAAGCAGTTTTAAATGTTTCCCACAGTGAGTTCAAACTTCTGCAGTTAGTAGATAATTGGTGACAGATGTTGTAGAAGTAAAAGAATCAACAACCTTTGAGCCTCCTATGGACCCATAGCCCCATTTGAACCTCACATAATTATCTGCAAGTGTCCCTATTAAGGGGAATTACCATTCCAATTAAATGGGAGACCATGTCGTCAGATTTAATTTAGTTCCTTGGAAATGGTGCCAATTAAGTGCATATCCTGTTGAAAAGCACATTCCAGTTAACACAGGGTACTGTATTTAGGAGAAAATTTAAAAGTAGAAAAAAGTAATCAAAGTTTTAGTCATTTGTGGTAATACAAATTAAAGGAAAATTCATTCTGTGGAATAAGAGTTTGTATTAGTTGTTTACATAAAAGACCTAATTTAAAGAAACATAGTTGTTTTCAACTAATTTTTCTATTCATTTTAGATGTGTAAAGCATAGCACATAAGTAACGACTTTAAATTTTAAATAATTTATTATAATAATCTGGCAACCATCATAAGAAAAACACAATGTATCATATATTGTCTTCCCATTGTATTTTCTTTACACACACAGACATACACACACACACACTGACACTCACATTTATATGCCAACATAGATTTTAAATTGTCTGGAATAGTGAAGTCCTGTTTATAGTCTCACTCATTTCTCAGAATCAAAGCTGCTACTTTTATTATTCATATGCCATAATTTTCAAAAATATTTAACCGGTTTAAGTAATCAAGAAAAAAAATCGTAAACTACTTCTGTAACCTAGAAATTTCATTTAGGAAATTTAAATATCCCTATAATCCAAGTGCAACTTTTCCATTCTTATTTAAAACAGAAGCATTTACTCAACTCTACTAAAAGAAAACAGTCATTATTTAATAATAAGGGTTAAATATTATTGCATTTAGTGAATTATTTAATTCTTTAGCAAATTACCAAAAGTCAAGTTTTAAAACAACACGTAACCTCAGATTGTGGTTTTCTTAATTACCAGGCTATCAGTTCATCAGTTACCAAGTCTGATCAGATCAATCTCTTTTCTGATCTTTTCTTTAACGTTGAGAAACTTTAAGGTTTTTGAATTTTTGTCTTTTCTTCCTGTTTTTATGCTGATGTCATTACAATATTATGTCCAATAGTACAGGTTGTAATTCACATGGACTTAGCTACATTGGTTATAGGCAAGATATTTAATCCCTATAATAATAGGTTTTTTTTTTTTAACCTATGAATAGATAATGTTGGTGCAATTGATATAGTATTATAAATTTTGATAAGACAAATTTGTAGGGTTTCTGACACAGTGGCACAAAATAAACATTTAGTTTTTAAATAACCTTTACTTTTACCAATAGAGTTGTGAATACGATTATATTTCACAATATTTCAATAATATTCTAGCAGAGGAATTTGAACACATTTAATCAAAAGACTGCAAATTTAATGACCTAAAATCAATGAGCTTATAATTCAGAAACACTGTAAAAAGCTATTTGAATTAGTACAATAGATTATGACTTTTGAGTCTTTATAAAATAGAATAATACAACCTACATTGTATAGAAATTCTACTAATTAAATAAAATACAAATATTAAGTGTTACTTAATCTGACATGTAGTATGTTCACAATAAATGGTGAAATTATACTAGAATTTAATTTAAAGAACATTTCATCTGGTGATCCTTAAAATGTTTATTGTCCAAATAAATAATCGAAGAGAAATGGCTCAGAACTTTCTAATACTAAATAAAATATTAGGAAGTAACAAACTTTCTAGAAATGTTTAAAAGAATAACTTAATAGTCTCCTATACCGAGGTGAACAATAGTAAACTGATGAAAGCCAAAGACAGTGAGAAAAATCTTACATAAACTACCTTCAAATAAAATACATTTTGTCACCATAGAAGCAATATGTACACTCACAGATGACTTCTCAAAAGAGACAATTAGAACAAGAAAATAAGGGAACAATATCTACAAAATTTTGAAATGAAATGATTAGTCTTGTAGAAATCTTTATTCAAAAAATGTATCCTGGAGAACTGATTACAAGCTGACTTGCAATAAAAAGAATACTAAATTATTTTCATTAGGGTCTAAGAAAATTACACCATAAGTATCGTAAGAGTTGTAAATTTTTTTATGAACAATAAAAGTAAATCTAAATTAAAAATGAATATATAAATGGTAATACATTATATGTATGTAGAAATTTAAATATGATAGATGGATATCAATAGCATATTAAAAACAAAGTGTAAAATACTAAACTGTGGTAGGTTATATAAATATTTGCAATTATTCACACTTGCTTGTAGAGGGGATTTTTAATTCTGTCTGTTGACATCTGACTTGTGGTGCCTTTTCTTGAGAAAGAAACCTGCTTCCAATGGCATACAGAGTCAAGGGTTTACTTTAGATAGTTAAATGTACGTGAAAGTGGCATATTCCCTTTCAGCAAGTATAAAAACCATTACAGGGCTTCATCAACATTTTATTTTCTGTGCTAGGAAAACTTCATGAACCAGATAGGGGTTGTTATTTTAACTTAGAATTGAGAATGAAAAACTGGTAGAGCAGAGCTCTATTGATCTCAAATGATGTGTTATGTAAGCAAGAAATAACAAGTTGTAGTGAAACAGGATGAGGATAAATAAATTATAAAATGGTATCAATCAAAAAGCAAGCTAGAAAATAGTGCAAATAATTAGGAAAATGGCAGATTTAAGCCAAATGTATTAGTAATTACATTACATGAAAATAACGTAAAAGTCCAGTGGAAGATAAAGATTGTAAGGCAGGATTATTTTTCTCTAAAATGTGGTGCCTAAGATAAAAGTACACAAAAAGATTTGTGCATAATCCAAGGAAAGCTTCTGGAACTATGTTGATAGATTTTTGGATATTTAAAAAAAAGAGGGGAATATATGGATAGATGGACAGATGGAAGGATCAACAGAAAGAGAGACATATAGATAGAAGTAGTCAATTTATAATTATAATACTTTCAATTCATCTGTAAAAACAAAATTATAAATTTCTGGTATCCAATTATTTGGGTTAAAATATAAAGCAAAATTAGACAAATATATGGAGATAAAATAATCCATAATCACAGTAGACACTTTTAAAAAAATTCCTTAGTAATTTATTTAATTTGAAGACACAGAAAGTAAAACCAATGTTATTTAGTGTGTTTTTATTCCAAAACAATTGCAAACTTACAGAAAAGTTGAAAGAAAAATATAAGTAACTTATGTTTATCCTTTGTCTAGAATCTGTAATTGTCAGTACATTTATCATTCTACGTATATACATATTCTTTTTTTTTTCTGATATATTTAAGGGAGGAAAATTAAAAAGCCTGCTCCAATATCTAATTAGGGTTGTGTATTGTGATTAGTTACCCAAAAAGTATTTTTAAGAATTAAAAGTTATTGGCATTGAGGATTGGGTGTGGTTTATTTTAATGGGTTTTTAAATACTTTTGTTTTACAAGATGAAGGAATTCAAAGGTAGTTTGATGAATACATTAATTCAAATATTGGACTTCCTTTTCATGATTTTTAAATGCATACTTACATATAATTAATTCATTTGTATCTATGAAATCACAATATTGTAAATATATTATTAAATTTTCATTTACTGTACAACTAAGTTTGTTTTGAGGAGTAAGCAAAAGAGTTTCATGTACAACTGCTATAGTAGTCTCTATTTTGTAGCAATGAGGTTGGATCAGAAGATAATAAAATAGAAACAGGTGCGCCTACTAGAAAGCAGCATGACACCATGGGAAGTGTGGCTTGTTGGCAAAGAGAAAGAAGAATGTGACTTGTTGCAACAGAAAGCTCTAGAGGTAAAACTAGACAGTGTTCTTTCTATTTAATCCATGAGCTCATAAAATAGAGCTGTTGTAAATTAAATGTTAATGTTCTTATCCCAACACAAAGATTTTGCATTTGTTTGTGTTTACTATATCAGGTAACTATAACTCATTGTAGAAACAATATATGTTCACTATAAGAGCATTTGGAAAATATAATTAAGCAAAGTTAAGAAAAGTAAAATCTAATCTCACCACTTGAAGATAACCATGACTATTATACCATTTGGCCTTCCAGATTTTCTTCTATATAAATTATTTTAAAATAAATAAATGCAGACACACGTATATACATATTATAGACATATAAACTGAAGCTCTACTTTATGTACATTTATTTATTATTATTATTATTTTAGATGGAGTCCCTGTCTGTCACCCAGGCTGGAGTGCAGTGGTATAATCTCAGCTCACTGTAACCTCCACCTCCCGGATTCAGGCGATTCTCCTGCCTCAGCCTCCTGAGTAGATGGGACTACAGGCATGTGCCCCACATCCGGCAAATTTTTGTATTTTTAGTAAAGACGGGCTTTCACCATCTTGACCAGGCTGGTTTCAAACTCCTGACTTTTGGTAGTCTGCCTGCCTCGGCCTCCCAAATTGCTGGGATTATAGGCATGAGCCAATGCACCCAGTCTTTATATACCTTTAACTGAGGTAAAGTCAACTGCACATACCCAGTAAAAATGTTAAATGTACCAAAACAAAAATTAAAATAGAGACAGGAATCTATCCCCATTTATCACTCAAATAGCATATGCTTCAGATTGAGTATGTGCTTGGTGATAACAGTCTACTGAGTATGTGCTTGGTGATAACAGTCTACTAGTCTTTAAGGGTTACTATCTCTTTGTCCCCATACCTTGCTTATGAAAATGTGTATGTTTGTGTGTGTATGTGTGGGGGTGTGTGTGTGTATTTTCTTTTTGAACTCCCACTATCCAAACTTAAAAAAAAAAAGATGTGTTTCACATGAATTCTCCAATCTTTAAACTCTTACTGTTTGATATTCAAAACACAACAACCAAGTAGAGTTGGACAATTTGGCATCCCTCAAACTCACTATCCAGACTCACTCTCTGAATTCTTCATATCCAAAAGCAGAAACCAAATAGATGTGAATGGTGAGGGATACTTCCTATTTTTAATAAATGGGATAAAATTATTTTATAGCTTGCTTTTTTTCTGCATGTCACACTATTAATTTATTTCTGTTGGTAAATAATTTTATAACATGATTTAAAAATAGCTGCCTAATATAATCTATTTATATTAGATTATATTTAAAATATATTAAATATATTTAAAATATATTATATTTAAAATATATTGAATATATTTAAAATATATTATATTTAAAATATATTAAAATAGTTTCACTATTGTTGGATGCTTTTGTTTATTCTAGTCTATTCATAACTGTGTTGTCATAAAATTCCTGCATAATCATTCATGGAATAAACTTCCCGTATCAGTTTTGAACCTAGTTATTACTCTGATGGGTTTCCAACCAGGTAGGTAGTTATATGTCAGGAGGCTTGGCATGATTCAAACAACTGAAAACCAGTACATTCCCCTATTTCCCTATTACATGATATTTGGATGTATTAACACAAATGTGTTCCTGGAAAAGTGAACTGTGAGAGTAGTACTTATTTCCTCTTGGGAGGGCACAAGGCTTCAAGAAAGACCTTAGGTTTTGGCATCCGGCAGGTTTAAGAAGCCCTTGTTTTAGCCTTATTATTTGTCAAATAATCTTAGGCAAGTTATTTAAACTTTTATCCTTCAATTTCATCATCTGTACAAAAGGGATAAAATAAAATCTGTGTCACTGAATTTTTGAGAAGACTAAATGAAACAAATTATAAAGATGGCTGATTTGTTTTTACCGGTACTGTTATTGATGTCGTGGTTATTAACAGCCTTCTTAAAGTTTGTTTTTATGTATTTCCATAATTACTATATATTTTTGAGATATCAGACTCCTCTTGCTTCTCTTACCTTAACATAAACTTACCATTATTTAATGCATTGTCTTTTAAAAATATTTGTTCATAGTGACAAATCTGTTTTTCACTTTTTCTTTTTCTTTTCTTTTCTTTCTTTTTTTTTTATTTTTTTATTTTTAGTTTTTCAAGACAGTGTCTCTGTTGCCTAGGCCTTATGCAGTGATTCAATCACAGATCACTGCAGCTTCAACCTTCCAGGCTCAAGTGATCCTCCACCTCCACCTTCTGAGTAGCTGGAACTACAGGTGTATGGCGCCACACCTAATTTTTCATTTTTTGTAGAGATGGGATGTTGCTACGTTGCCCAAGCTGGTCTCAAACTCCTGGCCTCAAGCGATCCTCCCATCTTGGTCTCACAAAGTGCTAAGATTACAGACGTGATCACCACACCTAGCCCTGTTTTTCTTCATGTTACCCATAAGCACAAACCGAAATATATATGTGTACATACATACCTGAAGTAATGTTAATTTTATACCTGGTATCAGATTCTATGTTTTCTTTATTTTTAAAGACAAGTCATAACTCATTAAATTAATTTTGGACTCACAATTTGAAAAACACTGATTTAGTAAACAGAGGTAGAGCTAGGTAGAACAGAGTTCAATTTGTGGAATGTGGCTGTATCTCTAGCCTAATCAGAAGTCACTTGTTAAGAAAAGGAGGATAATTTCAAGTCATTTTTAGTAAGTATACAAATAAAAGTCAATTAAATTACAGAAAATTAGTAAGAGTTCCTGGGCTATGGAGTCACAAAAAATAAGGCTGAAATTTTAGCATAGCCATTCTAAATCCATAAACTTGAAAAAAATTCATTAACTTTTCAAGCCTCACTTTCTTCATCTATAAATCATATGTTAGAGGCAATAATGGAGTGGCTAAAAGTGTAAATTCTTTTTGGGCAATTCTGATATGTTATCTGTATTTTTAAAAATTGTATTTTTAAAAAATTTCTAGTTGACACATAGTTGTACATATTTATTGTATATACAGTGATTTTTCAATACATGTATATGCAATGTGTAATGATCAATTCGGGGTAATCAGTGTATCTATCTTTCAAAAATTTATTTTTTTGTGTTGGGAATATTCAAAATTCTCTCTTCTAACTATTTGAAAATATACAATAAATTATTGTTAACTATAGTCACCCTATTATGCTGTAGGACACTAGCACTTAATCCTCTTCAGTGTAACTTATTTCCTTTAGCCAGCCTCTGTCTATTCTCCCTGCCACATCCCCTGTTCAGCTTCTAGTAACCACCATCCTACTCTCTACTTCTAAGCGATTAATTTTTTGAAATTCCACATACGAGTGAATACATGTAGCATTTATCTTCTTGTGCCTGGTTTATTTTGCTTAACATAATGCCCACCAAGCTTATTCCATGTCACCACAAATTACAAGATGTCTTTCTTTTTATAACTGGATATTATTCCATTGTGTATGTATACCACATTTTTAAAATTGATTTATCTGTTGATGGACACTTAAGTTGATTGAATGTCTTGGCTGTTGTGAATGGTGCTGCAATACTCATGGAAGTACAGATATCTCTTTAATATACTGATTTCCCTTCATTTGTGTATATACCTAGTAGTCAGATGATTTTCTAATCTGACTATGTTTAGTTTTTTAAGAAACCTCCATACTGTTTCCATATGGTTGTGCAAATTTACATTCTTCCCAATAGTGTATAAGAGTTCCCTTTTCTCTGCATTATTCGCAGCATTTTTGAGGGGCGGGGGGTCGGTCTTTTAGATAATAGCTATTTTAACTGGGGAGATATGATAGCTCACTGTTGTTATGATTTGATTTGCATTTCCCTGATGATTAGTGATATTTACAACGTTTTATTATACTTGTTGGCCATTTATACAATTTCAATGAGAAGTATCTATTCAGATTATTTGCCCATTTTTAGTTGCATTATTTGTGTGTGTGTGTGTGTGTGTGTGTTTTTTTTTTCCCCTGTTGAGATATTTAAGTTCCTTGTATATTCAGGATATTAATCCCTCATCAAATGAATAGTTTGCAAATATTTTCCCTCATTTTGCATATTGTCTCTGATGATTGTTTCCTTTGCTACACAGAGACTTTTTAGTTTGATATAATCACATTTTCATACTTTGATTTTTGTTGCCTATGCATTTGAGGTCTTATCCATGAAATCATTTGAGGTCTCATCCACGAAATCTTTTCCCACACCAATATCCTGAGGCATTTCTCCCATATTTTCTTCTAGAACTTCTATAGTTTTAGGTCTTACATTTAAGTCTTTAATTCATTTTTATTTGATATAATTTTTCCCTCTTTCCTTGAGAGAAGGGATCTAGTTTTATTCTTCTACATATGGATATCCAGTCCTCCTAGCATCATTTTTTGAAAAGATTATCCTTTCTTCACTGTGTGTTCTTGGTGCCTTTGCCAAAAATCAGTTAGCTGTAAATACGTGAATTTATTTCTGGGTTCTCTATTCTGTTCCTTTGATCTATATGTTTTTGTTTATGCCAGTACCATGCATACTGTTTTATTTACTATATAGTTTTATAATGTATTTAAAAGTCAGGTATTGTGATCACTAGACACATCTAGTGTCTAGTGACACTTTTGTTTAGAATTGTTTTGAGTATTTGAAGTGTTTTATGGTTCCATACAAATTTCATGACTTTTTTTCTTACTTCTGTGAAAAATGTCATTGGTATTTTGAAAGGGATTGGCTTCAATCTATAGATCACTTGGGTAATAAGGTCATTTTAACAATCTTAATTTTTCCAAACCATGAACAAGAGATCACTCTGTGTTTTGTGTGTATTCTTTTCAATTTTCTGCATGAATGTTTTATAATGTGTATTGTAGAGATCTTTAACTTCCTAGGTTAAATTTATTTCTGAGTATTTTTTGCAGTTATTGTAAATTGGATTGCTTTCCTGATTTCTTTCCTGATATTTTGTTATTGATGTACAGAAATTCTCCTGATTTTCTATGTTGATTTTGTGTCCTCAACTTTACTGAACTCATTTATCCGTTCTAGGAATTTTTTGGTAGAATTTTTAGGTTTTTCTGTACAAAAGAACAAGTCCGCTGGAAACAGGGACAATTTGACTGCCTCTTTTTTAATTTAAACACTATTTATTTCTCTTCCCTAATTACTCTAGGACTTTGAATACTATGTTGACTAAGAGTGATGAAAATGAGAATTCTTTGGGTTTTCCAGTTTTAAAGGAAAAGCTTTCAACTTTTCCCCATTAAGGATGATAGCTATGGGTTTGCCATGTATTGTAATATTTATGAGATTCATTCCTTCTATGCCTAATTTGTCGAGTGTTTTTATTATAAAAGGATGCTGAATTTTATCAAATGCTTTTTCCATGTCTATTGAGTTGATCATATGGTTTTTCTTCTTTATTCTTTTGATGTTATGTTTTTTGTGTATTGATTTGCATATGTTAAACCGTTCTTGCATCTCTGGGATAATTCAAACTTGATTATGATATATAATCCTTTTGATGTGGTGTTGGATTTAGATTTCTAGTACTTTGTGGAGGATATTTGAATCATGTTTATTGGGGATGTTAGCCTATAGCTTCCTTATTTTTGTTCTTATCTGGTTTTGTTATCAGGGTTATAGTAGCCTCCCAGATGAGTTTGGAAGAATTTCCTCCCCTTCATATTTTAGAATAGTTTGAGAATAGTTTCTAATTATTATTTAAAAGTTTTATAGAGAAATGCAAGTCAAAACCACAGTGAGATACCATCTCATGCCAGTCAAAATGGCTAATATTAAAAAGTAAAAAAATAACAGATACTGGCCATTGCAGACAAAAGGAAATACTTGTACACTACGAATGGGAATGTAAACCAGTTCAGCCACTGTGAAATCAATTTAATTTCTCAAAGAACGTAAAACAGAACGACCGTTCAACTCAGCATATCATTGCTGGGTATACACTCAAAGGAATATAAATAATTCTACCACAAAAACGCATGTGCTCATATATTTATCACAGTAGTGTTCACAATAGAAAAGACATGAAATCAACCTAGATGCCCATCAACAGTGGACTGGATAAATAAAATGTGATACATATACACCATGTAATAGTATGCAGTTATACAAAAGAATTAAATCTTGTTCTGTGCAGCAACATAGATGAAGCTTGAGGTCATTATCTTAAGTGAATTAATGCAGGAACAGAAAACCAAATACCATATGTTCTCTCTTATAAGTGGGAGATAAACACTGAGTACACATGGACACAAAGTAAGTAGCAACAGACACGGGCCCTACTTGAATGTGGAGGGTGGGAGGAGGGTGAGGACAAAAAAAAAAAAAAAAAAAACCAAACTAAATATTGAGTACTATGCTCATTACCTGGTGAAAAATATAATCTGTACACTAAACACCTACAACACACAATTTACCTATGTAAGAAGCCTACACATGTACCCTCTGAACCTAAAATAAAAGTTGAACAAAGTATATTTGTAGATAAACATAGAGATGATTGTGGTCATACACACAAGTATATGTAGACTACTAGCTCTTTCGACTGAGATAGCCTAAAAGTAGGGACATGCCAGGAACAATGAGCATATTTTGTACCTAGATGGTAGTTTTTGAAGAAAAGAATCAAAGACTCTTTTTATTAATGTTTGATTCTAAGGCTGAGGAAGGAACATACATTATGTCCCGTAAAATAAGAAACATTAAAAAACACAGACAAGAGGCAACTGGAAAGAGATTCTTATCCAAGGCTAAATAATCTGATCAACAAATTAAATAGCTAGAGTATTGGCTTCTAACAAAAATAGCCGGGCGCGGTGGCTCAAGCCTGTAATCCCAGCACTTTGGGAGGCCGAGACGGGTGGATCATGAGTTCAGGAGATCGAGACCATCCTGGCTAACACGGTGAAACCCCGTCTCTACTAAAATACAAAAAAAAAAAAAAAAAATTAGCCGGGTGAGGTGGCGGGCGCCTGTAGTCCCAGCTACTTGGGAGGCTGAGGCAGGAGAATGGTGTGAACCCGGGAGGCGGAGCTTGCAGTGAGCTGAGATCTGGCCACTGCACTCCAGCCTGGGCGACAGAGCGAGACTCCGTCTCAAAAAATAAAAAATAAAAAATAAAAAAAAATAAAAAAACAAACAAACAAACAAAAAATAACAAAATAAACATCTATAATTTCTCCTGTTGTAAACAAATAATGGATTAAATAAGTGTGAGTAAAAAGAAAGATTTCTTTTCAGAAGATTTCCAAATAATAAATGTATAAACAATTAGAGAAAGAGAAACACCATCAGAACACCACAGTAACAACTGTTGTAGCCAATTCCAGTGATTTTGTGGAATGGTGAGTAAAATGTTAAGACACAAAATACGTGCATAGCCTCAAAACATCTCACCAAAAATAATTCTAATTAATATAGTGGTTTTAACATCTGCCTCCAAATTATTTGATAATTCTCCCTTCAGGAGGTGGAGATTAGTTTATTTCCCTTAAGTGTGATTTGAATTTATTAACTTGCTTCCCATAAAGTAAGTATGGGAATGGAAAACAGTGACTATGTAATGGCACACCTCACCTTAACTAGTAGATCAAGGTTAATGTCACCATGTTTAAGTCATAGTAACAGCATGTTGACATTACATATGATGTGATGAAATCACCTATGGTACTCTTCCTCAAATCCATAACCCCAATATACATTAAATAAACACAAATCAACGGGCAATGTACAAAATATCTGGACAGGGGCAGAAATCTTCAGAAGATTCAAGGTCATAACAACAATAAAAGGGGATAAAAAACTGTCACAGATTGGAGGTGACTGAGATGGCATGTCAGTAAAATGCAAAGTAATGTCCTAGATTTGATCCTCAAATTGAATAAACTCCAGTAAAAAGTGTGGGGATATCCAAATGCTGCCTGTACTTTGATGTTCTTTGATTATACAAGGTGTTAACATCAAGGGAAGTTGGGTAAAGTGTACAGAAAATTCTGCATTACATTTTTATGTCTTCTATAAATCAAAAATTATTTCAAAGAAAGTAATTTAAAACAGCATGTATACATGTGCTTTTTTGAGCTAAATTACACCAAGTTCACACTTTGCATACTTAAATTGATAATTCAAGAGTCAGCACTCATTGAAATTTACAAAAATGACTTTTCATTAGATTTTAAATATACTTTGATTTTCCTTATTTAAATAAAAATTTTCTGCAATGCAAAAAGACATTTCCTTTAATAGTACTATTTTAATTTTTAGACTAAGTTGTATCAAGCAGAAAATCTTTATCACATAAAATTATGGGATGATTCCTAATACTACCTGGAATAATCAGACTTTGCCCCAATGTTTTATATTTACACAATAATACAAATTACTGCAGAGGGCAGACTTTTTTTATTTTGAAGAGCAGAACCTTCACCTTTGAAGAAATGCAGAAAGAGATGACAATGAAAGGTGGTTTCTATCAAGATATTGTATAATACACCTTCTAAAATGAAACATTTCTGAGAGTAAAAGGGAAAACTGACACAGGAGTCTTTCAGTGCCACTTCAACAGTCAGAAATCTCTGCAGCCAGCACCCCTGCCTGGGCATTGCTGGGCTCTGGGCTTGCCACTGGGCTCACTCCACCCACCTGGCCTGGTGGACTGCACTCAGCTTGTGCCTGGCCCTGATCCTGCACTCACATGTAACCCACATTCAGCCCACGGCTGAACCTGGTATGCTGCGACCTGCTTCCACCTTGAGCGGTGGAGGCTGATTGAGCGGAATGTGGTGGCACCTGAAACCTTGGAGATGTCAGCAACTATGGAACCCCAAGAGGTGTTATGGATCCCACTCGGGGAGTCTTAAGGCCTGAGGCCTCAAGGACTGTTGCAGCTCTCCTCCTTCCTGCCACCTGCAGTGTGGGTAATGGTGGGGGCATGTTACAGTTCCTTTGTGTTACAGCTCATGTTTGTTCCCACTGCCTGCAGCACAGTGAATAGGGGTATGTTGTAGCTCTGGCTTAGAGAGTCCCCAGGTCTGGGCTCACAAAGGGGTCACAACTTTCCACGCCCATAGTCCAGTGAACGAGAGCATGTGGTACCCAGAGGCTTGTACTCCCCCAGTGCTCAGTGAGTGTGAAGAAGGGTTAACGTGTTACAGCTTCTTTTGCACCTGCCATTGAGTGGGTTTCAGGCTCTTGTGTCCAAGAAGAATGAACTATGCGGACACCAGAGAGTGAGCAAGGAGACAAAGAATTTTATTGAGTGACAAAAACGCTCTCCACAATAAGAGGAGACCCTAACTGGTTAGCCGTCTCTGTGAGAGGGGGATTGAAAGCAGGAAGCTCCACGTGGGGCTGAGTCCAGGGGTTTTTATGTGCTCAGAATGGGGGCGAGGCTGCTGATTGGTCCATAAGCATTCCTAGATAAAGCACCATTTGATGGGCTAAAAGGCATCAATGAAGTTTTCACTCCGGGCATGCACTCTACCTGGAACTGGTAGCTCAGTTTTCAGGCTTTAAATTGTCTTTGGTTTGAAGGTCTGGTTTCATGAGGACCCACCCCTATCAGCCTAGAAATTTGCTTCTGCCGTTATCAAAACTATCAATTATATAAACATCAGGCATAAAGCTAAACTATCTCAGGCAGACTAGTAAATATATCTCACAATTTTCATAACAGAACATAATTTTTAATTGCTTGCTTTCTCTAATCTGATCTAGAAGATAATGCAACCCCAAGTAAACTTTTGAATTATTAGGTATATATATTCTGTTTTATATGTCTATTTCACAGAACATTAGACTCAACACATACAACGTTGTATAGATATTAATATAATATGAATACATATATTTCTATATACATTATATACAACCACCTGATCTTTGGCAAACCTGACAAAAACAATAAATGGGGAAAGGATTCCCTATTTAATAAATGGTGCTGGGAAAACTGACTAGCCATATGTAGAAAGCCGAAACTGGATCCCTTCCTTACACCTTATACAAAAATTAATTCAAAATGGATTAAAGACTTAAATGTCAGACCGAAAAGCATAAAAACCCTAGAAGAAAACCTACGTAATACCATTCAGGACATAGGCATGGACAAAGGCTTCCTGAGTAAAACACCAAAAGCAATGGCAACAAAAGCCAAAATTGACAAATGGGATATAACTAAACTAAAGAGTTTCTGCACAACAAAAGAAACCACCATCAGAGTGAACAGGCAACCTACAGAATGGGAGAAAATTTTTGCAATTTACTCATCTGACAAAGGGCTAATATCCAGAATCTACAAAGAACTTAAACAAATTTACAAGAAAAAATCAAACAACCCCATCAAAAAGTGGGCAAATGATATGAATGGACACTTCTCAAAAGAAGACATTTATGCAGCCAACAGACACATGAAAAAATGCTCATCATCACTGGCCATCAGAGAAATGCAAATCAAAACCACAGTGAGATACCATCTTACACCAGTTAGAACGGCGATCATTAAAAAGTCAGGAAACAACAAGTGCTGGAGAGGATGTGGAGAAACAGGAACACTTTTACACTGTTGGGGGGACTGTAGACTAGTTCAACCATTGTGGAAGACAGTGTGGTGATTTCTCAAGGATCTAGAACTAGAAACATCATTTTACCATTTTACCTAGAAATACCATTTTACCCAGCCATCCCATTACTGGGCATATACCCAAAGGATTTCAAATCATGCTGCTATAAAGACACATGCACACATACGTTTATTGCGGCACTATTCACAATAGCAAAGACTTGGAACCAACCCAGATGTCCATCAATGATAGACTGGATTAAGAAAATGTGGCACATACACACCATGGAATACTATGCAACCATAAAAAAGGATGAGTTTGTGTCCTTTGTAGGGACATGGATGGAGCTGGAAACCATCATTCTGAGAAAACTGTGGCAAGGACAGAAAACCAAACACCGCATGTTCTCATTCATAGGTGGGAACTGAACAATGACAACACTTGTTAACAGGGTGGGGAACATCACACATTGGGGCCTGTCATGGGGTGGGAGTGGGTGGGGGGATAGCATTAGGAGATATACCTAATGTAAATGACGAGTTAAGGGGTACAGCACAGCAACATGGCACATGCATACATATATAACAAACCTGCACTTGTGCAAATGTAGCCTGGAACTTAAAGTATAATAATAATAATAAAAGAACTGACATTCTCACCAGTTTGATACTCTCAGGTACATAACAAAGGTGCAGAATACAATAATGTAATTTTTATTTTAAAAAGAAAATTGTTGCCCCCTGAGGGTGCGGAGACCAGGGGCTGCTTGAGGCCCAGGGCAGTTGGCCCAGGGCTAACGGTCCAGGGTGGGCGGTTGGGGACTGACGCGTGGGGAGAGGGGCGGTGGTATGTGGGGTGGGGGCGGGGCCTGGCCTGGCGCCTGGAGGGGAGGAGTCCCGGTGGCTCCTAGGACTTTTACTCCCAGAATCCCTGCCTCGGAGGCAGGGTAGCTGGGCCAGGAGCAGCCCAGAACATTTGAGTTGCCGCCCCGCTGGGAGTCCTACGCTCCCCAGAACGATGGGATGCGGGGCTCTGCAGCCGCCAGACGAACATGGCGCCCTGGACGCTCTCTGGCTGCTGCCAATGGGTCATGGGCTGGGTGCTGGTGCTCTTCCTCACCTTCATGGTCATTTGGTCCCACTACGCGTTCGTGGTGGAGCTATGCTTGTTTACTATTTTTGGAGATGAAGAAAATGGAAAGACCGTGTTTTCCCTTGTGGCTTTCCATCTGTTCTTTGTTATGTTTGTATGGTCCTAATGGATGACAATCTTCGTATCTCCCGCTTCCCCCTCCGAAGAGTTCTACTTGTCCAATTCTGAAAAGGAACGCTATGGAAAAGAATTCAGCCAAGAAAGACAACAAGAAATTTTGAGAAGAGCAGCAAGAGCTTTACCCATCTACACCACGTCAGTTTCAAAAACTATCAGATACTGTGAAAAATATCAGCTGATTAAACCTGATCGGGCTCATCACTGCTCAGCATGTGACTCATGTATTCTTAAGATGGATCATTACTGTCTTTGGGTGAATAACTGTGCTGGATTTTCTAATTACAAATTATTCCTGCTGTTTTTATTGTATTCTCTATTATATTGCCTTTTCATGGCTGCAACAGTTTTAGAGTACTTCATAAAATTTTGGAGGAATGAACTGACAGATCCGCGTGCAAAATTCCACGTCCTTTTTCTTTTCTTTGTGTCTGCAATGTTCTTCATCAGCGTCCTCTCACTTTTCAGCTACCACTGCTGGCTAGTTGGAAAAAAATAGAATAATAATAGAATCATTCTGTGCACCCACATTTTCATATGGACCTAATGTAAATGGTTTCTCTCTTGGATACAACAAAAATTGGAGGCAAGTCTTTGGTGATGAAAAGAAATATTGGCTACTTCCAATATTTTCAAGGCTGGCTGATGGTTGCAGTTTCCAACTTGCCTTATGTGGGTGGATCCAGAACAAGCTTCTGTTACAAACCAGAAAGAGTATGCCAGAAGTGGCTCAAATCAGCCTTTTCCTTTCAAACAGCTTAGTGAATCCAAAAACTTCTTGTTGGACAGTGAATTTTTCACTCAGTGGCTAGAGAATGGAGCTGAAGAAGGCATTGTCATACCAGGTGTATGAAAACATTATAGACTGATATTTTCAATTTCATTTGCAAGAAAATGATGAATGGAATGAAATAATTGAAGTATAAGAGAAGTTATATTTTTTTAAAAACTAAACCTTTGTACAGTTCCTGGGATCCACAGAAGCACTACTCCAGAGCAAGACGATGCCTTAATCTTAAGTGCCGATTTGTGCAGCATTGACTTAGAGCTACAAAAGTGACTTAATGTTATTCTGGAAACAATACTTACCTGTTATGAGATGCTATAGTAATGAGCTATCATCACATTTTAACATGTATATGTATTTTTTGATACCTGAATTACATAATTAGAATTGTGAGTATCCATGTAAATTTTCACTCCAAAAACACAAGCTTAAAAACTTGTCTTAAGTAAAATACATCTAGGGCAAATGGTGGCTGAAAGTGAAAAATATCCAAATTACCGTTGCTTGTACTGTATAAGGAAAACTGCTTTTTTAAATTGGGTATTTGCTAATTTATAATCACTATTTTATACTTTTCCACATTTTAAATAACATTTTTATTGTTGGTTCTAACAGAAGGATTCAGATATCTAAATATCATTTAGAACATAGAACACTTTGGTCTAATTCATCGAAAGCTTAGTTATAAGCATTAATACAACCATGTAGTGGAGCAGGTACTCAAGACTTAAAGGGAACTAGGGAACTTGGCAGTGTAAGAAATATTTTGGTTTCTCTCTGCTTTCTATGACTTTTTTGGTTGAGCTTTCAGGGGTATGTACATGGGCAGAGAAACACAGAGGTACATGTACTGGAGAAATACTGGACACAGTGGGAAGAGGTGTAAGTGTTCAGAAGAAAAGATAAGAGGACTATTGTAATCTGTTAAAAAAGTAGTTTGAGTTTTAATGGTAGTTAGAATAAAGTATGCTGTTGATGTGACTTTCAAATTTCAGTGTAGGTGATGACCAAAAATTACTTTGAAACTTTTATAGTATTTCTGCAACAGCTTAAACAGTGACTTAAAATGCAATTCAAACTAGACAATAATAATAATAATAATAATAATAAATAACTTTAGGATAAGTTTTCCTCCTGGCTGTCAGTTAGTTATTCTAACCTGAGTAATTATTTAACATCCCCAGTCTCTGAGAAGTGGATTCTACTCTTAGATGCACAATCTTAAGTCTGACTTCCTAAAAGCAACCAACCCCTTTAGAACTAGATGCAGTTCTCCTTTTTCCTTTTAAAATCTAATCTAAGTCACAGGAGTTGTTACATTAACTCCAAAGAAAAGTACAGAATAAGCAATGTAGAAATGTTATTCCTCATGTATACTTTTTAGTTAGACACACACACACTACAAAATAACTGATTGCTTCCAGTTAGTGAGGTGGAGATGAATCTTAGCAGTATCTGTGAGTAGTACAGGTTGGAGTTTCCCCTGTAAAATGGGACTGTAGGGGAGGGTGTGTTATGAATGAGTTGGACTGGATGACTTCTAACATTCTGCGATGCCTAATTTTGCAAAATCACTTTTCATTCACCCAATAATTTTTTTGTTGTTTTTTTGGACAGAGTCTTGCTCTGTCTCCTGGCCTGGAGTGTAGTGGCTCTATCTCTGGTCGCTGCAGTCTCCGCCTCCTGGGTTTGAGAGATTCTCCTGCCTCGGCCTCCCGAGGGGCTGGGATTGCCAGCTCATGCCACAATGCCCAGATAATTTTTACATTTTTGGTAGAGACAAGGTTTTGCCGTGTTGGCTGGACTGGTCTTGAACTCCTGGCCTTGGGTGGTCCGCCTGCTTCGGTCTCCCAGGGTGCTGGGATTGCAGGCGTGAGCCACCACGCCCAGCCCCACTACATTTTTTGGAGTACCTTCTATATGCTAAACAATACATGAGGGATAGCTCTATTATTTCCTACTACAGCATAAATTTTACGGTTGCTACTGTAGATTTATAATTTGCAAGACTGGTCTAATTTCCATCAGCCATACTAATGTTAGATTTTAAAAGGAGGTAACTTTTTTTCTCTTTGAACCAAAGGAGTGAGTTAACTTTGAAAACATAGTTTGGAATACTATAGAATGGATTCTTCTACCTTTGTTTCAACTCCTTAGTCTTAATAGTCTTGAGTCTAGAAAACTAGAATGAGAGTTAAGAGATACCAATTGTTGCTGGGCATGGTGGCTCATGCTTGTGATCAGAGCACTCTGAGAGACTGAGGCTGGTGGATCACCTGGGGTCAGGGGTTTGAGACTAGCCTGGCCAGGATGGCAGAACCCCATCTCTACTAAAAAACACAAAACAAAAACCTGAAAAACAAAATAAAAAAATGTCCAGGCATGGTGGCACACGCCTGTGGTCCCAGCTGCTTGGGAGGCAGAAGCGGGAGAGTCGCTTGAACCCAGGAAGTGGAGGTTGCAGTGAGCCAAGATTGTGTCACTGCGCTTCAATGTGGACGCCAAAAGTGAAACTCCATCTAAAATAAATAAATACATAAAAATAAATCAGTTACCAACTAAAGAACATAACTTCAGTTTGGCGGTTTACATAGTATAAGGAGATAAATGTTTAAACATACTTGACTACTTTCAGAAATGTTTTTCTGGTACTTTTTGTGAGTATTTCTACTTTCAGATCAAAAGAGTTGCATGCACCTTACAAACAGCCGAGGAAGCTTCATTTTTTTCTTCATTACTATGCACTTTCGTGGTATTGTAGTCTTTCTCAGTTCTTTTAATTTTTGTTATTTAACATCATCTTTAATAGCACAGCAAATATCTTTTAGGAAATTTTCAGTTAAGGCCTTTGAATTATTTATTTTTGATTTAATTTACAGCCAGCATGTTGTCACATTCTAAATAATATTTAGCTGAACTTATTCATACGTATTAATGACCATTCTAGCAAGGGCCTATAAGTGGTGTGGGAAACAGGGAAAGGTTGCCTCTTTGGTGTCTCAATTGGTATTGATTATTGCTATCAACTATTTTGGGAGAAAAATAAAAATGAAGCCCTGTAAAATTTTATAAGTACTATCTTTGTTCCTTCAAACACTCGAACATTTGTGATGACACTTAAGAAAAATAAAGTTGAAGTTCAGGTCTTGCCATTGCCATTCAAAACAAATTGGACAGGAGACTTAGTTTACCTGGGAACAAATTTACTTAAATATTTAGTACCTGAAACCATGCCAAACAAAAGAGCAGCTGCAGAACATTAGTTATTTTAAATGAACAAGTTTACAAAGTTTCTTTTCATCTTTGCATAAGAATGATTTTTTAAAAACTATTTTTACATATTAGTGGTTATGAGTCAATGTGTCATGAGTTAATTTAACTGTAAGGTGGTTTAAATCAAATATGCAATGTTTACTTGAATTGTATTTCTATTAGAAAGCAGATTTGGACTATGTTTACAGGACAATTTAAGGGTTATCGCTAAAGCAGATATATATTAAGGGCTTAGATTTAGGATCTACATATTCCAGGCATTGATTGAATAGCAGTAACTTACAAATAAGGTTTGTTTACTTTTTGTTCTAGGGACTAGCACTGCTATCAGTGGAAAGTATTTTTACCTAATCTGTTATTAAGAAAGTAATATTTTTGTGTTTCAGCCAAAACAAAGACTGTATCTAATAATCTGTTAGAAACAGATAATATATGTCTGAGATCCATGTTTCCTATGATCTAAACTGTATTTTCCGATTTAAATTAAAAATATAGATTCAGAAAGATTCATATTTTTCTAATGACTTCATTCTATATTATTTTGTTGGATTGCAGAAAGAAGCAAGGAATTGTACTTGTATTAAAAGATAAAGAAAACTATTAGGTATATTTGTACATGCGTGCAAATGAGTCTATGCCTGTTTAATAGAAAAGATGGAAATTATTTTAAAGTGAGCTTTAATATACTTTTATATAAACAATCTTGAAGTACAGTTTAGTTTGGTTGTATTTACCTAACAAGTACCATAAGCCTTGTATTTATTCTCATTTGTATAATCCTAGCCCATGACTTAATGTTGACGGTTTGCTTTGTCTTTTGGATGACCTAACCTACGTTAACAGGTACACAGAACATTTTAGAATTTTTTCAAAAATAATAATGAATCACTTTATCAATAAACAAATAAAGATTTAAAAAAAGGAAAATTTGTTGAAAAAACTGACTCACTGATTTTCTGTGAAACCAAAATCTTTGTACTGCTACAGCTCACTCTGACTGAGAGTGACAAGATAAAAAATAAAATATATAAAATAAAATTTGTTGACAAAATTAACTTATTGATTTTCTGTGAAACCAAAATCTTCAGACGGCTACAGCTTGCTCTGACTGAGAGTGACACTAATCACCTTGGGTTTTATAAAAGAGCAAGTTGAAATCAAAACATTGGGTATCTGAATTTGTCCTACACAGATTTATGGGTTGTTTTTTATTTTTAAGATTAAATATTATGTATTGTTGACTGTACTTAAGAAAAAAGTCGCTTTTATAATTTAATCCCACAGATAAATGTATACCTGTTACTGAAGGCAAAAACTAACGTATCATTAATTATTCTCAAAATTAAAAATATACTGTCAATTTCTAAATAATGACAATAGTGAATATAAAGTTTCCTTTCTATTTTTCACTTCATCCTCTGGTAATGAATGAAAAAGAAGACAGCTTTAGAAATATAGGACAGGGATTTTCTGTTGACGAAACAGGAAAGTTCTACAAAGGGACAGTCATTTGTGGCTCTAGGGCAGAAAATATGTAACAAAGAACACAACCTAATATATAAACACATGAAGATTAGCCCTAAAGCAGCTATTTGTTCCATCCTTATTTAAGTTCATTCGTTGATATATCTTGGCAAACCTATTTCAAAAGCACCTGATATTTATTCACACACTGTATGAGATTTCTGACATCTCTGTATCACATACATTTCTTACTATTGTGGACCTTCTTTTTAAGCTAGTGATTCTAATTAGAAGAATGTGAGCATGCACATGTAGCAGAGAATGAGGCTAGTAGCAGAGCAGAATAAGCCTACATGCTATAGCTATTGTGGCAAGAGCAAAAGAAAACAACAACAAAAAGTGCTGCATTTCTTTGAATAAACGCTCTGACTTAACAATAATGTATGCATGCCTTTGTAATCTTACATATATTTATTAGCTAGCTGAAAAACTGAGAAGAATTTGATGAAGATAATGGATTTGTTTTTAAACACATTTACATTAAAGTTTTGAATTTGTAGAAAAATTGGGAAGGTAGTGCAAAACATTCCTATATGTCTTGAACCTAATTTTCCCTATTATCCACAACTTATATAAGAATGATTAATTTATTTATTACAAATAATAGACTGATACTGATACATCCTTGTTAACTAAAGCCCATGGTTTATTCTGATTTCCTCAATTTATAAATAATGTTCTTTTCCTTTTACGGTATCGCATTTAGGTTAACAATTCCACTGAGTTGTCATGTTTCTTTCGGTTTCTCTTGGCTGTGACAGTTTTTTAGACTGTCTTTGTTTTTGATGATCTTGAGGGTGGTGAGAAGTGATATTCTGAGGAGTAGTAAAATATTTTGTAGGATACCTCTCCACAGAATCTATTGTTTTTCTCAGGGTTTGACTGGAGTTACAGGTTTTGGAGAGGAGGACCAGATGTAAAAGTGCTTTCATCACTTCATATTAAGGGTACATATTATCAGTAGGTTTTTCAGCATTGATGTTAACCTTGATGGCATGTTTAAGCTAGTGTTTGTCGGGTTTCTCCACTACAAAGTTACATTTTTTAACTCTTTTTATATTGTACTCTTTGAAACCACTATGCATAGCCTACACTAGGGATTTGTTCTCCCTTTCATTGGAGGAAGTGTCTACGTTATTTAGAATTCTGCTACACAGGAGATGTGTATCTTCTCCAATTATGAATTTCATTTGATCTCTTATTATAACAACATGAACTCACGGTTGTTTTGTATAACTGATATTTTTAGAGTTTTTTTTTTTTTTTAACTTTTACCTTTTTCAGAATGTCATATAATTGCAATCGTAGTATGTGTAGTCTTTTTTATTTTTACATTGACTTGTTTCACTTGACAATATTCATTTTAGGTTCACTCAGGTCTTTTTATGGCTTGATAATTCACTTCACTTCATTGCTGAATAATTCTCCTGTATATGAACATACAATTTGTGTATTCATTCATACTCCTGCATATGAACAATACAATTTGTATATTCATTCACTTATTAAAATATTTGGGATTCTTCTCATTTGCAGTGATTATGAATAAAAGTGTTATAAATATCAGGTTTTGTATAGACGTACATTTTCAAATCGGTTAATATCTAGGAACATGACTGTCGGATCTCCTCTTCAGCTATGTTTAGCTTTACAAGAAATCTTCAAAATGTTTTCCAAAGGGGTTGTGCCATCTGACAATCCTACCAGCAGTGAAAGAGAGTTCCTGTTGTTCCACATCATCAGCAACATTTTAGTGTTGTTAGTCTTTGGATTTTGATGTTTTAAATCAGTGTGTAGTACTAGCTTATTGTTGCTTTCATTTGCAACAATATAATTTTATCTAATGACAAATGGTATTGAGCATCTTTTCATGATTATTTTCTTTGATAAAGTATGTTTACAGCTTTTACCTATTTTTAAATTTGGACTTTTTTCCTCATTGTTGCATTTTAGCATTCTTTGTATAATTTAAATGCAATTATTTTATCATACGTAGGTTTTTCATATATTTTCTCCAAGTGAGTGACTTGTCTTCAAATTCTCTTAACAGTATCTTTCACAGAGCAGAAGTTTTTAATTTTAAAATGTCCAACGTATTTTTCTGTAATTACTTTGTTTTGCTGTTATATCTAAAACTTGTCACCAAATCTGTGGTCAACTTGGCTTTCTCCTGTTTTCTTTTGGAAGTTTTATATTTTGTCATTTTACATTTTGTTCTATGATCTAATCTTTGTTCAGTTTTACAAGAGGTTTAAGGACGATGTTGAGATTCATAGCTTTGTATATAAAAAAGTTTAATTTTTTGCATGTGGAAAAATTTACAATTTTATAGCACTATTGCTAAATCTTCTATCTCTTCTCATTGAATTGCCTTGATCTTTTCTGAAAGATCAGTTCACGTTATTTATGTGAGCCATGTACTCTTTCCCATTGATCCGTATGTCTATGCTTCACTAATACCATATTATCTAGATTATGGTAGCCTTATAATAAATGTTTTCCACATGTCACGTGATCTCAGTTATGATTATTTGTTGTAACATATTGCTCCAGTTTTGGAGATTAAGGGGATTCTGTGTGACCTCAATTATCTGATGTGCCCAAGAAAATTCATTGATTTTTCAACTTGTTTGTCTTCTTTTTTTTTTTTTTGTCAAGAACATGGGAGTGGTTAATGTTAGGTTTTTTACATAACAAAGCTTAAATTGAAAGTGTTACAACTTTCAGACATATTATATACACATAATTTGTATATTATATAATAATAAAAATTTGGTAACAATTGTCTACCAAGTCCTCATTGAAAAAGCAAAGAAAGTTTAAGGGAACTAAATTTTTTTCCTACAATAAGAAATTCTAAATTAATTGGGATAAAGAAATAGTATGTTCATTTATAATTTAATCTGTGCTAAATTTTCTATAGGTACAAAAATTACCAGTTTTAAAATTCATCTAGATATTATCAGGTATTTACTATGTTGATTATTGTACTAAAAAAAAGGAGTGATTATTGTACTTAAAACAGAATGCTACTCAATTTTAAAGATATAAAAAGGGATAGCTTAAGTAAAGAAGTAGTTCTCATTTTTATTCAACAATTGGTAAAATAAGACCACCTTTTCTTTGTGCCTGCTTCAGTATACTTGTAAAATATGGAACGGGTAACTTTTCCATTGTAGGACTAATTTCAAGGGAGTCAACTAGGTAAGCTGGTCTTAAGTTATGTTTTCCATAGAAAGTATATTTTCAAAGTTGTTAATATATTAGATATTGGATTTGATTGATTTGTTATAGAAAAAAACAATTTCTATGTCATCACAGAGATATGCAGAGGAGTAAATAATTTAATCATTTATTTAATATATTTGCCAAATAGGTTTATATAAAACTTTTTTGCCAAAAGGTTTATATAACACTTTTTGCCAAAAGGTTTGTATAAATCGATTATGATATTAGAAAATTCATGAATTTTGTCTATGTATTAGTCATCTATAGATTTTAGTGGAAAAGTAACATAAGCAAAGGAGTTTCTTCTTGATATTTTTTATACTGCAAAATATTTACTTATGTTTTGAGAGGTCATTTATATTTCTGAACTTGATTGTGCATGCTAATTATTTAATTATAATTTATTTTAACTGGACATTTATCAAATGCATATAATTATGTGCGAATTTAGGACTATCTAAATACAGGTACCTAAAGTACGTACCTAAAATATATACCTAGAGTACATATGAACTTTTAAATTTTGAACTAAGCTATTTAAAAGTAACATTAAATATATATCACAGAAAAAGAGGTAGAAGAAAATTGATTTTTTAAATAATGAGATTTTTAAAAAACAATTATAATGCAAAATTTATTTTAATTCACCTTTCTTGTCTCTGTGCACATTAAAGAAATAATACATATCTTTTGATCCCAGGAAAATTCCACTTAGTGACTAGATAGGCTAGCTGGCCTTTCTGAATGTTGATTATTTCCTCTGTGGAAGCAAGGAAGATATACTTAGTCTACCAAAATTATGAAGGATTGTCTAGATGAAAACTTGAGATATATTCTAGCTCTAAGAAAATAACTTATCTGTTCTATTATATTATTTTTTGAGAGGACACAAATCGCCATAGATGGAAAAAAATATATTTTTCTGTTTGGGTTCTAGAAAAGTGTTCGTTGTTGTTGTTGTTGTTTTTCCTAGCAGCTGCAAAAGTAGCAAAATATTTGCTTTCTATTTGTCTCTAAAATTTTTGGCTTTCAGGATTTTAATTTAGATTAACCACTTGTCATTTTCATATCAATCTTCTATTGGTGTTTGAAGTAAATATTCCAGAACCCTGTACATTTTTTACCCTCTGTATTGAATTTATTCTCTCTATTGATTCCGATTGCTTTAGATGTTTATTTAGAAGATATTTTTAAAATGAACTTTCTTGTTTCCTTCCATCTTAACAATTTGAAGGCTTATTGGTTCAGTTATGTAACTAAAATGCAGTTTTGGTGTTAATAATTCAGGCCATAAGTAAACTGAATGTATAACTTTTATCTTGAATAGGTAATTGATATAAATGTTTTCAAAAATATATCAGTAAAGAAACAGAAATTTATAAAATATTTAACCAATTATTCCCTTAACATCACATTTTGTTGAAGGAACTACACCTTCATGTGTTTATGCATTTTTAAACTACTAAAACTTAATTTCATACATTTAGTGGAAGCTTTTGGTTAATATTAACGCCTAAGTAAAGCCAGACACAGAAAGGCAAACCACATGGTCTCACTTATTTCCGGGAGCTAAAAATTAAGCCAGTTGAACTCATGGAGATAGAGAGTAAAACAATGGTTACCAGAGGATGGGAAAGGTAGTATGGGGGAACAGGTATTGGGGATGGTTATTGAGTACAAAAATATAGTAAGAATGAATAAGATCTAGTATTTGATATCACAATAGCATGCCTACAGTCAACAATAATTTATTGTACATTTAAAAATAACTCAAAGAGTAGAATGAGAATGTTTGTAACACAAACAAATGATAAATACCTGACATGATGGAATATCCAATTTACCTTGATGTTATTATTACATATTGTATGCTTGTATCAAAATATCTCATGTACTCCATTAACATATACACCTACTATGTAATCCCCAAAATTAAAAATTATAATAAACACATGAATAAAAATCGATAAATACAACCTTAAGAGAATTTTTTTTTTTTTACAATGTAATTCTGAAAGCTTACAGTTGATTCTTCAACTTACACTTTCAGGTAATAATTTTCAGTAGTGCCTTACTCAGGCCAACTGGAAGCCTTTTTCAAACCACAGGAGCTCTCACTGTTTCAGAAGTCACTCTCTGTGAGTTCACTTTGCCTTTGGATCGCTGTTGGGGAGAGAGGTCTTGAAACAGAATGAATGAATAAGCAAACATATTCTAAGGAATGTAGATGTTTGTGTCTTGGCATGACAAAAACAATGTTCTTTTAAATTTGTCTCTCTACATGAATACTTTGACTAGTTTTGTAAGTGCACGTTTACAGTTTTCTTTTTCAACCACCCAAGGGCTTACACACTTTGAGGCTTTGTACTGATAAATTACAGCATGCCTTTCTTATAACAAAACATGTCTGTCTTTAGAACTTCATAAGAGCTTCTGATATATGTAGTGAATTAACATTCTTATTTTATAGAGTCAAAAAGAAAGTGGTTGTTTCAATAGCTATTTTCCTGTTCTAATATTTCTGTGTTATTATAATAGTACAGCCTGCATTGACACTTGAACCAAGAAGCCTGTAACTGGCTGGTGAATGTGCCATTAATTTTTGTTCCACATTCAATGACAATGAAGTGCCCAATATGCATGAAACTACAATTCTCATAAAATGACTTGAAAATAGATGGCTGAAAAATTTGTAGCTCTCTTATGACTCTTGTTTGAGAAACTATTCTAATAACCACTTATATGTAATCAGATGGACTTCATGCAATCTCATCTTGTAAATGGACCATGTGAATGTTTTCCTATTATTGCTGCCATAGCTCACAGATTATATAAGAATTGCTAGTCATTCTGCCCTGAAACAAATTACTATTCTAACAATAGAAATCTCAATGGCCTTCACATAAGTTGTGGCTTTATAATGTGAAGACTGACATAAGAACTGCTTGGGGGGCATAGAATTCACCCATTAAACTGTCTTTGCTAAATTTGCCTCTGAGCTGTTTTCTGTAGATAAATAAACAGGGAAAATGGCTGCAAAAAAAGTAATTTGGGGTCTACTGTATCAGTCAGTCATGGAGCATGGTATGCTAACATTTTTAAAAAGTATTTATGAAATATGAATATTATATATGCATATATGTCTGTATATGTATAAAGTGTATACATAGGAATGTTAAATATGCATATATGCATATACCTAAATGAATAAACATATATCCATATATACATATGTATATATGTACATATATATGTGTATATATAAATAAATGTCTCCAAAAGGTCACCATTCAGGTTAGTCAGTTCTAGATAAGATTCATTACATTTATGCTCTGAGTAATGATATTGAAAGTACTTCATTTACATTTTGACCATTTTAGAGTAAGACAAATCTCAGAATCTAAGAATTAAAACATATCTGGAAACTGAGAGATGCTTTTCTTTGCTGGCATGTGAATCTATTTAAAATCATGAGATAATAATTGTTGAATGAGATCTGTATATAAGTATTGCATTAAGTTTGAGAGGAAAGAAGCACCTCATTAGTATTACATATAAGATGGATAGAAAAATCTAAAGTAATAAAATAAGCACCCACAGAGATACACACATACACACAATATATATTTTGAAAAAGACATGGTAAATATCTTGCAATGTAATTGAGGTTTTTGCCATCGAAAGAAATGGCCAAAATGCAATTACTTTTGCACCAACCTAATAATTATTTTGACATGCTGATATTATGCATTAAATAATCTAAATAGTAACTTGTAAGAAAATTATGGAATAAAGATTTCAGCAAAACAGGCATAAAGAAAATAAACCGTAAAACACTTCTCAGCAATACTCACATTTTAAAATTTTTCCCCAAATTTTTATTTGCGTATGTGTGATCTATGGAAAATGTACCCACATTTAATCAACATAATGAAAAATTAATTTATTCCATGGCTTTTAAATATGTTTTAATTTAATGGTATCCCTTGAATAGGATAGCACTACTTATCTAGTTGTCTATTTCAGCATTGTAACTTCAACATCAAGGAGGAGATCAATGTTTGTTTTTATTTTTTATTATCTTTCCACAATAATATTGAACATTTTATGTTTTTTTAAAAGTATTTATATTCCAATACAGGGTATGCCTTCTCACTTGAAAATCATCAATGGTAGTAAATATGACTGCACTCATTATTTACAGTATGCCATCTGGAATTTGGCAAGATTCCCATGATTCCTTGGCATCTCATGAATGAGAGATACAACTCAGTGCTTTAACTTTTCTTTTAGCCTAAGTGTTCAAGCTTATGAGCAAAGAAGAGTTTATGTATTTTAGCAGCATTGATACATTAGGGTTATAAAGCTTCATTTTTGTCCTTTTCAGGCAAAAGAGATTTTTGACTTTTATAACTTTTTCTCAGGTTAACAGAGGAAAAAAATAGCATTAAAAGTGGAAGATCAATGTTCAGTAGAAAACAATCACGTTAATTATAACAACAGTAATACGGTAATTAAGTAAGTACTGATGTGCTGAAAGTTCTGCTTAAATTTGTTACACATTACGGCTCAGATTCATTTGAATATTCCTACTCTATTATTGCTATTCGACAGAGTTAGAATTAAATGGGCTTGTTGTCAACCAATATGCCATGTTTTATTTTGACATCCCAACATGAGATCAAGACTTACAAGGCAATAACTATTTGTAAACAAAATCATTATTATTTAATTTTCTCATTCTTGTTTGATGTGAGTATATATGTGTGCATGTATAGGCACATTTAAAGACATATCCAGAGTATTATTAAACAGTATAATCCTGTTTCAAATAAAAAGATATAATAGTTCATTTTTACTTTGGGCAGTGACAGATTTACACACATACACACACACACACACACACACACACACACACCCCTTCTTAGAAAATACATTAAATTATTTTAAAAGGAGAGTTTTAAAACACAAAGCCCTTAAAATATTTGGAAATAAATATAAAACAATTTCTAATTAATAATAAGATTATAGAAATACAATATTTTTTTAGGAAGCAACATTTTGCTTATAAACAAAAAGAAGTTTTTGCTAACATAAGTAGTAAGTTTCAAATGTTTATCAGTCTTAAGTAATTTTGCTTCAAAAACACCTTACTAATTAATATTAAACAAAAACAATAACAAGAAATTTATTATATATATGTAAAAATATCTCTAAGAACTTTAGAGAAACAAGTATATCTATAAGGTAGTATAAATTGAGATGTAAACAAATACAGACATATAATTTTCAAGAACAAGCATTATAAAATATGCATTTTGTTAAAGTAATTTATATATTCAATATCTTTTAATTGGGAGCATTTACATTCAAGGTTAGTGTTGATACATGTGGATTTGACCCTGTCATTATGATTTTAGCTTGTAATTTTGCAGATTTGTTTATGTAGTCATTTTATAGTGTCACTGCTCTGTGTACTTAAGCGTGCTTTTGTAGTGGCTTGTAATTGTCTTTCCTTCCCATTGGTAATGCTTCCTTCAGAAGTTCTTGTAAGGCAGGTCTGCTGGTAATGAATTTCCTCAGCACTTGCTTGTCTGAAAAGGATATTATTTCTCCTTTGCTTATGAAGCTTATTTTGGCAAGATATGAAATTCTGGTTTGGAATTTTGTTTCTTTAACAATTTTGAATATTGGCTCCCAATCTTTTCTGGCTAAGAGTGTTTCTGCTGAGAGGTCTGATGTTAGTCTGATGGGCTTCCATTTGTAGGTAACCTGACCTTTCCCTTTCTAGTCACTTTTAACATTTTTTCTTTCATTTTGACCTTGGAGTATCTGATGATTATATGTCTTCAGGATGATATTTTTATGAAGTATCTTACTGGGGCTCCCTGAATTTCTTGAAATTGAATGTTGGCCTCTCTATCTGGGTTGGGGAAATGCTCATAGATGATCTCCCAAAATGTGCTTTCCAAGTTGCTTTCATTTTCCTCATCTCTTTCAGAGACACCAAAGGGTCATAGATTTGCTCTCTTAACACAATCCCATATTTCTAGGAGGTTTTCTTCATTTCTTTTATTTCACTTTTCTCTATTCTGTTCTGACTTTCTGATATGATTTGGCTCTGTGTCCCCACCCAAATCTCATCTTGAATTGTACTCCCATAATTCCCATATGTTGTGTGATGGACTCGGTGGGAGAGAATTGAAAAATGGGGACAGATTCTCTCATACTGTTCTTGTGGTAGTGAATAAGTCTCACGAGTTCTGATGGTTTTATAAGGGGAAAACCCTTTCACTTGTCTCTCATTCTCTCTTGCCACCACCATGTAAGAAGTGCCTTTTGCCTCTGCCGTGCTTGTGAGGTCTCCCTAGCCATGTGGAACTGTAAGTCCATTAAACTTCTTGCTTTTGTAAATTGCCCAGTCTCAGGTATGTCTTTATCAGCAGGATAAAAATGGACTAGTATACTGTCTTATTTCAGAAAGCCAGTCTTAAAGTTCTGAGATTCTTTCCTGTGTTTTGTTCATTCTGCTATTATGATTGTATTATGAAATTATTGTGGCTGAGCATGGTGATTCATGCCTGTAATCCCCGCACTTTGGGAGAGTGAGGACAGTGGATCAATTGAGGTCAGGAGTTTGAGACCAGCCTGGCCAACATGGAGAAACCCCGTCTCCACTAAAAATGCAAACATTAGGCGGGCGTGGTGGCAAGTGCCTGTAATCCCAGCTACTCAAGAGGCTGAGGCAGAAGAATCGCTTGAATATAAGAGGTGGAGGTTGCAGTGAGCCGAGATTGTTCCATTGCACTCTAGCCTGGGAGACAAGAGCAAAACTCTGTCTCAAAAAAAAAAGAAAAAGAAAAAGAAAAAGAAAAGAAAAGAAAAGAAAGAAATTATTGTAGTGTGTTTTTCAGCTCTGTCAGGTCGATTATGTACTTTTCTATACCGGCTATTTTGTGTGTCAGCTCCTGCATTGTTTCATTATGATTTTTAGCTTCCTTGGATTGAATTTCAATGTACTCTGATAGCTTAGTAATCTTTGTACCTATCCATATTCCGAATTCTATTTCTGTTATTTCCGCCATATCCTTGCTGGAGAGGTGATGTACTGAATGCTCCAATTAAAAAAAGACACAGAGTGGTAAACAGGATAAAGAACCAAGATCGATTGGTAGGATAAAGAACAAAGATCCACTGTTTTCTTCCAGAAACCCATCTCACATGCAGTGAAACACATAGCCTCAAAATAAAGGGATGGAGAAATATCTACCAAGCATATGGAAATCAGAAAAAAAGCAAAGGTGGCAATCGTAGTTTCAGAAAAAACAGACTTTAAACCAACAAAGATTAAAACAACAACAACAACAAAAAGACAAAGACCAAGCAGGACATCACATAATGGTAAAGCGTTTAATTCAACAAGAAGACCTAACTATTTTAAATATATATTCCCCCAACACAGGAGCACCCAGCTTCATAGAGAAAGTTTTTGGAGACCTTCAAAGAGACTTAAATTCCCACACAACAATAGTAGGATACTTTAATACTCCATTAAAAATATTAGACAGATCATTGAGACAGAAAATTAACAAAGATCTTCAGGACCAGAACTCAGCACTGGAACAAATGGACCTGATGTGTACCTATCTCTCCACCCCCAAACAACATAATATACATTCTCCTCATTGCCATATGGTACATACTCTAAAATTGATCACATAATCGGAAGGAAAACACTCCTCAGCAAATGCAAACATTACTAAATTCATAACAAACAATCTCTTGGACTACAGTGCAATTAACTTAAAAATCAAGACTAAGAAATTCACTCCCAACAGTACAATTACATGGAAATTGAATAACCTGGTCCTGAATGATGTTTGGGTAAATAATGAAGTTAAGGCAGAAGTCAAGAAGTTCTTTGAAAATAATGATGACAAAGATACAGCATACCAGTATCTCTGGGACACAACTAAGGCAGTAATAAGAGATAAATTTACAGCACTAAATGCCCACATTAAAGAGTTATAAAGATCTCAGTTTAACCACCTAACATCACAACTAAATAAACTAGAGAACAAAGAGCAAATGAATCCCAAAGCTGGCATAAGACAAGAGATAATCAAAATCAGAGTTGAACTGACAGAGATTGGAATACATAAAAACATTCAAAAGATCAATGAATACAGAAACTGTTTATTGAAGAAAAAATAATGTAACATATAGATTGCTAGCTAGACTGATAGAAAAAGAAATGAAAGAAGATTCACATGAATATAATCAGAAACAACAAAGGGGATATTACCACTGACCCCACAGAAATACAAACAACCATCAGAAAATATTATGAACACCTCAATGCACATAAACTAGAAAATTTACAAGAAGTGAATAAATTCCTGGACACATACACGCTCCCAATACTGAAACAGAAAGAAATTGAATCCCTGAGCATATCAATAGTAAGCTTTGAAATTGAGTCACTAATAAATAGCCTGCCATGCAAAAGAAAAAAAAAAAAAGGTTAGAAACAGACAGATTCACAGTTAAATTCTACCAGATGTACAAACAAGAGGTAGTATCATTCCTCCTGATATTATTCCAAGAAATTGAAGAAGAGGGCCTTCTCCCTAATTCATTCTATGAGGCCAGCATCATCCTGATACCAAAACCAGGCAGATATAACAGAAAAAGAAAGCTTTGGGCCAATATCTTCGACGAGTATCAATGCAAAAATCCTCAACAACATATGGGCAAACCAAGTCCAGCATCACATCAAAAAGCTTATCCACTAGGATGAAGTAGGCTTCACCCCTGGAATGCAAGTTTGGTTCAACACATGCAAATCAATACATTTGATTCCTCATATAAACAGAACTAAAGCAAAACTAACATGATTATCTCTATAGATGCAGAATAACATTTAGATAACATCCAACATGACTTTATGTTAGAAATTATCAATAAACTGGGTATTGAAGAAAATACCTCAAAATAATAAGGGCCAACTATGACAAACCCACAGAAAACATTCTACTGAATGGACAAAAACTGGAAGCCTTCCCCTTGAAACCCAACAGAAGACAAGGATGCCCTGTCTACTCCTATTAAGCATAGTACTGGAAGTCCTGTCCAGGGCAATCAGATAAGAGACAGAAATGAAGGGCATCAAAATAGGAAGAGAGGAAGTCAAACTATCCCTGTTTGCAGATGGCATAATCCTATATCTAGAAAACCCCACACTCTCAGCCCAAAAGCTCCTTAAACGGATAACTTTGGCAAAGTCTCAGTATACCAAATCAGTGTGCAAAAATCACTAGCATTCCTAAACACCAGCAACAGTCAAGCTGCAAGCCAAATCAGAAATGCTGTCTCATTCACAATTGCCACAAAAATAATAAAATACCTAGGAAAAGAATTAACCCCAAAGGTGAAGGACGTCTATAAGGAGAACTAAAAATTGCTGCTCAAAGAAATCAGAGATGACACAAAAAATTGGAAAAACATTCCATGTTCATGGATAGGATGAATCAATATGGTGAAAATGGTCATACTGCCCAAAGCAATTTATAGATTCAATGTTATTTCTATTAAACTACCATTGAGATTCTGCACAGAACTAGAAAATAAAACTATCTTAAAATTCATATGGACCCAAAAAGGTGTCCAAATAGTCAAGGTAATTTTAAGTAAAGAGAAGAAAGCTGGAGGCATAACATTACTCCATATCAAACTGTACTAGAGGGCTGCAGTAACCAAAGCAGAATGGCACTGGTACAAAAACAGAAACACAGACAAATGGAACAGAATAGAGAGCCCGGAAATAAGTCTGCACACCCACAGGCTATCAGAGCTTCTACAATCCTGACAAATAGAAGCAATGGGAAAAGGACTCTCTGTACAATAAGTCACGCTGGGAGAACTGGTTAGCCATATGCAGAAGACTGAAACTGGACCCCTTCCTTGCACCACATAGAAAAATTATCTCAAGATGGAATAAAGGCTTAAATTTAAAATGCAAAACTATAAATCCCTGGAAGACAGTGAAGGCAATACCACTTTGAACACAAGAATGGGAAAAGATTTCATGACAAAGATGCCAAAAACAATTGCAACAAAAGCAAAAATTGACAAATAGTATCTAATTAAACTAAAGCCCTTCTGCAAAGCAAGAGTGAACAGACAACTTACAGAACGGGAGAAAATTTTTGCAAACTATGCAACCAACAAATGTATAATATCCAGCAACTATAAGGAACTTAAACAAATCTACAGGAAGAAAACAAACAACCTCATTAAGAAGTGGGCAAAAGACATTTTCAAAAGAAGGCATACATGTGGCTAACAAGCATATGAAAAACGCTCAGCATCACTGATCATTAGAGAAATGCAAATCTAAGACACAATGAGATGTCATCTCACATTAGTCAGAATGGCTATTAATAGAAATTTAAAAACTAACAGATACTGGTGAGATTTCAGACAAAAAGGAGCTTGTGCACTGTTGGTGACAGTGTAAATTAATTCAACCATTGTAAAATACAATGTAGTTATTCCTTGAAGACCTAAAAACAGGAATACCATTCAACCCAGCAAGCATATGTTCAGTGTAACATTCTTTACAATTGCAAAGACATGGGATCAACCTAAATGCCCATCAATATTGGCCAGATAAAGAAAATGTGGTACATAATACACCATGGAATACTATATAAACTCAAATAAAAAAAATGAGATCATACGATTAACAGGAACATGAATGGAACTAGAGCCCAGTATCTTTAGCAGCTTAATGCAGTAACAGAAAACTGAATACTGCATGTTCTTACTTATAAGTGGGATCTAAATGCTGAGAACACATGGACACATAGAAGGGAACAGCAGACACTGGGGGCTCCTTTACGGTAGAGGGTGGGAGAAGGGAGATGATCAAGAAAAATAATTAATGGGTACTAAGCTTAAAACCTGGGTGATGAAGTAATCTATACAACATACCCACATGACACAAGTTTAGCTATTTAATAAACCTGCACACAAACCTCTGAACTTAAAAGAACAGTAATTTATATATTCTAAATAATTGTAATTTAATTCAATATACCTTTTTAAGGTAGCATGAAAAATTAAAGGTGAAAAAATTGTTGTTTTATGATGAAGATTATGAAGAAGATTACCAATAAACTTAATTTTATTGATCTCAAAATTTGGTATCCAGTCATTGTGATCAATATAATGTGTCACTGGTTCAGGTGAGTAATAATGGATAGAAAATAGGGCACATAATCTCACCAACAGGGCCATAACATTCCCTTTATCTTGACTCAAATTTAGAAAGATTTCACCCCGACTATTGCCTTGTCTCTTTTGTTTCTCTTTTCTTGTAATATCTACTTTAGAAAATGTGCAATTGTGTATTCCTTCTTTGCGCATTTGATATATACATCATCTTCTTCCAGCTTCTTGTCAGTTTTATAACTCAAGAATATGTAGGGAAAAAGATAGTTTACCTATCTCCCAGTCTCGATGGCAGAGGAGGAGCCAACTTCTACAAGCACTAGTTAGCAAACACAGATGGCCCAATTACCTTCAACAACCTCCTCTCTAGTGTCCTCCATTATTTTATCACTAATTCATCCCCATGCACAAAAGCTCTCCTGCCTTTCGATTCAGCAGAGTTCAGTTTAATCTCTCTCGTCTATTGCAATAGTCTTGAATACTGTTTTCCTCGCTTTTGGAACTTGTCTAGTGCAATTTTTTTTTGACAAAACATACACATGTACACATGGTACCTTGTTATACAATACAGTGAGCACACTTGAAGGAAATAATGCCATGAATGGCTTTGGAGTAATTAACTATGCATAAGAAATTACATTGAATAAAACTTGTAATGCTGATTATTTTATGACCATTATGCTAATTGTTATATTTCTATTTATTTTACAAATAACTTGAATAAAATTTGTTCAAAATAAGTATATATTATTTTTCAGGAAAAATGTCTCCCTTCTTATTCCCTACATTTAAGAGTTTTTAATTGTTAAAATTATTTTTAACACTTCCCCTTCTGAATATTTGAAGATTCTTTCCTTTAACTAATAGTTTTAGAATTATTAAATAATTGCCTAATATTTAATTATCTATATTTTTATGAAGTTCTGATATACTTTGATTTTCAAGTCTTCTAGGACTCAATTTAGTAATATTTAAGACTGTGTATGTATCTACTAATGTAAAATAATTTTATAGTTTTCTATTTCCATTTATTATTTTCTTTTATCGTGACTTATGGACTTGTGATGCATTTGGAGGAGGACAGCTGACTCTTCTAATAGTCTGGCTTATTCCATCGACCATGACCTAAGATTTTTTAATCTGAGTTTTTAAAACTGTGTTTTCATAACTCCTGACTTTACATTCACTTTAACAAATTGCAATTTTACATAACAAACTTTTGTCTATATCTTTACTGTAACAGAGATGTCACTGCAGAATGCTTAAGTTTTAACCCATATATATACATATATATGTAGATAGATATAGATATATAGATATATGGAATGTTATGGCAATGTTGGTCAGATTCTGTGTTTTATTTTCTATCCATTGACCGATGTTACTCACCTGAAACAATGACACATTATATACATAAGTTTACATAACTGAGAGGTGACAAGTGATATTTGCTGATTGCTAGTTCCATAGGATTAAACTATATCTTAACGAATTATGTATTAAGGAGCCAGTTAGACCTCTTCTCTATATTTGATATTGCAGTATGGTTTCCAGAAGGTCTAAGGTTGCATCTTCACATTCAGGAGATGAAAAAGTAACAAGAACTCCATTCTACACAGACTCAAACTCAAACTTTGATGTTGGCTCACATTGGACCTGAAACTTATGGATAAGGATATGTGTCCAGTAGGCCAGATCGGGGTCTAATATCTACCTGTCAGCTGATAGTAAAATTAGTTTCAGTTGAAATACATTGGAATCATGTAATAGGTTACCTGATTCAATTTTATATCATTATTCTCCCTTATATGGATACCTGTGCCTCACAGAGGAGAAAATGTAAACTACATATCCTAGATTTCTTTACATTTTTAGTCCCATGTAGATCTGTAAAATGCAAAATAAATAAATAAATAAATAAACAAACAAACAAACAGATAATATTTGAAATGAAGAGGAGAAAGAAAAATCCATTATTCTCTGGAGGCAGGTGCAAAGAGTTACATGAGCATATTTGAGAAGCCTCCAGCCTTGTATTGGTCAAGAATACACAGATGAAATAAATTTAACAACTAAGATAATCAAGAAAAATAAATTCACCCTATGGTAATGATTTATTTATTCATTAAAGAAATATTTCTTAAGCTCCTACTATATGCCAGACAGCAATATATGTGCTGAGGGTACAGATTAGAACAAAAAAGCAAAAATATCTGCTTTACCATGAGTAATCTTAATATTCTAGTGACATGGAAAGAGGTACATGCCTGCCCCTCTCTCTTTCTGTGTGTGTGTATGTGTGTGTGTGTGTGTGTATTTCCTGAAGCTAAGGTGACCTTTTGATTGTGTTGAGCAATACAATGAAGCAGAAGTAACATTGAACAATTTTTAATTCTTCCCTGAAAATGTTTAAACATTTCTGTTATTGCTCTTGGAATCTGTTGTTCCATATGAACAAGCCTCTGCGAACCTGCTGGAGAATGACATACCATATGGAGGACTGACTTTCCTCAGCAGTTCCAAAAGAAACCGTGATAACAGACACATTTTTTAGAATAATTGTAATAAATTACAAGTGAAAATAATAATTTTTTTGTTAAAAATGGTGTATATTTATATAGCAAGTTTAAATATTGGATATTAATCAAAGAGAAATATTGGATAGTCAAATATTGGATACTAAAATGAAAGATAAAAGATTTAACTACTTACTTACTCATTTGAAAATTAGTAAATTACAGTTAGCTGCCCCATAGGATAAAAGTTTCTGGAACATTGTAACAACTTCATTATAGCCACTACTTTGTTAGTAAACAAAAAGTTTAAGTATAGGTTAAGTATTTTGTATTAAAGGGGTTGCCAGTCTATTCAGTTGTGTAATTTGTATTTTTCCACATGACTTCATTCAAAAATGTGCTGAAGATCTCTGATAATATTGGTTTTAATCTGTTTAATTTCCATAATATACATAGATAATGCAATCATTTATAGTATATGAAAATAAGAACTTTCAAAAAACTGAGAATTAAATTAACATATAAAAACAACAAACATAAGACTTATTCTTTACCTGTAATAAAATTTGCACCATAAAAATGTTTCAAAAATATTTTATATACTATAATCTTTTTTAAATTATATTTTTGTAGAAAAAATATTATTTTTTTTTCGTTAGTACTAAATCTAAATTCTATTTTTCAAGTTTCATAAACGTGTTTTCTAATTTGAAAATATTTTGGAAAGGAATGTTTTGTCAAATGATTTTCTTCAATTGTAGATATATTCTTCTGTTCTCATGCTGCTAATAAAGACATATGTGAAACTTGATAATTTATAAACAAAAGAGGTTTAATAGACTCACAATTCAGCATGACTGGGGAGGCCTCAGGAAACTTACAATCATGGCAGAATCAAACATGTCTTTCTTCACATGGCAGTCATAAGGAAAAGTACTCAGCAAAAAGGGAGAAAAGCCCCTTACAAAGCTATGAGATATCATGAGAACTCACTATCAGGAGAAGAGCAGGAGGTTAACTGCCCTCATGGTTCAATTACATCCTAATGGGTCCTTCCCATGACACATAGATATTATGGAAAGTACAATTCAGGATGAGATTTGTGTGGTCACAGCCAAACGATATCAGTAGATTTATTGCCATTTTTTGAGTGAGCAGTATATTCAGAGTGGTCTTACTGTTTTATAGAGCAATGCTATTTCATTCTTGCTAAATTTTACTAATATCACATAAAATCATGACAGTGGACATTAATATAAACTAATAATTACAAAAGAGCAATAAACTGTAACAAAAGGACATATCATTCAAAGAAAAATGCAGGTTCTTATTAAATTGTGCATGGTGGTAAATTAGGCTTCTCAATATTTCTGTGAGCATGTCTTCTTTCATTAGAATCAGTTTTATTTATGTTACTGGTGAATGCTCTTCTTACAGCCTCTCTCATGTAAGTGGATTGAAAAAATGGGGGTGGAGATTGATAAAACTTAGTTACCATGGTAAATTACGATCTTATGAAACTAAAAGTGAATAAAAAATATACAACTCAACACACTCCATTATTCTTATTGTTTGTTTCTTCATCACTATAATGAAATGCTGTGTACTAGAATTTGTTATAAAGAGAAGAAAAAAATTCAATAAACACTCTAAAAAGAAAATTAAATTTTGAAAGATTGACTAAATTACAGACAATGTTAGGACATTATATGAATAGTAAAAATATAGAATTTCTGTTTAATTTATTATAAGCAATGTATTCTATTTCCTGAGTAAATGTGTTTATAAAATAAATAACATACTGGTACTTCTTTATGGTATTAAGAAAATACTCTGATAAAAATTTTAGTGATAGAAACCTGTAAATAGTAACTGACACTTTTCTTATTAGTATAAATTAACTTACTAAGAAGAAAAGTTAAATTTTTAATAAAATATTGTGATTGAAGAGCTTGAAAAAATAAGAAAATAAAAAATACTTATTTTATAACCTAAAATGAACACTTATTCTTCTAAGTTAATTTAAAATGTATTTTGACTCTGCTATTCTAGACATAAGTTTATTTTATTATGATAGCACTTGTAAGTGAAAGTACAATAAATAAATAACTGGATTTGTTGACCAGCCCTGACTACTATAACTAGCTCCAAGTGACAATTCCCTAGGCATCTAAGAAAGACTAAGAGCCTATAAGCAATATTTTTGTAGCATTATCAATCTAAAAATTTTAGTAGCAAAAGCAAATTTAGAGCAGTCGTTTTCAAACTGTAGTGCATGGAGCTGTCCATGGTGCAGCAGGGTATGAGAACACTGGAAATGGAAAGCCAAGTAAACAGGATTTCTTGTCCTATTTTAATTTAATTTTTAAGTTAATTTAAAATGTATTTTGACTGTTTGTCCACCCCTTTTTCAACCAGAGATCCACTTCTCTCCTTTTTTATATAACAGTATTTCTCATCAAACTTTGCTTAAAGCAAAAATACACGTAAATGTGTATTTGTTCGTGTGTGTGTATTGCTTTAAAACGCTTCATACAGCCATGATTGATTCAATTCGTGTTTAGTAAGTCGAATTGTTACATCAGTAAGCTATGAGAAAAATTTACAGACTTACATATGTGATTACTTTTTAAAACTATTATGATTATATAAAAATGCATCTCTTATGTAAAAAATTAACATTTTTACCTTCTAGATTTGATTGTGACATATGCTGAATATTGAAAATTTTCAGTTTTTTCCCTTAATTTTTGTCTTCCAACTATGCCAAGAAAATTTCAAATTTTCTATTTTTCATGAAACCAAGTTAAACATATGGCAGTAGTATTATAGGAAATGAGTGGGTAGCTGGTATTTGTTATTATGTTTATTCTGAAAAGAATTGAATATTCACTTAATTTTGAGTTTATATTATTGATGTGCTTATATACTAAGACAATGTAATAGAATAAAAAATAAATTTTTTATTGATAGAAATCATTTGCATTAATACATATTCTAAATTTAACATTATTTTTTCAGTCATATAAATTATATTTCCATGTAATTTGACAAAGTTTCTTAACCTTGCCATGAGCTTGTTTCAATTGAAAAACTAAAGAAATGACGATTTTAGCTAAGTATAAAATATGGACAATGTACCTTCAATATAAAATTATATTTACACAAATATTTATAATGTTTATTATCAACTAGACTTTTGGCACCCTCTAAAAAATTCTTTTTTTTTTTTTTTTTTTTTTTTGAGATGGAGTCTCGCTTTGTCCCCCAGGCTGGAGTGCAGTGGCCGGATCTCAACTCACTGCAAGCTCCGCCTCCTGGGTTTACGCCATTCTCCTGCCTCAGCCTCCCGAGTAGTTGGGACTACAGGCGCCTGCCACCTCGCCCGGCTAGTTTTTTTATATTTTTTAGTAGAAACGGGGTTTCACCATGTTAGCCAGGATGGTCTCGATCTCCTGACCTCGTGATCCGCCCGCCTGGGCCTCCCAAAGTGCTGGGATTACAGGCTTGAGCCACCGCGCCCGGCCTAAAAAATTCTAAGTGTAAAATAGAAAATAAAACAAATATACTTCAATAATATTTTAACATTACATAACAGTTGTATGATAATCAATTCTGTGTTAGAGCATTGACAAACTAAAGGGTATACAAAGAGCACATAACAAAATTAAATAATTTCATTAACAATTAATAAATATTAACATCTGTAATTAATGTTTGAACATAGCATTACAAAATGGAGAGTTGGAAATTGTTGTGAAAATATTATCCAAAATTATTAAAAAATTACTCTGCTTCAGATGACTTAGTTATTTGCTTTTTATTACATATTTGTCTTTTCTGATTAAGGGACTTTTATATAGAAAGAGATTTAAAAGTGTCTTGGAAATAAGAATGCCAAAGAATCAGAAGCCTAAAGTAATAAATTCAGTATTATTTCTTTTCAATAAGAGAAGCAAGATAGTATTTAGTCATGGCATGAAACTGAAGACATAGAACATCACTTACTAAATAGGTTGCTAAAGGTGTTATGCTGTGGACAGATGCATATTGCACTCATTTGTTTTGTATAGTATTCTGAATAATAGACTGCTTCATTAAGCAAAACCCTGTGTGAATGTGTGCGTGTTTCTATGTGTGGTTATTAAAATAAATGAAATCATATCAACTTGTCACAGAACTTAAAATACTTTGTACATGCAAAAATCTTTTATAATTTTCTTTAAAGTGTGGGAAAGAATAAAAAATGTAAAGAAAAGACACAAAAAAGTCATTAAGAAGCTACTTACCAAAGCAGAATATTGTCACAAAAGTAGTTACAGATCTTTGAAATTGCATATGAAGAGATGGTGGGTGTAGGAGTATGGAGCAGAAAGTGAGTGCTCCAATTTGTATCTCTTTCAATACTGTGTTTTAGAGGTGGTTGAATGGTGCTTTGAAGTTTAGCTTCATTCAACCTTATTATTAGTCTCTTAATCTGCAATAAAGGTTAAGGTCCCTTAACTCTTAATTTACAAAGATTAAGATCTCTTAAACCTTAGTTGCCTAATCTACAACAGTCTCCTCCCAAATAAACATGCTTTTGTTCTTCTGTTCTTTCCTAATTCGTTCCTTCCCTCTGCCTTCTTTCAAACCTTCTGCTCTCTGTCTCTGTCTCTCTCTCATTCTCTCTCTGTGCACAATATAGTTTGGAATTTAAAAAGCCGTTGTCTTTTACGATATCTTTTATTCTGGAAGAAAAAATCTCTCAACTGATTTCAGTAAGGGTGATCCAGGAAAGACAAAAACATACATACATTTATTGCACGGGATTGAGGAAAAATTTATCAAACAAAAAGCTCTCCGACTGGTCGGTCTCTCACTGACGTAAATAAACCTTTCATTGACAGCGGAGAGTTGTGCTATAAAGGAGAAATACAGAACCACATCTTTTAAAAATTAATTCACTTATTCATTTAACAGAGGTGACAAAACCCATAGAGAGCTGGAGTAGAATTGAGGACAAAATTAGTTTAAAAATGCAAATCTTGTTTTTAAAATAACTTCTTCAGAAATAGAAGAAACACAAAGAAACAAAATTTCCATATGTGGGTTTCCAGATACTGGTTCACCCCAGGTATTATCCACAGATTCTAGGTTCCTCCACCAGAAATGAAAATTTATTTCAATCCTCTTTTAATATAAAATATGTGAGAAAACTTTTCAGAAAACCAAAACACTTTTTACATAATACAAACATCTTTTATTTTACCTAGTTTAGGACTTGCTTTCCTTGATTCTGCTCAACAAAGGGAAGAATTGTGAAGAAAAATCTAAAACTTGGATTAATGTATTGTTAGGGACACAATCAAGTACCTTCCTTTTGTATAAAGATCAATTAATGTATCACACATTACATATGCATGAATAAATCTGAGAAAAAGCATGAAATAATTCCTAAGAAATTAAATACAAATGTGGTCAAATTGATGGCAAATAAGAACAGAGAAAAGAGCAGTCAAAAATTTGTAATGGGGAAGTCCAACAAAGATAAGATCAGTTTTCTCTTCCAAAGAATAGGAGGAATACCTTAGTGCAGATAATCAAAATTAATATCAACACAGGGAGAAACAAGGCATTTTCACCGTGAAAACTATGCGCATTGCATTGTACACTGCAATTGGTATTTATGTTAACTATGCCATGTATGCTTTTATTTTTTTCATGAATATTGACTATGGTATTATTTAAAATCAGGATATAACCTCACAAATTATAAAAATTTGGTCATAAATTACCTATATTTACAAGGTGAATTAAGAATAAAGCAAATGTAAAAATTCAGAGATTGAAATATCATGTAAATATGTGTGTTCTAATAATTTTGAAACAGTACAACTTACAAAGAATTGATAGGAGAAAAGGTGGCATATGGGGGCTGAAATTAATTAGCCAATTTTCTGATCTGTAATAGCTTGGATTTCTTAAAAGCGTATTGCAAAATGCATAACCTAAACTTGTATGACAATTTTAAGATGGTAGTAGATTGATTTGAAAATGAACGTCTCTTTGCATCTATGTCCTTTGCAATCTCTCTTTGCGTATGTGCCCTTAGTAATGTGACATTACAGATCTGACCAGCTAACCAGGGATAGAGATGATTTCTGCATCCTCTTGATTATTGATAATTCTTGCAATTTAATGTGATCAATAGAATTAGGTGAAAACACAGTTGCAAGAAATGTGGACTTGAGGCTCAGGAGGACTTCCCCTGGGAATCCTGCCACCACGTTTGTGAACAAGTCAAGGCTACCATGGTAGATTATGACAGAAGATGTAGACCAATCAACAGAAATCTGGCCCATGATTTATAAACCAACAGAATCAAGATTAGCAGACCTATCTGTTTTACTGTTGAGTGCAGAGGGATGAGAAAACATATCCTACAGGAGAACTAATGCCCAACTGATACAAACATTGATGAATCACTTTTGAGTCACTTTGTTTTAGTGTCATGTACTAAGCAGTAGTATTGACCTTAAATAAAGAAAGGGTAAAACTAAGCATAACTCTTCTATTTGATGACTTAATTTTAATTATTAAAAAATTTTTTACCATATATCTCACAAACAATACCTGACTCTATGGTATATAACAAAGACACACCTAAAAAAAATAAGAATTTTTAAAAGTTGAGAAATATAGGTGAGCCTGACTAGTAAGTATAAAAAAAGGTTAAAATAAAAATAATAATCTTGTTTTGATCAAATATGTATATAAAATAATGTAATATTGAATAAAATATGTCAAAAAGTTGAAAAATAGAGAAAAATACAATGATTCCCTCACCTAAATCCAAAAATTAGTCACATTCTGGAATATTATTTACATATCTCTTTAAATGAATTTGTAGATATCCTGATAGTCATCCATGACTAAACTAGAATCTTTTAAATAATAATATACTTGCTTATATTGCAACAATAATATTATTCATAACAAAATTAGCATAAATTATCAAATATTGCCTTATATCTTATTAATATTCAACATTCTCCAAAACATCTTACATAGGGGTTTTTTATTTTATTTTATTTTATTTTTTGTTAAAGGATATTGTCAAGCAACAATGATTTGTCCAACTTTTGTACCTCTTTAGTCTCTAAACCTACAATAATTCCCTCCCAAACACACACACTTTTTTCCTTTCATTCTTTCCTACTTCCTCCCTTCTCTCTGCATTTCTAACCTGCTCTCTCTGTGTCTTTCTCTTTTTCTCTCTCTCTCTCTGTATAATGTAGTTTGCAATTTAAGAAGCCATTGTCTTCTACAATATCTTTTGTTCTGGAAGAAAAATCTCTCAACTGTTTTCAAAAAGGGTGATCTAAAAAAACAGAAATGTATCCTGCTTTACACTGAAATGTTCAAGGTAAATTAACTGTAAATACAGATACTTAGACTAATTAATGTCTGGTAGATATAAGTGCTGCCCTTTCTATATTAAACTCTACCATCTTTGCTCGAAATTTTCCCCAGAATAAACATATCACACATTTGTTATGTATTTTGAGTAACCCACAGATACTCGTTTTCTCCTAGGCCTTAATTCTTAACCTTAGACTCCAGAAAAAAAGAAAAAAAAAAAAAAAACCATTCAGCTCTCCTCTGAAAATTGATACCACCTGTACCAATTTAATGGGGAAAGATTTACTTTCCAAACAGAATTGTAAGATTATATTCACACAAGGGTGAATAATTCTTGAAATTCAGGAGATTTATCTGGTCATATTCAAGTTGTGTCTACTCCTTTATCTTTGAATCAGATTCCAGATAAACACCTTCTGGGATATGATTCAAAACATCTTAAAATGTTAGTATTATGTCTAGCACGTTATGGGCTAAAAATTCCATAGACTTAGGAAAAATTAGAGAAGAACTCATTAATGGATAGATCCTACCAAATGATTTCCCAAACATCCCTAGTATCACCTGAACCCCAAAGCAGAAGGATACACATCTATATTTGAAGACTTTATATTCAGAAGTGTTCTGGTACACTGTGTTAGTCTTTTAACCACTCCTGTCCTCCCAGTGAGGAAACCACATGAGCAGTGATATTGATTCGTTTCAGAACTCAGGGCCATCAACAAAACTGTTATTCCTTACTTCTTGGAAATAATAAACTAAAATACAATTCTCTCATGAATTCCACCTGAAGCCACCTGCTTCACTGTAGTGTATTCTTGTACAGCATTTTTCAGTGTGCTTCCAAACTAGAATAGTCAACAGCTCTTTCCCTTTGCCTGGTGAGGACAATGACATGTGGGCATTCATATTCCTAGAATTTACCAACCCCTGACCCATCAATATTTTCTCCATGTCATCAGTCAAGACAAAAATCTACATTTCATTTCTGATTCGGTTCTGATGTAATACATAGATGACTACCTACATTGTACAGAGAATAAAGAAAACTATATAAAGAACTTTACTTACTTATTCTCTTAGTATATAGGGAACATAAAGTTTCAAAAGGTAAATTACAATTTTGCCAAAATGCAGTCCCTTTTTTAGGGCATGACTATCTGAGGAAAGAAAAAGCCCTCTTTTATAACTCACTAAAGACTACCCACACTTATCCTAGAAGTCTTACAAAGCAAAAACAAAATAGATTTCTAGGCTTAAATGGATATTGCAGATAATGATTGTCAAATTTTTCTGAGGTTAAAATGCTACTTTATACGTTGACTAATGGTTTAAACATAGTTTTAATGGCACAGAACTCCTCACCATAAGGTCAAGTCTTTCAGAGCCCAAATAGTGCCTCACCCAGGAAGGAGAGGTTCTCACATTTACATGAACCTCCCTCCCTCTGCTTCCTCCTCCTCCTCTGGCAAAATGGGACTTGTGAAAACACTGTAATAAAGATGTTCGGTAGTGATGTGCTCCATAGGGTGCTATTCTCTCTCATGCTAGGTTTAACAAGATTATCACTGTCTCATTGAGTCAAACAAGTAAAGAGTCTGTGAGGTCTCTTCAGCCCTCTCTACCTAAACAAGTAAAAAATGAGGTTCAGTACTGATGGGGCTGTGCCTGGCACCCTCATCTATCTCCCAGTGGAGGAACGTTGATGGCCACAATCTGCAGTATTACCAGAAAGCCTTTACTTTTGAACAGGGTTCCCAAATAACAGGGATGCCCTCTGGGCCCTCCAACAAACCACCCAGGTTCTCTTTCCTTCAAGGCCTCACTGGTCTACATTTGCCATTTGAGTTATAGGTTCCAGCAACCTCTCAGTTTTCTAACTGGAGCCTATGACAGAGGGACACTGGTGCGGGTTAGCAGAGCCCATCAGGTTTCTGGACCTGAAATCCCATGGACCTGTAAGCTCCCAGAGTCAGATGAAAGATAAATGCCTTTTGATAATCAAGTGTTTAGCTATTATCGGGCCTGGGTGGAAGCTGAACACACGAGCCTACTGAAATCTATTTTACTGAATTGACTACAAGAAGATGGTATCTTAAGTTGTAGTTAAAATATAAAGAGTGGTTATATGTCGAGTCTCAGAGGATGTTATCTGGAAATTCAAATAAACTCAAGAAGCAAGACTATGATCACATAACAAAACTGCTTTGTTTTCTGTAGTCAAAAGTGTTCTAAGGAAACCTACATTGGCAATACATTTTCATTTCATTTGTGGAGCCCCTGGGAGATGGACAATTCCCAATTAGATCCTACAAACCACTTCTTTCTTCATAACCTCATCTGTCATGACTGTTCTTCACTCTGCTTGATACAAACTAGCAACCTTTCTGTTCCTCAAAATAAATGGTTGTGCTCAGGCCTCAGGGCTATTGCAATGGTAATGCCCTTGCCTGGAACAGTGTTCCCAACATACCATACGGACATGGCACCTCCTGAACTTCCTACAGATGTTTTCTCAAATGTCACCATGTCAGGGTTCTATTCTGTCTCTTTTCTCTATCATTTGCACTTATAATCTTCTAAGATACTTATAATTTACTTTTTTTATTATAGATTACAGTGAGTTTATAAAATATTTGTTCTTTAATTCTAGGAGTTTTAAAATTTTTGTTTTTTTCTTGTTAATAACTGGAGCATGCAAAGTACATGAAATGATATCTGGCAGCTTAACAGTCATTCAATATATAAGTGGAATGAGTGTGACATGGAGCATCTCGCTTTCAAATTCTACTCTCATACAAAGTATTAATTAATTTTTTCACAAGTGTTTTCGGCTATGTTATTAAAAAATAGCAATCTAATCATATGTTTTCTTTACACTGTTCAATCTATAAGCCACAATCAATTTTTGAAATTTTAAAATGTTCAGGTTGGATATTAAAATACAGCAGGGGGATGACTTGTCCACGGTGAATTCAATATAGCTCACATACGGGTCAAAATAAAGGAAAATATAAAATATGTTATTCAGCATAATGAGCATAGGGTATTTTGAAGTGAGTGAAATGAAAGCAAGTGTTATAAAAGTAGCTTCAGATAAATTTAGACATTCAGAATTGAGGGAAAACTATTTAAAGATGTGAGAGACTATCATTTTAAACCTAAGGAGAAAAAGTCATTAAAGAAATTGAATGTAGAGATTCAAGAAGGAGAAGAAATACATGATACAGAAGATTCCTTAAAAATGTGTGGTAAAATGAGCTATGAAATACAAATGCAAGCATTAACTCCCATCACGTATTCCTCTGGGGAGAAATTAAAGAAAAAAAAATTTACTGTGTGTGAATATGTCTCTCTGAACACCAGCATGCAGAAAGTGAGACTGTGGCCACCTGGATTGCTCACATGAAAAATTCCCTCAGAGTGTGGTGGTGGTGGTGGTGGTATAGTTGGAGGGAGGGTGTGTGTGTGTGTAAGAGAGAGAGAGAGAGAGAGTCTTTGTAGTAGTTCTACGGGGTTGGAGAGGATTGTAAGTGCATTGATAGGCTTGCCATAATAAAGAAGAAGAGTGTAACAGTTTTAAAATAATTCCCTGGTGTAGAGATAATGTGATTTACTAAGATAATCAAAATCTTAGTAATGAATTAATAATATTGCTTTGTTTTTCTTAAAATATGATTGTAGTAATATTCTCTATGCTTTTGAATAAAATCTAACTTTACTGAGCAACACATTGTAATAAAAATATTGATACATTATGATTAAAAATGTCATCCCAATGATATAAAGGAGATTTCAATGACTGGTTCAATAAATAATCAATAAAATATGTTATTGGGGGGAACTTGCCCCCAATATTTCAATGTAGGTTCTTTCTATTTTCCATAAGTATCAGCCAGCTGAGAAATAAAGAGAGACAGTATAAAGAGAGGAATTTTACAGCTGGGCTGTCAAGGGCAACATCACATATCGGTAGGACTGTGATGCCTGCCTGAGTCTCAGAACAGGAAGTTTTTATTAAGGGTTTCAAAAGGGGAGGGAGTGTAAGAACAGGGAGTAGGTACAAATATCACATGTTTCAAAGGGCAAAAAGCAGAACTACTAATAAGGGTCTAACAAAGATCACATGCTTCTGAGGGAACAGGACAAAGGGCAAAAGCAGAACTACTGATATGGGTTTATGTTCAGCGGTGCACGTATTGTCTTGATAAACATCTTAAACAACAGACAACAGGGTTCGAGAGCAGAGAACCGGTCTGACCACACATTTACCAGGGTGGAGTTTTTCCCCACCCTAGTAAGCCTTAGGGTTCTGCAGGAGACCAGGACGTATCTCAGTCCTTATCTCAACTGCATAAGACAGACATTCTCAGAGTGACCATTTATAGACCTCCCCGCAGGAACACATTCCCTTCCCAGGGTATTAATATTAATATTCCTTGCTAGGAAAATAATTTAGCAATATGTTTCCTACTTGCACATCCATTTATAGGCTGTCTGTAAGAAGAACAATATGGCTGTTTTTGTCCAACCCCACAGGCAGTCAGACCTTATGGTTGTCTTCCTTTGTTCCCTAAAAATTGCTGTTATTCTGCTCTTTTTCAAGGTGCACTGATTTCATATTGTTTAAACACACATTTTGCAATCAATTTGTACAGTTAACACAATTATCACAGTGGTACTGAGGTGATGTACATCCTCAGCTTACTAAGATAGCAGGATTAAGAGATTAAAGACAGGCATAAGAAATTATAAAAGTATTATTTGGGAACTGATAAATGTCCATGAAATCTTCACAATTTATGTTCCTCTGCCATGGCTCCAGCCAGTCCCTCCATTCAGGGTCCCTGATTTCCCACAACAATATGCAATTTTTAAAAAAAATTTTCTCTACATCAGACCAATTTGTAAGATATTCTTGCTTTGAAATTCAGAGTCACTCAAAGTAGCTCAAAAATCCATGTTTCTATGTTACAAATGGGTTTTCCTAGTCTCGAAGAAGCATTCGGCAATGAAAACAAAAATATGATACCATGTCATTTGTTTGTCATCATTGGAAACTGAATTTACCAAGAAATGAACACTTATGCTCTAAAGAGCCAGTCAATGCATTTTTATATACAGAATTTAAATGAAAATCACCTTTGTTGGCCAGGCGTGGTGGCTTACGCCTGTAATCCCAGCACTTTGGGAGGCTGAGGTGGGTGGATCACCTTAGGTCAGGAGTTTGAGATCAGACTGACTAACATGGTGAAACCCCGTCTCTACTAAAAAAATACAAAATTAGCCAGGTGTGGTGGCAGGTACCTGCAATACCAGCTATCTTGGCAGGTTGAGGCAGGAAAATCACTTGAACCTGGGAGGTAGAGATTGCGGTGAGCCAAGATCGCACCACTGCACTCAAGCCTGGACAACAAGAGTGAAACTCCGTCTCAAAACAAAACAAAACAAACAAACAAAAAACAGAAAATCACCTTTGTTATTATAAATCTCTAAAGATGGTATATTGCATTATTAATATTTTTATTTGTTAAAATAAAATAAATTTTAACCTGTTAACCTGAACTATAGTATAAAATGGTATGAGATACATATTTACACATTATGCTTTTTTACACCTAATAGAGAGTATAATATACTTAACCAGGAAAAGGAGAAATAAAAAATAAATGGTTTGCAAGGAGGGTAAAGAATATTCTCAAACTTTAAAAGAACCAATTTCTATCAGTACCAGATTGCATACTTTCACAATTTTTAATGGGATATAATATTTTAGTATTTTTTAAATGACTGAATCTAATCTTAAATGATACAAAATATGGTAACTGCAATAACTATGCTGAAAGTAAGATGATCCAAATATATAGCATTGAGTTGAATCAGAGAAGAGGTAAACAGTGAGATTTCAGATACCAAAGGTTAGGGAATTGATGACTTACTTATATCTGCCCAATGTAACATTAGGAGAAATAGGAAAGGGTGTGTCTGTAGTTGTGGCATTTTTTTTTTCTTGATGCTTAGAGATAAACTCAGGTTAGTGACTATAGTTTTTAAGCAGTGATAACAAGGGAACATAAATTTACTAAGGGAAGCACTTTCCCCCCATAACACGCTTGACTAAGATTCTATAATGTAGAGAGAGAATGAGCTTCTGTGCTTCAAGTTGAAGCAGTCATGAGTAGTGGGGGTTTGAATGGTAGTCTTTCGTTTTTGTTTTGTTTTATTCCTCATTAGAAAAATGCACATCTAAACCACAATGAGATACCATTTCAGATCAGTCAGAATGGTGACTATTAATAAGTAAAAAAGTAACACGCTGGTGAAGTTGTGGGAAAAAAGGGACACTTACAAGCTGCTGGTGGGAGTATAAATTAGTTCAACCATTGTGGAAGAAAATGTGGTTATTCCTCATAGGCATAAAGACAGAAATATCATTTGACCCAGCAATCCCATTACTGGCTATATACCCAAAGGAAGATAAATCATTCTGTTATAAAAACACATCCGCACATATGTTCATTGCAGCACTACTCACAGAAGCAAAGACATGAATAGCAGTCTTAACACTGAGGCTCTAACTTATATTACCAGTAGCCTGATAGTAAAAACTGGATCAAGACTCTTGCCTTCACATCCAATTCATCTTTTTTCAAATGATCTCAAGCTATACAACATTATTTTAAGATAGAGGAATAAGGAGAATATCTATATTATGAAGGGAAAAAACAGTCTTTCGAGTTTTAAATTTAAAAAGACCAAAGTATTTGACTGTGGTTTTCTGCATATGGAACTGACCAGAAATAATAAATCAGAAGATTACTGTTTCAAAAAAATTGTATTGCCAAAGATATCAAAATCTCCTGACATTTTCAACTTCTAGAAATCACCCTCCAGCCTGGCCTACATGATGAAACCACATCTCTCCTAAAAAATACAAATAGTAGCCAGGCCCGGTCACGCGCCTGTAATCTCACCTACTCCGGAGGCTGAGGCAGAAGAATCGTTTGAACCTGGGAGGCAGAGGTTGCAGTGAGCCAAGATTGTGCCACCACACTCCAGCTTGGGCAATAGAGTGAGAGTCCATCTAAAAAGAAAAAAAAAAAAGAAATTACCATATTACCAGGCTGACAAATGTATACCATATGAAGTGGAAGTGGAAGGCATAATTTCATAATGTCCAGTTCAGAAGAGGCAATGGAAGATAAAAGGGAAGAATTTTCAAGCAACAACGTCAATGACCATGAGGATTAATGGGCAAGAGAATTCTTCCTAATGAACAGTACATTGAGCTGTGAGATGAGCTGATATTCTACTTCCAGTGAAGCAAATTTTTGCATTCTTTCTAGGCATGAATTAATAACTACTAGGGACATGCAACTTCTGAGTGATTTCAGCAGTATCCCTTTGCTGTAATGTGAAGTTTTTTGTGTGCTTGTTTTTTCCTTAATTTCTTTCATCTTGTTCCTACTTTCTTTTTATTTTAAAAGGTCTGGGGGTATAGGTAATAAATATTTTTATTTGTAAGCCACCTGACCACAATAATCGAAAACTGAACATGCTGGAGGGCATTGCACATTGAAGAGAGGAGCTAAACAAAGTTATTCTTTTTCTTACTTAGGTAAAAAGTACCTGTATTTATATGTAGAAAGTGGAGGAAATAAGCATATTTGAGAGGCAAAATGAGGACACAAATTATCCTTTAATAAAAGCTACATATACCACCCATCCTCTGTTGCTTTTAGGGATGGCCATGCAATTAAGCGCTGATCAAAGGCAGAAAGACCGCTTCTCTGGAGTTTGAATAGAAGTGTAGCATTTTCTGATTTTCTGGAAACCTTAAGACACCTTGTCCCTTCTTTGTTCCTTCGTGTTTCTACTACTTCTTGCCAGATGGAACTCTCACGCGGACCTGCAGACCAATCACACACACTTAGAATGAAAAAACAAAGAGCTGGAAAGTATGAAGTCTTCTGTACACTTACTAGATGAGAACCACCATCCCATTTCTGGATTGCATCTATCAGGATCTTTGAGGGAGATTTTAAAAAATTGTTTCAATTGTTATTGTTTTTATTTTTATTTTCTGTTAACAGAGATGTCATAGAGTCCATGAGACTGCTGAAAAACCAAGATCAGAAAACTGTCAGGAGCTGGTGGAGACTGAGCAGTGGAGGTTAGAGCCCAGCACATAGAGCAGCAGTCCCTTAGGATGCAGCTGCTGGCTCTACTGGAAATAGACTCTCAGTGCCACTGATGCAATGAATACTTTCATTGCTGTTCTTAAGTGAATAACTCAAGGTCCAGAAAAGTAGGTTAATGCACTCAATTGAAGAAAGGGACTTTATTCAGTCTAATATATTAAAATATTCCAAATAAATGGAAGGGTTACTGAAAGCTCAGAAGCAAAACAACAAGCAAATAAACAAACCAGTTGCCTATTGTATTAGTATGTACCTTCTAATGTTAACTGTATACCAATATTATTTCCTTGGATTCACCAGAGGCACTTCAAAAATTTATTTCTTGGTTTAACAAGCAAATAATTGAATAAATTATTCGAATAGTTCCAAAATATGTGCAAATTCTCAAATTTAAATGCAAATGCTTAGATTGAAACTTGATTCAATATAACATTCATGTTCCTTGTGTTAAGAAGTAGCTAACATCCTATATTAGTTGAGTGGCAGAGATATTGTTAGAATGACTGAACTGCATAATTTTAAGGAATGCTATTTGGAAATGATATAAAAACATGAATTTTAAAAACACACACTTAATCATTAAGAGAACTCATATTTTAGACTATATCCTTTCTAGCAGCAGAAAAAATAATTATGATTATTTGTTATTACTTAAATCATATGCCACATGGACTACAAAGAGATCATCATTTGTGCATATTGGTTTTTTGATGGAAAAGCTGATGGTCCATTAGGAATGATATATAAAAGGGATCTCCAAATGACAATCACATTTTGAAATTAGATGGCATAGGAGGATTAAGTGGGCAGAGATAGTAGCTACAAATATAAAAGAAAGCTGGCTGCGCTCTGCAAGGATTTAATCAAATCTGGAATAGTTTCCTTAGTGCTACTGATATAGCCTCATTATTTCAAATGCGACAAAGAAATGAAATGTAATGCTCCTTAGCTGCAGAACTAGAGGGTAAAGCAAAAAAATAATAACCATAAAATCCTTGATGGTGGTGAGAAAGAATAGTAGAAAAGAGCAACATGATTTTAAATGCTCATTAATGTTATTAAAGATGAATTACATTTTAAATATTCTGATAGTACTGTGCTTAAATGTAAGTTCTTTAGTATAGAATCAAATGACTAGCAATCATTAGTGCCAACCAGTTATGTTAACACTGAAGATCATACAAATTCCCAAAAGATTTTGACTACTGGGAAAGAAAACTTTATTACAGAATACTAAGAGCAGTCATAAATCTCTACTTTTTAAACTGCAGTGCATGTTGGTAAATTAACATTTAAAAACAGATGGGCAGCTGGACTCAGTGACTCATGCCTGTAATCCCAGCACTTTGGGAGGCCGAGGAAGGTGGATCATGAGGTCAGGAGATCGAGACCATCCTGGGCAACATGGTGAAACCCGGTCTGTACTAAAAATACAAAAATTAGTTGGGCATGGTGGCGCACGCTTGTAGTCTCTTTCTCCCAGGTTCAAGCAATATTCCTACCCCAGCTACTCGGGAGGCTGGGGTAGGAGTATTGCTTGAACCTGGGAGAAAGAGACTGCAGTGAGCCAAGATCATGCCACTGTACTCCAGCCTGGCAACAGAGTGAGACTCTGTCTCAACAACAACAACAACAAATAACCAGATGTGCTCTTGAATCCAGAAATATAACGTTGTATATACAGATGAACAGAATTTTTAAAGAGAGTTATTTTTTCTGCAAATAATTAGTATAAGCATTTGAAATGATACCACAAAATAGCAAGTTAGCAACAGTAGATACAGAAATTAAACCACAGTGTACATATAAGTGAATTAATACCCTTTTATTAGTGAACTATATGAGGTAATAGCAACATACCAATAATTATTAAAATAACAAATATCACTGTTATTGGAAGGATAAAGCATTAAGGGTGGTCCAAATTATAATCAAAATTTTAAAATGATCAGTCACTTGACTTGTAAAAAAACCTTGATATTTGGACTATTCTGCACAATAAGGAATAATGTGGGTCACTGAATATTAACATCCAGAAATGCTTTGGCAGACTCATACTCAAATTGCAGTCCACAGACTCATTTCCCTCATAAAGTATTTGTTACTGACCACACAAGTTAGCATAGGAATTGATGCCAAACAATATTGTAATCATTGTGACAGTAATTTTATGTCTGTTGAATCTATTGATAAAAATGTTGAGATTGTACTTCATGTATTTTTAAATTTCTTTTTCAAATAATTAACTTGTATCATATTTTTAAAAGCATTGGCTCCAAACAGAGTGGAAAGGATTAAGAAAACATAATGAGAAGCATTGTTTTAGAGATCTTGACATCATATGTTGGATTAATTTAGTTATGATAGATTAGATATAAATTACTCTTAAGACCTCTCCAAAATTGCTTATTTCTGCCCTTTTTACCTCTCTGTGACTTTGAATCTGAGCTCAACTGGCTATTACATATTCTTATATTTTAATGTATTGGTCATGATTTCAAAGGTGAGGATGATAAGAGACACATGTTAATGAGACCTGCAAAAAGAAATTTTAATTTTCCACAGGAAAATATTTCCAATGACGGAAGCAGTGTAGAGATATACTGATTATCACAAGTTTCTTATCTCATTGGTCAGTAACAATCAAATAGTTGACGGGTTATTTAAAGTAGGACCATTAAATAGGTTAGATCTTAGTGAAAAAGCAAATGCTAGCACATTTCTGAACAGCTGGATACCACCTGAACTGCAATATCTCCATCTCCTCTCCAGCGCCACAACATGACCAGAGCATGGAAGAGTTATTGGGAGAACTTGGTATGCCCCTTATGAAGATCTGAGTCACAGAACATAATGCCAACTTTTGCCCAAAGAAGTCTGGAGGTGGTTGTTCAATGTCCTTATGGGTGGGTAGATGAGAAACAGCAATGAGAACGCCTAACTTATCAGAGCTTTATAGAACTGACTTTTCCTTTGCTCTGAATGACTTGGGGAAAGGATCAGGTCTTGCAGTTTTCTCAAAGAACCCTGCCCAACAGTGACCCTTCCAGAGATGTGTCAGTGGGGAAGCACCTTGTTAAGAATTTTGAAGGTGTTGAACTTTTACTCTTTCTGTAACCTAACAAGTTAGCCTTCCCTGGTTTCATAGATGGAAGCAGATAAAAGAGATTCTTGGGTTAGCAACAAAGGGATTTGTTTATCATGGCATAGCAGAGAGAATGAGCTCAATGTTTACATCAGGAGTGACTCTTTCCCCTATCACCTATGGGAGAAATACAGGAGCAGACTCAGTTATATGAAAGACACATGGTAGATTTGGGTCACAGCTGAGAAACCCCAAGTTTAGGAAACTTCAATATTTTAAAGGCGGCATCTAGCAAGCTTGCCCAAATATTACCCTGGAGGGAACATTATCTTTATTATCCTTCTACAAATTTAAACAAATTTAAAGGACAGTAAACAAACTTGCTCTTTGACAGGCAGGAAGATACTATGCTTATTTCCAAAACTGTTTGCTATGCAAACATTCTCAAAAAGTTAGTCCAGCACAAAAGCTGATGCAAAATGTCCAGAAATATCATGGCAATTAACTTTCCAACAGAGCTAAATAAAACCTATGAAATTTTAGGTAAATTTGTGTTAATCATGACCAATGACAGTTATTGTAGCCTCTCATGAGAGAAAAGAGAAAGCTACAAATAAAACTAAATAAACAGTTAGTATAAGTTTGCTTCATTACTGTATTTCTATATTTTCAATATTTTATATCACTCATCTCTTGCCCTGAGATCAGAGGAGGCAAAAGGAAGGGGGCAAAAGATCAAGAGATAAAGGAATTGGAACAGGGAGAACATCAAACTACAAGCTGGAACCACCATTGCTGGTCTACAGAATGAGTGGTGAGAAATCATATTTGAGATGAGAGAAAGATGCAATAAGTTTTGAATATATAGAGAGATTAAATTTTGACATTAATTGGACTAAATCTTTAAATAAATAGGTTACTCATGGATGACCTTGAATAAGTAATTTACTATGTAAGACTAAATGTCTTCATCAGTGAAAAGGGTTAATATTAACATTACGACCACAGGGCTATTCTGAGGTTTGCATAAATGTCCATTAAAAGCACTTAGCTTTAAATAAAAATAAAAACATAAAGTAAATGCTAAGTAATTGGCTTATTATTATTTTTGTCAGTTAGATTATATATAATTATATTTACTTAACCACATTTTAAGTGTTTTTGTGCTAGGCAGATTAATGCTGCTCTTGATATTAGAAAAGGAACAGACTGTGTATTTAAAATAATATGTGAAGCACATAAATATTTTGTTGCTGGTCTCTCTGCATCTTGGGATTTATGGACTAAAATGATATATAATAAAGTGAATGAAGTAGTAGCCCTTGAACAAATGCTTGTACTCATAAGGTAAAGAGGAAGACACTGAGTTCATATTGCCTGAAAATAAGCCAGCATATTCTAAAATACATGGAATTGTACCAGCCTAAACTGTAGGTACAGATATTCAATGTTTAAGATATGTTCTGCTCCTGTCTTTTACCTCCAAGTTGAACACTTTCATGTAATTCCATGTTCTGAAATAGAGATTTCATTCTACAGCATGCCATCATTCCAACTGGGAGAAAAATGTATGTAAACTGAGAAATACATCAAATATTGACATTTAAATATGGATCTACCAGGTTTGAGGCCTAGAAAGGTCAGGAAAATGTTGGATCCATAAAACATTTTCAAGCTTTATTGGAAACTTGCTCTCATAAAAAAGTTAAAACATCTGGGACAAATAAAGATATGAAAATTGATCAAGGTAAAACCAAAAATACATTGTTATTATGCAAGTCATAGCAAATAACCAGAAATGCTGTGTTTTCTCTGTTATAAGATCTTTTTGATTATAAGAAACCTTATAATTTAATAGCATGTTTAGGGAGAGATCAATGTGTTCAGAGAGAGCAAACCACCTCTTTTAAACTTAGCTGATGATAATGTTCATGCACTCCAACCAAAGCCAACCAGAAACAAATATGTAGTTAAACGGAGTCAAATTTATTAACAAGTTACAACATTGGAGAACACATACATACATATATACATACATACATTTCAATTCAATAAACATGCTAGCGAAGAGAAAGAAATTATCACATGAAATTTTTAAAAATCTAACAATATGTTTATTTATGAAGGACTAAACGTATGGTCATAAAATATTTGAAAGAAAAAGAAAATAATAATGCTGATTATATCAATGTTTTTGATAGATAAAAGTCAGAAAACCAAAGATAAATTGGGACATATTTATACAATGTAATATTAAATATGGACATGAATGGACCACAGCTTCATAGATACAATATGGATATAAGTTAACAGTAAACTAATTAGAATTGAGATGAAATAAGCAAGTCCTGGGAGATGACTTTTTATACAATATCCAGAAACAAGGTCTAAACAAGAATTGTACAGACATAAGCATATATGTAACAACACTTTTTACAATATGAAAAGAAACAATGAAAACAAAAAAAAAATTCAAGATATGGAGTATCTCTAGGTATAAAAAACTCAAGATATGGACTATCTAGCTATAAACAGGGAGGTAGAATAACAATCAAAAGTAGATGAAAAGAATAGCTAGAAGTAGATATTGACACATTTCTAGCTTTGAGTTTGTGTTGATTTTATGGTTGCTTATTATATAATAAAAATGCATGCATACTACCTACCTACTTACGTGCATACAGCCATACACAGACTGAACTTCCATGTATTACATAAGCATGAAAATCAATCTGCCGGGCGTGGTCGCTCAAGCCTATAATCCTAGCACTTTGGGAGGCCGAGACGGGCGGATCACGAGGTCAGGAGATCGAGACCATCCCGGCTAACATGGTGAAACCCCATTTCTACTAAAAAATACAAAAAAACTAGCCAGGCGAGGTGGCGGGCGCCTGTAGTCCCAGCTACTCTGGAGGCTGAGGCAGGAGAATGGCGTGAACCCGGGAGGCGGAGCTTGCAGTGAGCTGAGATCCGGCCACTGCACCCCAGCCTGAGCGACAGAGCAAGAGGCCGTCTTAAAAAAAAAAAAAAAAAAAAAAAAGAAAGAAAGAAAAGAAAATCAATCTAATTCTGTTCACCTAGGGGGCAGATTTAAAAATTTCTGGTTAGCTGTATAACAAAATATATTTAATTTGCTGAATGAAAAATTTCTGATACTTAAACACTTTAGATTTGCTCTCTGTCTCATAAAATTTCAGTCATTAAGAAATTCTCAGAAGTTTGTAAAAGCAGTTGCTGTAAAAATTTCTTTTTCTGAATTTGTTGGTATATCATGCCTTATCTTACATCAATTTTGCAAAATGAACTTAAATCTAGATTAAATTATTTCATCAAAACTAGAAGAAAGTAGGTATATTTTAATATCATATTCATTTATAAAGAGTGCATTATTTGAAAGTAAAATAATCAATTTTTATGCTATACACTGGCAGAATTGTGTCTGTGTATACACAAAATGCTAAAACTATCTTAAATTACATAATGTATAATTATATAGATTTTAGAGACATATAATTTTAAACATTATACTTTAAAAAAATCATTTGAGTATTCCTGAAGGCGATTTAACTGCTTATTAATAAGTATGTCTTTCAGTAAAATCTGCATTAATTGCACTCTTCACAAGCAGTAAAATAGAGACTGACGTGATTAAAAAGTAAAAGTAAGTTTGTAAAAGCAAGGCTCCGCCAATACAAAATGAAATTAATTTCCCACTGTTATGAATTATATCTGTACCCTTAGTTTTATTTACAAATATGGAAGAGATTGAGTTGCTCATCAGTGACAGGTCTATATCCCACAGCTCATCATGGAGCTTGGAACCTAAGTGATTTTCACTTGGCAGCCATCCCATATGTGATATCTGCTCTGTGAAATCTGGTATATTTAGTCGTTTACATTGCTACTGAGATCAACACAAAATTCAACCTTGAAAGTGTATAACGCAAAAAACTGTGAACAGGAAGACTAATTATCACTTACTGACACCACAGCAGAACTGTTTTTCCCATATTTAAATGACTTAGGTATGGTAATATTCTTCACAGTTATTAGTGGAAGAGAGTTCAGCTATGTGATTTAACCATAATAAAATAAATAAATACGAAATTCTCAAATCCATTAAAATTTAGAATCCTTAAAAGCATTTGTATTAAGCTTAAAGATTGTTTTTGTATTCATAATATTCCTTATATTTCCATTTCTGTACTGTTAGGGATAAAAACTTTTTAAACTTTTTATATAGTGGGCCAATCTATATCCTCTTCAGCAAAACAGATCAGCTTTTTTCTTGTCAAAACATTTAATTATAAAGTTGTTCATGTTAGTTAAGAAGTAAATCATTTAAAGGGTAAAAAAGATTAAGTGTAATCTTGAAAGGAAAACACTTACTGATAAAAAGGAGAGAAACTTGTAGTCAAAGAAAGAAAGTAATTTGTCATTTCAAGATAGTTAATGAGCTTCAGATACTCTTTGATGATGAGAAAGAGTATAATACACACACAAAAAAGCTTTAATGAAGTATAAAATTATAACAGATAATGAGGTTCTTTTTATAGAATATGCAATTAGCAATTGTTGAAATTTATATTTCTTATGATCATAAATATGTTGACAACACTATGTACATATAAAACCATTTTGAATAAAAGTGATAAATTCTAGATTAAGTTGATCAAGATCAAGTTAACATTTCTTTTTCTGGCTTAATTCTCTATTCTGTGGATTGGGGAGAAACAAAATGGGTTCAACAAACAAGATTTCAGAAATCAGTACATTAAACTACTGCAATTATAATAGCATACAAGTGAGCTGAGGGGATTTATTTAATCAAATGGCTGAGAGGTATTAGGATGTTACCTGAGAAAAGAATATATGAGTAACATAGACAAAAAGATTGAATAGATTTATAATTAGAAAAATCAGAATCAGTAGAATTTTATGTAACTATTTTAGGAGTAAAATACCAGAAACACAGTAAAAAAAACAGGAAGTCATTTGCCGGTATGTGTCGAAGTTAATTGGAAACTTCAAGTCACAAAAAATTGCTTTTCCAAGTATTTTTATTTTGTGATTATTTTTAATTTTCTGTATTTAACATGTATAATGAAATAACTTGCACAATTATACAATAAAATGCATATGTAAAAGCATTTGGCTGCATATTATATGGATATGGAATTTTTTGTTATATTGCTCTAAAGAAACATGAAGATGACTAAAATATTCAGTGATAAACAATAGTTTATATGTAATCCAATTCTCAGAAAAATCATATGCACTTCTGAACAAGTTTATGCAAGATACATGTATCTTTTGTTTGTTTGTTTATTGAGATAGAGTTTCACGCTTTTGGCCCAGGCTGGAGTACAACTGGGATCTCTACTCACCTCAACCCCTGCCTCTCAGGTTCAAGCGATTCTCCTACCTCAGCCTCCCGAATAGCTGGGATTATAGGCATGCACCACCATGCCTGGCTAATTTTTTGTATTTTAGTAGAGACAGAATTTCTCCATATTGATCAGGCTGGTCTTGAACTCTCGACCTCAGGTGATCCACCCGCCTCAGCCTCCCAAAGGGCTAGGATTACAGGCATGAGCCACCACACCCAGCCCATATATATATATATATATATATAATGTTAATGAGCTAACCATTGAAAAGTAAGCCATAGAATAGAATATTGATATGTATTTGCCTGGCTGGGTATTCCTTGCTCAACTAATAAATCATCTGCTAAGACTATTTACTAACTGGTTAACAATGGTTTAGAGAGATTTGTTTATTGAGTTTATCAGGATTTTAACTATTAGTTATACTAACATGATGTCTGAATATTTTAGAGACAAATATAAACACAAGAAAAAATGAAATATGGTATTAAATAATAAGCTATTAATATTTTATATACTTTGATTTTGAAAAGATGCCTAAAATCATTTCTTAATTTGAATTTTTTTCTTCTCTCCATTTAAATTAATTGTATGGAAAACTATTTTAATATGTACCATTGCCAGATGGTTTAAGAATCTAAATAAGTATAATTTTGCATATAGCATATGTAATCATTTTTCTTAGAAGATAGTATTACATAATTGCATTTATTAATGATCCCCTAGCATTTTGGTAAGGGTTATCTGTTAAACAATTTAGACTATCAGTATAAAATATTACTTACATTTAAAAAACTCTGCCTCTAGAATGCCTTCTAAGTTAAGACTCCTTCCTTCCTTCCTTCCTTCCTTCCTTCCTTCCTTCCTTCCTTCCTTCCTTCCTTCCTTCCTTCCTTCCTTCCTTCCTTCCTTCCTTCCTTCCTTCCTTCCTCTTTTTCAGACTCTCGCTCTGTCGCCCAGGCTGGAGTGCACTGGTGCGATCTTTGCTCACTGTGAGCTCTGCCTCCTAGGTTCATGCCATTCTCCCGCCTCAGCCTCCCAAGTAGCTAGGACTACAGGGGCCTACCACCATGCCCGGCTAATTTTTTATCTTATTTTATTTTATTTTATTTTATTTTGTATTTTTAGCGGAGATGGGGTTTCACTGTGTTAGCCAGGATGGTCTCAATCTCCTGACCTCATGATCCGCCTGCCTCAGCCTCCCAGAGTGCTGGGATTACAGGTGTGAGCCACTGCACCGAGCCTTTTTTTTTTTTTTTTTTTTTTTTTTTGAGAGAGAGTCTCGCTCTGTCCCCAGGCTGGAGTGCAGTGGCGCCATCTGGGCTCACTGCAACCTCTGACTGCCTGGTTGAAGCGAGTCTCCTGCCTCAGCCTCCTGAGTAGCTGGGACTACAGGCAGGTGACACCACGCCCAGCTAATTTTTGTACTTTTAGTAGACACGGGGTTTCACCATGCTGACCAAGATGGTCTGGATCTCTTGATCTGGTGATCCACCAGCCTCGGCCTCCCAAGGTGTTGGGATTACAGGCGTGAGCCTTGGCCCGGCCAACTTCTACCAGAATTTTCTAATGATCTGCCTCTTAAATTTTTCCCACAATTATGAGTCAATTCCTTAAAATAAATGTCTTTCTCCATGAAGATACATCCTATTGGTTCTGTTTTTCTGGAGAACTCTAAGACAGTAACTAACAATACCCACTGCATTAAAGCCCGAGTGAATTGCAGTGGTTTTAAATTCACATTTCATTTAAGGACACAGCAGATGAATGAAATATCTGATCACTAAGTCTGTACCCTCTTATCACACTGTAAAGTGATTTAATACTTCGGGAAGAGAAGTATTTATTGAAGCCATTTACATATCAGACACCATCAATAACCTAGTTTGATTAAAATGCATCTGCATACCATTTAAATATATAAAAAAAATTACTAAATGTAAACTAAGTATATCCCCAACAAAACTCATCCTTAGTCAGATCTGCAAAATTTCCAATCCCATTCTATTGTCAATAAGCATGAGGGAAATTCTAAGAGAGGAAAATTTCAACTGGAAAGAGATAACAATCTCAACTAATTGTTAGGAAAAACCATTTTCAGTTTTATGGAGGCAGATAACTATATGCATACATTGCTACAATACTACCTCAGAAAGGCCAGTGTACAAGAGGGTCGTGCAGATCAAAGGGTTCATTAGCTTCGTTTAAAACTGCCTGGGGATGTGATATTAAGGTTAAGTTACATATTCTTAATGTTAATTATGTAACAAGTATATTTAATTTTAACTAACAAGCTAATTAGTTCCTATTCGTTTTAGAAAATAAAGAAAATAAGGGCCAATAATATTAAGATATTCCTCTATGGTTACAAAATAGGAAAGTCATGAAAGTGCTGTTTTAATACACATTAGACATATTCTAAAGCACTTCCCACTGTGCAATGTTGACCTCTCTTCCAACAAAAAAATGTTACAATAATACCTCTTTTTATTAGGATATTCACTGGTAGTGTGAGTATTTAGGTGAAATACAGGGACGTAAACATTGAGAAATTAAAAATATGGACAATGGGAGTTCTGGACAAAAAGAAAGCCACTTTGGAGCTGCCTACTCCCCATATCAGAGAGTTAATGGATAAGATTAGAGTTGGGAAAGAGAAAAGTGAGAGAAGTAATGAGAAGAGCCAGATAGCCAGGCGCAGCCCTCCCTTCATCTCTATGAGGAAGCGATTTGTAATTACTGTATTCAGATCTAATAGGGAGAATACGTTTGTTGTGGATTTTCCTAAACTGAGAAATCATCAACTTTGTGTTTAGGAAACACGAAAATACTTAGTATTACTTAATGCAAGCAGTACAAAATACTCCTCAGTATCATGCAATATTCAGACATATACTTAGTACTGAAGTTACTTCTGTCTTTCTCATTGTGTTTCCATAATTAAGAGGCTGCTAAGATTATAAAGACATATAAAGCAAACAAACTGGGTTCAGAGTGACCAAGACAGGAAGATTGCCTTAGCTTGGGAGTTAGAGACCAGCCTGAGCAATATAGTAAGACTTTGTCTACACTAAAAAAAAAAAAAAAAAAATTAAATATTAGCCAGCATGGTGGCACGCACCTGTAGTCCCTGCTGCTCTAGAGGCTGAGGTGGGAGGATCACTTGAGTCTGGGAGACAGAGACTGCAGTGAACCTTGATTGTGCCACTGCACTCTGGCATGGGCAACATAGCAAGACCCTGTCTCAAAAATAAACAAACAAACAAAACAAGAGACACAATTTCATTATAAAGAAGTCCTTCCCAGAAGATTCATGTCCCTGTATTCTCCTGGTAGTTTGATGAGTCTTGTGATTATGTAGCCCATTTGTATTTCTCAATGAATTGTTGATACTGCTATTTTTCTTCTTCATTAAAGTCAAATGTGCATCTTGCAACTGTGATACATATACTGTTTTATAATCAGACACAAATTTGTCCTACTTTTTCAGAGATACATATATAGGCATAGACATAAATAAACATATTGATACAGAGAGAAAAGAGAGAGTTAGAGAGACATTCGTAGAAATTGTAGAAATATAGTGAAGGCATTAATTTGAAGTGAAAATCCCCATCAAGAACCCCCTAGTTAAATCACTAAATATGCTATCCACTCCACATTATAAGAATTTTTGAAGAAACTAAGCTTTTAAATTTTGTTTGTTTGTTTGTTTTCTATATCAGTAGTGAGCTAGAGAAAGAGCAATGACTATTATTTACTGGCTGGTTCTTTGCCATTTTTTAAAAATTTCATACAAAGGGACTTAAATACTAAATTATAACAGGAATATATTACACTCACATAGCAATCAACACTAATCCTGAAAAATAATTAAAGTTTACTATACACATATTTCTTTTTAGGTGATATTGTCTATTACATAAGTATGATATCTAGCATTAAAACATGTTATGTTGAACAAAAATTTTTATTTTATAATTCAAGTACTAATAAGCATTTATTTAGAAGTAAAAAATCCTTTAATAAAAACAGTTTAAAAATCATGTATACATTGTAAGAATAACAGTTTTAGAATTCTCATGAATTTGCCTCTGATTAAAGGCAGTCAGAGGCTAGGCACAGTGGCTCACGCCTGTAATCCCCGTACTTTGGGAGGCCAAGGCAAGCGGATCACCTGAAGCCAGGAGTTTGAGACCAGCCTGGCCAACATGGTGAAACCTTGTCTTTACTAAAAACACAAAATTAGCTGGGTATGGTGGCGGGCACTTATAATCCCAACTACTTGGGCAGCTGAAGCAGGAGAATCGCTTGAACCCGGGAGGTAGAGGTTGCAGTGAGCCGAGATTGCACCACTGCACTCCAACCTGGGTGACAGAGCAACTCTGTCTCAAAAAAAAAAAAAAAAAAAAAGGCAGTCAGAGCTATGGAAGCTATTGAAAGCTTCAAATGGAAACAGGATGAGTGAACAGTTTAGAAAGGGAAGTGTCCATATTTCCAGTCTCTGGCAAAGCAAAAGTAGAAGTGAAGCATTTGGTACCTCAGTACACATTCTGTCTTTTATGACTGCAGCAGCAATAGAAAAAAAAATGTGAAGGTAAACCGTATTCAAAATTCACCAACAAATATCACCAGATGTTTTTAGAGTAGAAAACAAGACAAGCAATATGAGCCACTGGCAATATTGAATAATTCATTATCTAATTTATTGATTTACTTAGATTCAGAAACCAAATGCAGAAATACAAGACAGGTGAGATGTGAATTTCCGACAGTTTAAGTGAAAAAGACCTGGAGTTTCAGTTGACTACAAGTGGAAAATAAGTTAGTGTGATGACAGGGCTGTCAGAAAGGCAATTTTGACTTAGAATTAACACAATTTAAGTGTCCATATTAAAGTGGAGAAGTAAAGAAGCAGTAGTAAGGTAGTTGTCAGCCCTACTGAGATAAAATGAACTATAGCAAAATCAGTTCTGAGCCCTTCAGGTTAAAAAGAAAGCCCACAGGATCTAACTAGTCAACTCGGTATCATGCATTTGTTTTTAAAATCTGGCTAAAAATCAAACAAATTTAAAAGCGTTTACTTTAAGGAATTGGAGAGATGGGGAGTACTATCTTGAATTATTATAAAAATTTACTAAAATATAAAAATGTCCTTCTTTTATTCATTGACTAATTCAACAGATAGCCATTTGCTGTTGAATTTCTTACACGGAATTAGCTGAGTATAAAAGATAGAAAGTTTACAGTGAGAAAGTAAGACATGGTCAATGTAGATTAAGAGATGTTAGTGTTGAAAGATGAGGGGTCATTACACTAACCATAATTCAAGCAACTTTAGTAAGTTTCATGACAGGAGAGCAAAAGGTATTATATAAGAAGGTCACCTAAACTCCTTGGGTCAATATTCAAGAAAATCACATTTCTGTTAAGAATTGAATAAATAAAATTAGACTGAGAAATGCTGATGGATCCAAGAAAAGCAGAGTTGTACAAAGACTTGAAGTTGGTGAGAGAAATACTGTTCTATGATCACCTCATGCACAGGAATGTCATATGGTGTAATGGTAATATCTTTAGGCTTGAATTTTATCCCAGCTCTGACACTTGATATTTCCTAATGTGGTAAAAAATCAATAAATCTCCATACCACTAATTTTATTAATTGAAAAATTGAGGTAATTTCCATGAATTTCTCATTTCACAGGATTGTTGAATAGATTGACTACATCTATATAGCATTTATGAACTCTAATAATTTTACAAATTTGAACTATTGATGTATGTAACTAGTTCTATAAGAAAACTACAAAATTACATGAGAGGTAATATGATGTCTGTCAAGAATATTAAAAAGGGGTTATTCAGTTGGGCTGGAGGTTAGACAAGGTATCTGGCCTACAAGTAAGTTCATTTTACTTTGTGTTACTTAGCAGTATCTTTTAATAAGGAAAAGAGAGTGCATAGTTTACCTGGAAATATTTTGATATTATAAACATCCCTAGACAAACTACCAGATAATTATTTTCAATGGGTTTGAAGCAAGGACTTGAAATATTTCTTTCAATAAAAAAATAAATAAAAGTTATCTTCGTATTTGTAACCTTTGAATAAGAACCATTGCACAGAGTTTTACATTAGTCAGATTATGGAAAATGTTACTGCAATTTACAAAATACCCTCTGATTTGAGAACATATCTTTTGATATATATCAAGTCTAGTGCTACACAAAGATTCAGTGTTCATCCCATTCTGAATGACCACTTTCTTTAAAGAAGTGAGTTTTACATGTGTTTCATGTGGAAAAAGAGATTTAAACTCAATTTAAACTAAAACTTCCTATAGCCTGCACGCCTAAGAGCTAAGGGCTAGCATACAATTATTTTAATCAAATGAATTAACTATAAAATTAGAATTTCTAGATCATGAAGAAATATCTTATTTCCTACAAATATCACATTATTTTCAGAGTCTAAGTTCATGATAACTAGGCACTTAGAATACATAATTGACTTTTCAAAACAAGGTAACCTAGCTACAGTTTGGATGTTTGTTCCTTTGAAATCTTGTGTTGATATCTAATCCTCAGTGTTAGAGGTTGGGCTTGATAGGGGGTTGGTTACATCATGGGGAGCACATCCCTCATGAATGGCTTTGTTCTATCTTGGTAATAATGAATGAATTCTCACTCTATGAATTCACGTGAGATCTGGTTGTTTCAAAGATCCTGGAACTTCCTTTTTGCTCTTTGCCCCCTCTCTTACCATGTGATGCACCTGCTCCCTGGTCAGCTTCTATCATGATTGTAAGCTTCCTGAGACCCCCACCAGAAGAAAATACTAGCACCACACTTCATATACAGCCTATAGAGCCAAAAGACAAAATAAACCTTTTTTTTTTTTTTTTAAATAAATTACCTAGTCTCAGGAATTTATTTATAACAATGCAAACAAACCAATACATATGAGGAAGAAAATATGGAAATATAAAACTAAGTCATTGTTTGTGAACTGCTAAAATAGAATATAGAATTCCACTAAAAAAAGAAAATAAGATTTCTATCATACTATTACATACCCTTTCATTGATTGTTCTTATGACAACTTGATCTCTACAAGCCCTGCCCTTCCCCATTATTTTCTTAACTTTTGTAACATCTTCTGCACTAATTTCTTTTCTATCACCTGCATTCTTCCCCTTAGCTATCTACCTTAAGCCATTCTCCAGGACATGGGTCTTCTTCTTTATGACTTATTGATCATTGTCAGCACTTCCCAAAGCGAATTCTAAGGCATGTGAGTAATAATAAGTATGCCTTAAAATCTCTAGAGAGGAGTGAGTGATGAGAAATTGCTTAATAGGGACAATGTACATTATTTGGGCAATGAATATCCTAAAGCCCTGATTTAAACTACTACACAATCTGTATATGTCACAGTTTCACAAAATATTCTGACAGAGGCAGCATATTGTGGTGTTTAAGGACACAGACTCTGGGGTCCTGCAGTCTGGAACAAAGTATTAGTTAGACCACCTATTCCACCAGTGATTATAGGAAGGTTATATGTCTGCTCTGCACCTAAGTTTCCTCCTCAGCATAATAAGCTTAGTATCACTGACTTTAAGATTTATTGCAGATATTAAACGAGTTACTATGTGCAAGGCCATTTTGTCTGTGACCGGATGTAGGCAGCCCTCTATAATAATTACTGTTCATATTGTCTTTATTATTGATATCGAAATGCTGCATTTTATAGCTCTTCCTTATGCATTCAATTAAAGGTGGAAGTTAGTATACAAGTGTTTCAAAAGGCCATGTGTGCCCATTTCAACCCACCTTTGCTTCTTAAAACATCAAATATTTCCCATTAAACACAAAAACACAAACACACACTCACATCCATGCACACATATGTGCTTGCATGCGTATAGTAAGAGCCAAAGAGAAGAGAGAGAGAAACTTCAATGAATCTAATATTTTCTTAATGTGCTGCCACATTTCTCTGTTCCTTCTCACAATGTAATTTCTTGAATCACTTGCCATTATTTTTATATTGTCTTATATCCTCATTCATTCTCTTTGCTTCAATCTGTCTACCACTACTATTTTTATATGTTCTTGTATCCTTACTTGTTCTCTCCACATCACTCTATCTACCACTACACGATTCTCCCCAAAGTGCTCTTGCCAGTATCACCTATTATCTTGTGTGTTTATCCAGTGGACATTTCTCAGGCTCATGCTGCTTAATACTGCCGTAATATTTGATATCATATTTCATACACGTATACACGTATTCTTAAAACATTCTCTTTTCTGAGTTTTTATTAAGCCAATGTTTCTTTTATCTTTTTCAATTTATTTTTAATAAATTATTTTACAGCAGTTTTAAGTTTACAGAAAAGTTCAGAGGAAGTTACAGAGATTTTTCATATACCCACTCCCCCCAAATTTGCATAGTCTCCCAATTATCAATATTCTATGGCAGAGTGGCAAATTGCCCGCAATTGATGAACCCAGGTTGGTACGTCTTTATCAATGAAGATCCGTAATTTACGTCAGATTTCACTGTTGGTGTTGCACGTTCTATGGGATTGGACAAATATGTAATAATGGTCGGGCGTGGTGGCTCATGCCTGTAATCCCAGAACTTTCGGAGGCCGAGGAGGGCGGATCACGACGTCACGAGATTGAGACCATCCTGGCTAACACGGCGAAACCCCGTCTCCACCAAAAAAAAAAAAAAAAAAAAAAAAAAAAATTAGCTGGGCGCGGTGGCGGGCGCCTGTAGTCCCAGCTGAGAGGCTGAGGCAGGAGAATGGCGAACCTGGGAGGCGGAGCTTGCAGTGAGCCGAGATCGCGCCACTGCACTCCAGCCTGGGTGACAGAGCGAGACTCCATCTCAAAAAACAAGCAAAACAAAACAAAACAAAACAAAAGTGTAATAATATGTATTCATCACTATAGTCTCATACAGCTAGTTTCGTTGCCCTAAAAATCCTGCGTCCTGTCTCTTCATCCCTCCGTCGCTTAACTTCTTACTCTTCTGATCTTTTTATTGTCTCCATAGTTTTGACTTTTCCAGAATGTTATACAATTGTAATCATCCATTATGTAGTTTTTGTTTGTTTGTTTTTTCGTTTCATATTGGTTGCTTTTACTTAGTTTCCTACAGGTATTTTTAGGGTTCGATAACTCATTCCTTCTTAGCACTGAATGATATTCCTTTGCCTGGATGTACTACAGTTTATTTATTCATTTTCCTACTAAAAGACATCTTGGTTGTTTCCAAGTTTTAACAATCATGACTAAAGATTCTATAAAACTATGTGCAGAGTTTTGTGCAGACAGAAGTTTTCAACTTTGGGAAAATACGAAGGAAGGTGGTTTCTAGAGGGTAGGTTAAAAAAAAAAAAGTGTGTTTAGTTTTATGAGACACTAGCAAAGTCTCTTTCAAAGTGGCTGCACCTTTTTGCATTTCCACCAGGAATGATTGAAAGTTCCTGTTGCTGTACACATTTTCACTTTTTCTTTCCCCAACAATTTTCCTTCTCCTTTTGGCATAAACATATAAAGGCCGAGGGAGAGACCTCACAAGACAGATATATGAATAGGATTTGCTAGTTCTGACTTTAAACAGGTGCTTCTTTTCATAAACAAGAAAGAGTCTTATTTTAACAGGTCTTTAGCCCATCCTCCCTCAAGTTTTTGTTATACTAGTCCACATATCTTCTACGCCTTCCACTTGGGTGAATCTAATCATTTGCCTTCTCCACCAGTACGTGACAATCTCTTTGTTTTGCAGAAAATTAAACAAAGTAATGCATCTTTGTCATTTTTCATGAATATTATCTAATGTTAATAAAGCTCTTACAGTCAAACTGCTGTCCTACTTGGCTGAGGTCCACTTACTCTATAGTTTTGTAAACCAGAAATTCAAATTTTTTACATCTACTAAAACTTACACTTATGGAATATTTCCTGTTTGTTGGTCCTTGATTCCATTAGTTTACATTACTGGGCACATTAATATTCATGGTAATTGTAGAAGATATAATTGTTACTATCTCCAGTTTATAAATCAAGCCTATGTTTAGTAACCTGCCCAAATCACACAGTTAGTGAGAAGTGAACCAGGATTTGATCCTGAGCATCAAACTCTTCCGCCAATACCCTCAAGTGCTATTCCTCCTGAATATCTTGAATAATATACTTTCCTATAAATGGCCCATAAATAATCTATTTTCACTCCTATAACATCTATTTTTCCCTTTACTTTGGGCCCTTACCTTTATCCTTTAAACATTGATAAGTCTCATTCTTAGTAAATAACTTAAAAATAATAATTTGGCTACTTCTTCTAATCTTCTCACTTTTTTTTTTTACAATAAAAACTTTAAAAATAGATTTCTTCTTTTTAAGCACTGAACTTCATTTATTTTCTGGGTTCACTGCAATATTCAGCTCTTTCTACAAGCTGGCAATTCTTGCTAGATCACTAGTGAATTGATAAATTCTACATGGAAAAAATACTTTATATTTGTTTTCTTACTTTAACTTTTTCAACAAGTCATTATCCATTACTTTTTCTCATATTTTTGCTTTAATAATACCATTTCTTTTGTTTTTATAAATTTCTATAATTATTCTTTGAGTTCTGATTATTCTTTGCCCTCCACCTACCCATAAATATTCCTGTTACTGATCATTTCTTTTTGGACAGTTTCTCATTCTGGCTACTTAATGTGTACCTGTGTCTCAGGGCTTCATGACTTTACCTCTATATTGGTCAGGATTCTCTATGGAAACAGAATCAATAGAGGATATATACATAATTTTTCATATATAAAAAATTATATACATATACATAATTTTTTCATATTATATGATATAATTTCATATTATATATAATATGAAAAAATTATGTGTCTGTTTATGTATATAATTGTTTGTGTATACATATATATAGAGAGAGACAGAGGTAGAGAGAAGAAGATAGATTTATTATTGGCTCATGCAATTATCGAGACCAAGAAGTCCCATGTTTTTCTCTCTCCAAACTGGAGAACCATGAAAATCAGTGGTGTAATTTAGTCTGAGTCTGAAGGCATGATAACAAGGGGAGCCAATGCTGCAACTCCCAGTCTGGGGAGGTACGTCTCTGATAGCGGCACAGTTCAGGTGTAAGTCCTAAAGTCCAAAGACTGGAGAACCAATCTTAATGTCTGAGGGCAGAGGAAGAGAGATATCTTAGATTAAGGAGAAAGAAATAATTTGCCTTTCATTCTACCTTTTTGCTCTATTTTTATTCAGGCTCAATAGGACGGAGGTTAACTAATAAGATTAGTAAGAGTGGATCTGCTTTACTTAGTCTGCCAATTTAAACGGCAATCTCTTTTTGAAGCACTCTCACAGACACATCCAGAAACAATGTTTTCTCAGCTATCTGAGAAAACTTTCTTGCAGGCAAGATGACACATAAAATTAATCATGACCACCTCCAACTATGACCCATTCTCTAAGCTACAGATAAAAATTTCCAATTATTTTTCAGCATTTCTTCCTGAATTTTTAGTGGACCTTAAATTTTCAGTGTGTAAATTTTCAGTGTATAAAAAGGAATAAAATGCCATATCAAAGTATATTCCTTTAAAATTCTGTTAAGAGAATTAATATGCTGAAATGCTTAAAGACAGATGTCTACATTTCATCATCTATCCACGTAGACCAATTTTCCACAAATTTTGTCCACATTATGTCTGTCTGTCTTTATTCTATACCTTAGCATTATAGCATATTTCTTCTAAAATTTTATTAGTTCATGTCCTCATTATTTTTCAGGTCCATTGCTTGATTTTAAACCTTAAGTCTTTTTCTCTTAAATACATATTTTTTTTTCCTATGACAAAAAGAGTAATTATTCTAACACAAAAAAATCTGATCTTACTCATTAAGGTAAAATTTTTAATAACCCCCTATTAGGCCCATAATATGTTAATGTCAGCAAATGTCCTTCTTAACTTCCTCCTATCTTTTCTGCACTGTCTTTTATGTGCCACTTATGGGACTTTTGGATACATATATTAACTTACCACTTCTAAAATTGACCAAATTGTTTCACACCCTGTGTTTTTGCACATGTTCTTCAGCCAGATTTAAATTTATGTCCTTGCTTCCTTCTGAATAACTTATACCTCTGTTTCACAAATCAGCTTAAATAGGTTGTCTGTGGAGACTTTTTCTTTCTTTTAAATAATTGTTATATGTTTTAGCTGTCACATAACTTTTTGGAATAGTTATAATAATTACCTTCTAAGTATTTCCACATCTAACTCTAATAAATAGTTTCTCTCACATATTTATTAAGCTGGCATATAAATTTTTAAAATTTTAAGTTAAAAATGATATAACTTTCATGTTATAATATTAATGTATTTTAAAAATCTCATTAATATGGTAAATATAACAAGTGGAGTCTGAATACCATAAGAATCAAAAACCCACCAATATTCATTTAGAAATTCATGACTAAGTGGATTTGTACAATCAAATATCTTATCTTCTGATACTTTTTATGAACTTACATTTCCATTCAACTTCTTTATAATTTAAATAAATCAAATATCTTTATATGTGAAGATTATTAATAATTTCATTACAGTTTTACTACAGCAAAAATATATCCTGAAATTAAAAGTATAAAGCAAATTTTCTCTCTGTAGTTAAAATGGTATTTCTGAATATTTAGATTTGATTATAATTTTTTAAATGATCGAAATATATTTTATTCTTCAAATTTAAAAATTAAAGATAATTGAATTATTGTGAATATGTCTTATAGTGAGATACAAATGAACTACATTTTTAAAATAGTTTGTACATCCATAGAATACTACCTATTATCATACCATTTGTAATAATATTCCATTTTTAATTACTTTTTGTATACACACAGATAAATTTGGTTTACAAATATAAGAAATGGTGGAAATGGAGGAAATTCTGTTTTATAAATGGTGTTTGATTACATCATATTGTGATCTATGATTAAACTCAATTTTTACAATTCTATTAGATGACAACTTGAGTGATCCATACTCCATTTATGGTAAGAACAAAGATGCAGAGCAAACAACGTGTTACGTAATTTGAAACAAACAAACAAACAAAAGAAACAGAACTTCTGAAAACAAAAAAATATATATATCGAAAAATTACAAGACACACATGGAGGCATTAACAATAGGTGATTAGGTGAGACAAGCAGAAGAAAGAATTCCAAAGCTGGAAAACAGGTCTTTTGATTAACCCAGTCAAAAAAAGTTAAAAATAAATAAATTTTTAAAAAACAAAGCCTTTGAGAAAAATTGAATTCTATAAAATATCCAAATTTCTGAGGTATAGGTATTCCAGAGGGAGAACAGGAAAAAGTAAAAATGATGGAAAACATATTTGAGGAAATTACGATAGCTTCCCTGGTCTTGGTAGAGACTTAGACATCCAGATATAAGAAGTTCAGATAATTCCTAGAAAATACATTGAAAGATAAACTTCACCAGCACATATAATCATCAGACAATTCACACTCAATATGAAGGAAAAATCATAAAAGCAGCAAGAAAGAAGCATCTAATAATCACCTATAAAGGAAATCCTATCACACCAGCAGCAGATTTCTCAGCAGAAATCTTATAAACCAGAGGTTGAAGTTCTATTTTCTGTCTTCTTAAGAAAAAAATGCCAACCAAGTATTTTGTATCCTGCTAAACTAAGTTTCATAAGTAAAGAAGGAATAAATAATTTCCCAAACAAGCACATACTAAGGAAATTCTTAACCACTAGACTAGTCCTATAAGAAATGCCCGACCAGGTGTGGTGGCTCACGCCTGTAATCCCAGCACTTTGGGAGGCTGAAGCAGATGGATCACGAGGTCAGGAGATTGACACCATCCTGGCTAATAAGTTGAAACCCTGTCTCTACCAAAAATACAAAAAAATTAGCTGGGCGTTGTGGCAGGCACCTGTAGTCTCAGCTACTCGAGGGGCTGAGGCAGGAGAATGGCGTGAACCCAGAAGGCAGACTTTGCAGTGAGCTGAGATCTCGCCACTTCACTCCAGGCTGAGCGATAGAACGAGACTCCGTCTCAAAAAAAGAAAAAAAAGAAATGCCCAACAGAGTTTTAAACATGGAAACAAAAAGGTAGTACTCACCATAAAAAAAAAAAAAAAAAAAAACAAACAAAAAAAAAAAAAAAAACCATGAAAATACAAAACTAGCAGTAATCATAAGTAATCAAGACTATAAAAGAACTAGGTAATAATTAACATTACAACAGAAACAAAACCTCACCTATCAATATTAACCTTGAATGCAAATGAACTAAATGCCCCACATAAGAGATGTAGGCTGGTAGGATGGGTAATAAAACAAGATCAACACAAAGCAGACTGCAAGAAATCCACCTAAATGATAAAAAGATTTGTGAGCTAAAAATGAAGAGGTGGAAAAATATATTCCACATATGGACACAAAAGCAAACAGGTGTAGCTGTATTTATATCATATAGAACAGATTTTAAATCAACAACAGTAAGAGGAAAACAAAGTCATTGTATAATGATAAAGAAATCAATTTAACAATAAGATATAAAAACACTAAATATAAATACATCCAACAATGGAGCACCCAATCTTTAAAGAAAAGAAATTTCAATCAAGAATTTTATATTCCTTCAAACTAAGCTTCATAATCAAAGGAGAAATAAAGTCCTTTAGAGACAAGCAAACACTAAGGGAATTTGTTACTACACTTGCCTTACAAGCGACCTTAAAGGGTATGCTAAACATGGAAACAAAAGAACAATGCCTGCCACCACTAAAACACACTTAAGTAAATAACCCATTGACACTCTAAAGCAACTATACAATCAAGTCTACATGACAACAAGTTAACATGATGACAGGATCCAAATGATACAGATCAGTATTGACCTTGAATATAAATGGGCTAAACACCCACTTAAGAAGCATAGAGTGGCAAGTTGGATAAAGAAGCAATACTCAATTGTTTTCTGTGTTTAAGAGACCATCCCACAGGTAATGACATCCGTAGACTCAAAGTAAGAGGATGGAGAAAGAGCTATCAGACAAATAGCAAGACAAAAAGAGTAGAAATTACTATTTTTATATCAGATAAAACAGACTGCAAACTAATCATGATCAAAATGGACCAAGAATGACATTACATAATGATAAAGGGTTTGATTCAATTAAAAGATCTAACTATCCTAAATATATTTATACCCAAAACTAAAGCACCCAGATTAATAAAACAAGTTATTAGCAACCTAAAAAGAGATTCCAATAACACCACAGTGATTGTGGAAATCCTTGTCACCCCACTGACAACATTTGATAGATAACTGAGGCAGAATACAAAGATATTCTAGACTTAAACTCAACACTTGATGAATTGGACCTAACAGACATCTACAGAATACTCCTAACAAGAAAAACAGAATATACATTCTTCGCACCTGCACATGGCAAACACTGTATTGTAGCTGGTGCCTGGTGAAAGGTGTTTGGATCATGTAGGTGGATGCCTCCTTTATGGCTTGGGCCATCCTCTTGGTTGTAAATCAGCTCTTGCTCTCAGTTCACATGAGACCTCATTCTTTAATTGTGTGGCATCTACTCCCCACTCTTTCTCTCTCACTCCTGCTTTTGCCATGTGAGTGAGTATCTGCTCCCCCTTCACTTTCTACCATAATTTTAAGCTTCTCGAGGCTTCCTTTGAAGCCTAGTAGATGCCAGCACCATACTTCCTGTAAAGTCTATACAATTGTCTCTGGTGTTTCTTTATTGCAATGAAAGAATGGCCTAACGTCGCCATAAAGGAAATCTTAAAAAATCCAAACAAAACTCAACTAAATCATACCAACCATGATCTCAGACCACAGTTCAATAAAAAGAGAAATCAATTTCCAAAAGATCTCTCAAAATCATATAATTGCAAGGAAGTTAAACAATCTCCTCCTGAATGACTGTAGGGTATAGAATTAAATTAAGACAAAAATTTACAAAAAATTGAAACTAATGAAAACAGAGAAACAACATATATGAATCTCTGGGACACAGCTAAAGTGGTGTTAAACAGACAACGTTTATAGCTCTAAATGCCTACATGTAGAAACTGAAAGGTCTCAGATTAACAATCTAACATCACATCTACAGAAACCAAAAAAAACAAGAGCAAAGAAACCCCAAAGCTACTAGAGGAAAAAAAAAAAAAAAAAAAAAATTGAAGCTGAACTCAATGAAATTCAGATACAAAAATCCAGGAAAAAGATCAACAAAATCAAAAGTGCTCTGAAAAATAACAAGATTGAAAGACTACTAAACAGATGAATGAATAAAAAAGAGAGAAAAGATCAAAATAAGCACAATTAGATATGACAAAGGTGGCCTTTCAACTGACTTAACAGAAATACAAACAATTCTTTAAGATGAGTACAAACATCATCTCTACGCACACAAACTGGAAAACCTAGAAGAAACGGATAAATTATTGTATAGATAAATTATGGATACACACACAACCTCCCAAGATTGAACAAGGAAAAAGTAGAAACCATGAACAGACTAATAATGAGTAACAAAATTGATTAAACAATGATAACTCTCCAAACATAAAATACAGGCCAGGAATAAATTCAAAGCTGACTTCTATGAGAGATACAAAGACAATATGGTTTCAATCCTAGTGGACCTAATCAAAAAAATCAAAGAGAAGCAAATCCTCCATAACTCATTGTACAAAGCCAGCATTACCCTGATACCAAAGCCTGGCAGGAATACAGAAAAGAAATAAAACCACAGGCCACTATCTCTGATTAACATATGTATTAGGCCATTCTCACATTATTATAAAGAAATATCTGATACTGGGTAATTTATAAGGAAAGAAGATTTAATTTGCTCACTTTTCTGCAGGCTTTACAAGAAGCATGATCCTGGCATCTGTTCAGCTTCTGGGTAGGCCTCAGAAAACATACAGTCATGGCAGAGGGTAAAGGGGGAGCAGGCACATCACATGGTCAGAGCAGGAGCAAGAGAGCTCATGCAGGAGGTGCCACACACTTTTAAATGACCAGATCTCATGAGAACTCACTCATTTTCATGAGGACAGTACCAAGGGGGTGGTAATAAACCATTCATGAGAAATCCACCTCCATGATCTAATCACCTTCCAGAAGCCCCACCTCCAACATTAGGGATTACATTTTGAAATGGGATTTGGGTTGGGGACAGCATTCAAACTACATAAACATAGATGCAAAAATTCTCTAAAAACACTAGTAAACTAAATCCAACAACATATCAAAAAGAGAATATACCGTAATCAAGTAGTTTTTATTCCAGGAATGCAAGGGTGGTTCAACACATGTAAATCAAAAAATGTGATTCACTGTATAAACACAATTAGAAAAAACAAACAAACATGCAATTGTCCCAATAGATGCAGAAAAATTGAGCCAATAAAATCCAGCATCACTTCATTTTAAAATCCTCAACATAGTAGGAATAGAAGGCATGTATCTCAAAATAATAAAAGCCATATATAGCAAACTCACAGCCAACGTCACGCTGAATAGGGAAAAGTTGAGAGCATTTTCCCTAAGAACTGGAATAAGATAAGGATGACATTTTCACTACTGCTGTTTAACACAGTGCTGCAAGACCTAGCTGGAGTAATCAAGCAAAAGAAATAAATAAAAGCTATTCGAATATAAAAAGGGAAGTCAAATTATCTCTGTCTGCTGATGACATAATCTTATACCTAGAAAACCCTAAATAATCCTCCAAAAGACTCCTAAATTTGATAAATGACCTCAGTAAAGTTTCAGGATAAAAAATTAATGTACTAAAATCAGTTGCATTTCTATATTCCAGCAATACTCAAGATAAGAATCAAATCAAGAACTCAAGCCCATTGACAATAGACATTTACAAAAAAAAAAAAAACTAATGAAAAAAATTTTAGAAGACAAAAGCAAATGGAAAAACATCCCATGTTCACAGATAGAAATAATACATATTGTTAACATAGCCATACTACCCAAAGCAATCTGTAAATGCAATTGTTATCAAATTACCAACATTATTTTTCACAGAATTGAAAAAAAGTAATTGTAAAATATATATAGAATAAAAAAGAGCCCAAATAACCAAAGCAATCCTAAGAAAATGAAGTAACACTGGAGGTATTACATTACCTGATTTTGAATTATACTACAAGGCTATAGTAACCAAAGCACCATGGTAGTGATATAAAAATAGACACACTCATCAATCAAACAGAATAAAGAACCCAGAAATAAAGCCACATACCTACAACTAACTGATCTTTGACAAAGCTGACAAAAATATACACTGGAGAAAGGACACCTTATTTTATAAATGGTGCTGGAAAAATTGGAGAGACATACGCAGAAGAATATAAACAGACCGCTAAAAATTAACTCGTGATTAACCATAGACTTAAAGGTAAGACATGAAATTATAAAGATCATAGAAGGAAACCTGGGAACATCCATTCACCTAATTAAACAATTTACAGCTAGGTTTACAAAAAGAAACAACAACAACAAAAATAGACCAATGGACTTAATTAAACTGAGTATCTTCTGCACAGGAAAAGAAAGAATCCACAGAATAAACAACCAACCAACAGAATGAGAGAAACTATTTGCAAACTATTCATTTGACAAAGGACTAATATCTTGTATCTACAATGAACTGAACTCAAGAAATAAAAAACACCACCACTGAAAAGTGGGTAAGGGACATGAACAGACATTTTTCAAAAGAGGACATACAGTCTGGGTGCAGTGACTCACGCATATAATCCCAGCACTTTGGGAGGCAGCAGAGGGCGGATCATCTGAGGCCCAGGAGTTTGAGACCAGCCTGGCCAACACAAAGAAATCCTGTCTCTACTAAATATACAAAACATTAGTGAGGCGTGGTTGCAGTCACCTGTAAACCCAGCTTCTCGAGAGGCTGAGGCAGGAGAATCACTTGAACCCGGCAGGCGGGGCTGCAGTGAGCGGAGATCACACCGTTGAACTCCAGCCTGGGCAACAAGAGTAAAACTACGTCTCAAAAAAAAAAAAAAAAGAAAAGAAAAAAAGGTGGGGGGACATACAAAATGTCCAACAAACACGAAAAAGCTTTCACTATAATGAATCATCACATAAATGTAAATTTAAACCACAGTGACACACCATTTTATTCCGTTCAGAAAGACTATTGTTAAATCAAAAGCAAAAGATGTTGGTCAGAAGGTGGAGAAAAGGGAATGCATATAAACTGTTGGTTTGAATGTATATTACTACAAGCTCTATGGAAAACTTTATGGAGATTTCTCAGAGAACTATAGGATCTGAAGAGAAGCCTCAGTACTCCTCTCAAAGAACTATAAATAGCACTATCATTCATCAATCCCACTACCGAGTATCTAACCAGAGGAAAAGAAATGATTATATCAAAAAGACACATACAGTTATATGAATATCACAGTGTTATACACAATAGCAAAGTCATGAAATCAACTTAAGTGTCCATCAACAGATGACTGTATTAAAAAGTGATATGTATTTTTATATAATATACCTGTTTTATATGTATATATAGTGATACTTTCTAGCTATAAAAAAGAATGAAATCATGTATTTTACAGCAACATAGGTGGAACCGGAGCCCATTATTTTAAGTGAAATACTGCATGTTATCACTTATCTGTGGGTGCTAAACAATGGATGCACATGGATATGCAGAGTAGAATTACAGTCATTGGAAACTCCAAAATTTGGAAGTGTGGGAAAGTTGGGCTGGGGGGTGAAACATGAAAGATGTTCAGGAAATAAAAATGCTGTTAACTTAAATATATATTCGTCAACACAATTTCTTTTGAAAAAAACTTTTACCTTAGTAATGACTCTGTGTCTAATTTAGCCAAGATGGGTGCTGAGATTTAACTTATTAACCTTAGGATTAAAATGTTCTGCCAAATGAATATAATTGGCACAGTTATCATTCTTAAACCAAATAGTAAAACAGACTTACTTTTAGTTATAAAAATCTGATTTTATCTCTTTTTCTTTTCCTTTCTTTAAGAGATGAGGTCTCACTCTCTTGCCCAGATTAGAGTGCAGTGGCTCAATCATAGCGAATTGAACCCTAAAATCCTGGGCTTATAGGATCCTCTCACTTCAGCCTCCTGAGTAACTGAGATTAAAGGCACAAGCCATCACATCTTGCTGATTTTACTTTCAAATCAAATAAAAATGTTAATTTATTTTTAAAAGGATATTGTAAAACTACTGAAAACTAAATTATAGAATGCACGTTCTGATAGATTACTGAAATCCAGTGAATTCAAAATTAAACTGATGTAGATATAATCTATTTCAAGCAAAGTAATAAAAATAATTTAATATGTCAATATGCAATTACTCAGTGAATTTGTATTAATGTTCCCAAACTTTAAGTTTTTAAGACAAAATATAGGTGCTAAAATATAGAACTTCTTAAGCATATATATATGTATCTCTCTCTCTCTACATGTGTGCATTGAACTCTTGTTTAGCTTTTGTTAATACTTAAATATGTCAAGAGCAAAAATTAGCGAAAATGGTGTTATTTAATTAGTTTTAATGTTTAAGTCTTTTTCTATCCACTTAATAAAGTAAAAGGTGTACATATGATCGATAATTTATTGGTGATATGCCTATTTTTTTTCAAGTAGAAAAAGGGAAATATCATTTAATAAGATGAAATAAAAAGAAAATTGTCTCTGGCATGTTTCCTTATATAATTTTGTAAAATAAATTCAACTACATAATTCAGTAGAAGACATCAAGTATGGCAGAAAATAATAGAGAAAAGTTAACTATGAATTGTCTCCAATAAATTTCACCAAAGTTAGTAGCCAAAAAATAAATTTTGTAGTCATATTTCAAAGTGTTAGAGCCATTACTTCATTCTGCTTTGGCTGTTTCAACCAGTCATTATTTTCAGAAAATGACTCTTCAGAATAAATTATGAGAATAACTAAAAATGATTACCTATGTTCAAATATATTGAAATTATCTTTTAGCATTTAGTGTTTATTACTTATCATCTCATTGCTTTGCTCTTTTGAAAATTCATCTCAAGAAAAATGTGTTCTTAGGAATATGTTAGTATATAAAGGAGTCCAAGTCCTTAAACAAAATAACAAATTGCGTTATTACCACTTTATCTACCATATTTCTCAATCATGAGTATTACTTATACACCAAAATACCAAGTTCCCAACATCAGGTTCCAGTCCTAACTTGGAGTTTACAAAGAAAATGGCAGAAGCATTGGGTTTTAGGGTTCTTTAATCATTACAAGTAGGTTATTGTTTTGAGGACTTAAGAACATTTATTTGTTTTCTTCTTCTGAAAATGTTTTCTGCATAATATACATAGAGAAAAGTTACACCAGTGTATAGCTCAATGAATTGTTTGAAAGGCATTTAAATGCTATGTAATATCCTGATGCTGAAACACAACAAAGTCATTACTGGAATAACAGGTGAAATCCAAATAAAGTTTGAAGTTTAGTTATTAAGATAGCATTTTTAGTTTCTTGATTTTTGACAGACTGTGAACATTTCAGATGTTCAAATTAGGGGAAATTGGATGAAGTGTGTATAGGAACTTTCCGTACTACCTTTGCCAACACTGTGGAAATCTAAAATTATTCCAAACTAAAAAGGTTTTCTGGAAAAAATAACTTGTGTAACCAGCACTTAGATAAAAAACAAACAAACAAAATAAAACAGAACATTCCAGCGCCATGAAAAAGCGTTTGTACCACATTCCAGTCACTATCCTCTGGAGAATAACCACTTACCTAAAATCTCACAGCATAATTGATTAGACTTAAAAAAAAAATTACAAACGTGGAATCAAACTGTATACAATTACTTATGTTTGGTTTGTTTCACTTCATGTCATGGAAGTTAGACTCAACCTTATTATTTCATGTTACAAAATTTATTTATTCTTATTACTAGAGTGACTATATTTTTTAAGGTAGCATAAATGTATTTATTCATTGTATTACTGGCAGACATTTAGGGTTGTTTTCACATTGCTGCTACTAAGAATAGCATACTATACATGCTATGACTGTTCTTGAACATATATTTGTATTTCTACAGTATATAAAAATAGAAGTAAAATTGCTGGTAAATTGCATAATTTACCTATATTTAGCATTAGTAGGACTCTGCTATTTTGAAAATTCTACATGTGAACATGTGGATTTTGAAATTTATTCTGTTTGGTCAGGCATTTGTATCTTAATGTGAAAATCTGTATATTAGATTACAGATACTGGGCTAAAGCGATTCTCCCTCTTCAGCCTTCCAAAGTGCTGGGAATACAGGTGTGAGCCACCAAGCCTGGCCTGAATTTCTTATTGGATGAAACTATACTATTGTATACCCTAAATTTTAGTATTAAATATGTATTACATAGTCAATAAATTATAGATCAATTTGGTAGTAAGGTGGCCATCATTATGCAAAAGTTGACATTTGTATAGTTTCAAGTTTAAGTAGCACAGGTATTTGCTTGAGTGTCAACTGAACATTATACTGGATTTAAATATGTAAGTTCAGAGGAAAAAGAGAAGTTGCCCTTGGCTGACTTATCCATTCAACATTTTTGTGTGTGTTGTGTGTCTACTGTAAAATGACAATATGACTCAAATCAGATTATCAGATCATTTTGGTATTTTTAAGATCAAGGTGACTTTTATAATATTAGACACAGTTACTGTTACTTTTCTAGCTTTACAATAGACGTATCTCTACTATGTGCTCTCAATTCTGGCAGAGTACTAATGAGTATTAATATGTCACAGAGTGATATATACAGATGATTCTGCCTTAAAGATTATTCCTTAGATAATGATTTTATTGAAAGCAATGACAACTGACAATCAGTAAGATGATTATTAAGGAGTTTTTGCTCAAAGAAATCCTATAAATAGAAGAGAAAGATAGTAATAGAGATAGAACAATAGCAAATGAGAGAGCAAGAGTGAGAGGGGAAGAAGAAGAAGTAGGAGAAAGGAGGAAGAGGAGGGTCAAGAAGAGGAGAGAGAAAGGAATAAAAAGAAGAGAAATATCTATTCATATAGCTATCCAAATATGCATATATGTGTATATATATGTATATGTTATATATAAGTGAGGGTGTACATGTGTATGTGTGTATGTGTTTATATATACACACATATATGTGTATATGTGTGCATATATACATATATACATATGTGTATACATATATACACACATATACAAGTGTGTATATATATTATATATATATAAACACATACACACATATATAAAGAGGGATAAAAGGAATAAGTTGGGCTAAATATTACAGTTCCCATCATTCATCATTCTATACTTTTCAAATAACAATAGAAAATCTTCCAAGCTGACTGACAGTAGAACATGCTTAAAATGATGTAATTTAATTCTGCTTGTCTTTCCTGTGAATACTTTCACTCTGAACCCAATTCCTTCAGTTCCCTTTATGGGGTTTTATAACTAGCATTGTCAAGCTGCTTATATTTCGTTGTTATAATTTACCAAATATGGGCAAGAACATGAACAGACACTTTTCCAGAATAAGACATACATGTGGCCAATAATCATATGAAAAAAAAAAACTCAGTATGACTGATCATTAGGGAAATGCATATAAAAACCACAATGAGTTACCATCTAGCATCAATCAGAATTCACGCCCAAAAATAATAGACGCTGGCAAGATTGTGGAGAAAAAGGACTGCTTATCCACTATTGAGGGTGGCATAAATTAGTTCAGCCATTGCAGAAGACAGTGTGGTGATTCCTCAAAGACCTATAAACAGAAATACCATTCGACCCACCAATCCCATTACTGGATATACACCCAAAGGAATACAAATCATTCTATTATAAAGACATATGCACATATACGTTTACTGCAACACTATTCACAATAGCAAAGACATGGAATCAACCCAAATGCCCATCAATAGTAGACTGGGTAAGAAAAATGTGGTACATATACACCACGGAATACTATGCAGCTATAAAAGGAATGAGTTCCTGTCTTTTGCAGGAATATGAATGGAGCTGGGGGCCATTATCCTTAGCAACCACCCATAGGAACAGAAAATCAAATACTGCATGTTTTCACTTGTAAGTGGGAGCTAAATAATGAGAACATATGGACATATAGAGGAAAACAACACACCTTGGGCTTATTGGAGGGTGGAGGATGGGAGGGAGACGATCAGGAAAATAACTGATTGGTACTAGGCTTAACACCTGAGTGATGAAATAATCTGTACAACAAATCCCCATGACACAAGTTTACCTGTGTAACAAACCTGCACATGTAATCCTGAACTTAAATGAAAGTTAAAAAACCCAAAAGAATGGATACGGCCAATACTTTCATTTTGTTATTCTCAAAACTCAGCAAAGAAAACAAATGAAAGGAAAGAAATGTTAAAGCTAAATGTTACTGCTCTCAAAGAACTTGGTCTTTAATCACCTTCCTCAACCAGATGCACATGCACACAAACACAGACACACACACACACGTACCCACACGCAGAGCAGATACTCACAGGTATTTTGCTTATCTCCATTCCACTAGCGATGCCTCTTACCATCCTCTATTTAGTTACTTGCCTCAATTCATTGATATTTATATCTGTTTCTTTTTTAACAATGCTTATTCCAAGGTAGTGGGAGAATTTTCTCTGCCTCATAAAAATTAATTTATTTTAAGAACCATGTGCATTAGCATGGGAACATGCGTGTCTTCAAGGAAGTCTTTGGCTTCTGTCATAGAATGTAGTCTGTTATTGTTGCTTGGGAAATTATTTCAACATTTTACCATTTTCCCCTTTTATGTTAAAATAGCCTCCAATATTCTGGTTAGAGTAAAACTTTAGAAATTTTAGAAATTTTCTCTTTATGACTCCTTTGTTAGTTTATAATTTACATCTTTTTTAAAATGACAATTTATGCAGATGATTATAATAAAAGTAGTAAGAATAACAACAATGGTTTCAGTGTTAGTAGTAGTACTCCCTATGTAAAGTGAGCTTTCCTGACCTTATCAGTCCAATATTATTTTTTGTACTAACTTATGGACCCCTGTCATAATAAAAGTGAATAGGAATTAAGTTGTCATCCATGTATGACTTATCAAGGGATAAATATTTTATGGAGATTTAGAAAAGGGTTCATTGAAAATTTTAAATGGTTATGAGTATTTATTCAATGAGAGTTTAAAAACGAGATCCCCCGAAATACTTAAATAAAGTAGTCTTTATTTTACATGTACTTTCCAAAAATGTAGAATTTTTGAGAATGTTGGATCAAACAGATTAAACATATACATACTTATTGCATCATAAATCATATTCAGGGGCCAGATTCCAACTCTGCTCAGAAGAAATTCTTAGACTCATAAATTTGGTCATGGAAGATTGTACAAACAAGAATTAATTTTGACATAATTTTAAAAGCATAGAATATAGTTCCAAACTCAATAATTTAAACATAATAGTATTTACAAATCCTGATAACTTTTATACTTTCAACCAGGTCTTAAAATCATGCCATGACTTTTGGAAGAAAAAATTTCCTCACACTCTGCCTGATATGGAAAAAAAAAAACAAAAAACAAAAAACACATTTTAAAACATTTTTAAGGTAGACTTCTTATTAAAGATATTCAATAAATGAACCTGCCTAAGAAAATGAACAAAATTAGAACATTAAAAAATGTTTCCTACATTAGACACATACTTCTGTAAAATTCTTTTGGAGAAAACAAGCCAACAAGGAGCAAGCAGGTAAGCAAACAAAAAGTACCTATAGAAAGATCACTTTAGGTCAGGAGTTCGAGACCAGCCTGACCAACATGGCAAAACTCCATCTCCACTAAAAATACAAAATTTAGCCAGGAGTGGTGGTGCATGTCTGTAATCCCAGCTACTCGGGAGGCTGAGGTGGAAGAATCGCTTGAACCTGGGAGGTGGAGGTTGAAGTGGGCTGAGATCGCTCCACTGCACTCCAGCCTGAGCACCAGAGCAAGACTGCATCTTAAAAATAACAAGAAAAACAGTAAAAGGATAAGACAACATAGGCAGTATTTAATGATCTTTATTATGCTTCTTGAGTTACTGTCATAATTACAATGTTGCATTGTCAAAATGTTTTGCTGTTTCATCATTTACAAAACATTCACATTTAAATGTGGAAGAGAATGTCATATCAGTTGGTGTCTCACTTTAAATTACAATGAGCAAATTGATGCGAGAACAAAAAGGACAATGAATACGCACATTGTTACTCAAGAACCCCAAGCTATATACAAGTAACAATGATAAATGCATAGTTTTGTTTTATTTTTATCTGTCACAAATTATATCATGCATACTACATGGCAGTTACACTGAATTAATTGATCAATCTTTTAAAAACATGGAGATATATATAGAAAATACTTTGTTCAGATGTGACCAGCTTGCAGAAGAAAAATGCATTTTGTATGAGCAGTTTAAAATATATACATATACACATTAAAAAATGAATGGCAATAATGCATAGTAACACCTAAAATGCAACGTGGAGAACAGAAATGAACTAGAGAGCAAAAGGACTTCAACTGTACATAATACATTATTATTATTTTTTAAATATGTCTAAGGACAGTGCAGTATAATATTAAGTAATTAATCTAAGTTGTCAATATAAAATTCTATAATTCCATTGTTTTAGATATTAAATAATCTTCAAATTAATAAAACATGACAAGTCAAAATATGTTTAAAATAGAAGGAGTAAGCAAAAGAAATGAAAGAGATAATTTTAAAATTAATCATCAACATGCATGTAACAAAATTCTAAATACCTGGTAAAGAAGGCTTATCAGTTAGATTTTTAAACACTCAAGCTTTCAATTCAGAAATAACCAAGATTCAATGATTTGGTAAGATTTTTTTTTAATTTATTTATTATTATTATTATTATATTTTAAGTTCTAGGGTACATGTGCATAACGTGCAGGTTTGTTACATATGTATACTTGTGCCTTGTTGGTGTGCTGCACCCATCAACTCGTCAGCACCCATCAACTCGTCATTTACATCAGGTATAACTCCCAATGCAATCCCTCTCCCCTCCCCCCTCCCCATGATATGCCCCAGTGTGTGATGTTCCCCTTCCCGAGTCCAAGTGATCTCATTGTTCAGTTCCCACCTATGAGTGAGAACATGCGGTGTTTGGTTTTCTGTTCTTGTGATAGTTTGCTAAGAATGATGGTTTCCAGCTGCATCCATGTCCCTACAAAGGACACAAACTCATCCTTTTTGATGGCTGCATAATATTCCACGGTGTATATGTGCCACATTTTTTTAATCCAGTCTGTCACTGATGGACATTTGGGTTGATTCCAAGTCTTTGCTATTGTGAATAGTGCCACAATAAACATATGTGTGCATGTGTCTTTATAGCAGCATGATTTATAATCCTTTGGGTATATACCCAGTAATGGGATGGCTGGGTCATATGGTACATCTAGTTCTAGATCCTTGAGGAATCGCCATACTGTTTTCCATAATGGTTGAACTAGTTTACAATCCCACCAACAGTGTAGAAGTGTTCCTATTTCTCCACATCCTCTCCAGCACCTGTTATTTCCTGACTTTTTAATGATTGCCATTCTAACTGGTGTGAGATGGTATCTCATTGTGGTTTTGATTTGCATTTCTCTGATGGCCAGTGATGATGAGCATTTTTTCATGTGTCTGTTGGCTGTATGAATGTCTTCTTTTGAGAAATGTCTGTTCATATCCTTTGCCCACTTTTTGATGGGGTTGTTTGTTTTTTCCTTGTAAATTTGTTTGAGTTCTTTGTAGGTTCTGGATATTAGCCCTTTGTCAGATGAGTAGATTGCAAAAATGTTCTCCCATTCTGTAGGTTGCCTGTTCACTCTGATGGTAGTTTCTTTTGCTGTGCAGAAGCTCTTTAGTTTAATGAGATCCCATTTGTCAATTTTGGCTTTTGCTGCCGTTGCTTTTGATGTTTTAGACATGAAGTCTTTGTCCAAGCCTATGTCCTGAATGGTACTACCTAGGTTTTCCTCTAGGGTTTTTATGGTATTAGGTCTAACATTTAAGTCTCTAATCCATCTTGAATTAATTTTCGTATAAGGAGTAAGGAAAGGATCCAGTTTCAGCTTTCTACTTATGGCTAGCCAATTTTCCCAGCACCATTTATTAAATAGGGAATCCTTTCCCCATTTCTTGTTTTTCTCAGGTTTGTCAAAGATCAGATGGCTGTAGATGTGTGGTATTATTTCTGAGGACTCTGTTCTGTTCCATTGGTCTATATCTCTGTTTTGGTACCAGTACCATGCTGTTTTGGTTACTGTAGCCTTGTAGTATAGTTTGAAGTCAGGTAGCGTGATGCCTCCAGCTTTGTTCTTTTGACTTAGGATTGTCTTGGAGATGCGGGCTCTTTTTTGGTTCCATATGAACTTTAAAGCAGTTTTTTCCAATTCTGTGAAGAAACTCATTGGTAGCTTGATGGGGATGGCATTGAATCTATAAATTACCTTGGGCAGTATGGCCATTTTCACGATATTGATTCTTCCTATCCATGAGCATGGTATGTTCTTCCATTTGTTTGTGTCCTCTTTTATTTCACTGAGCAGTGGTTTGTAGTTCTCCTTGAAGAGGTCCTTTACATCCCTTGTAAGTTGGATTCCTAGGTATTTGATTCTCTTTGAAGCAATTGTGAATGGAAGTTCATTCATGATTTGGCTCTGTGTTTGTCTGTTATTGGTGTATAAGAATGCTTGTGATTTTTGCACATTAATTTTGTATCCTGAGACTTTGCTGAAGTTGCTTATCAGCTTAAGGAGATTTTGGGCTGAGACAATGGGGTTTTCTAAATATACAATCATGTCATCTGCAAACAGGGACAATTTGACTTCTTCTTTTCCTAACTGAATACCCCTGATTTCTTTCTCTTGCCTAATTGCCCTAGCCAGAACTTCCAACACTATGTTGAATAGGAGTGGTGAGAGAGGGCATCCCTGTCTTGTGCCAGTTTTCAAAGGGAATTTTTCCAGTTTTTGCCCATTCAGTATGATATTGGCTGTGGGTTTGTCATAAATAGCTCTTATTATTTTGAAGTACATTCCATCAATACCAAATTTATTGAGTGTTTTTAGCATGAAGGGCTGTTGAATTTTGTCAAAAGCCTTTTCTGCATGTATTGAGATAATCATGTGATTCTTGTCTTTGGTTCTGTTTATATGCTGGATTATGTTTATTGATATGCGAATGTTGAACCAGCCTTGCATCCCAGGGATGAAGCCCACTTGATCATGGTGGATAAGCTTTTTGATGTGCTGCTGGATCTGGTTTGCCAGTATTTTATTGAGGATTTTTGCATCGATGTTCATCAGGGATAGTGGTCTAAAATTCTCTTTTTTTGTTGTGTCTCTGCCAGGCTTTGGTATCAGGATGATGTTGGCCTCATAAAATGAGTTAGGGAGGATTCCCTCTTTTTCTATTGATTGGAATAGTTTCAGAAGGAATGGTATCAGCTCCTCCTTGTACCTCTGGTAGAATTCGGCTGTGAATCCATCTGGTCCTGGACTTTTTTTCCTTGGTAGGCTACTAATTATTGCCTCAATTTCAGAGCCTGCTATTGTTCTCTTCAGGAATTCAACTTCTTCCTGGTTTAGTCTTGGAAGAGTGTAAGTGTCCAGGAAATTATCCATTTCTTCTAGGTTTTCCAGTTTATTTGCGTAGAGGTGTTTATAGTATTCTCTGATGGTAGTTTGTATTTCTGTGGGGTCGGTGGTGATATCCCCTTTATCATTTTTAATTGCGTCGATTTGATTCTTCTCTCTTTTCTTCTTTATTAGTCTTGCTAGTGGTCTGTCAATTTTGTTGATCTTTTCAAAAAACCAACTCCTGGATTCATTGATTTTTTGGAGGGTTTTTTGTGTCTCTATCTCCTTCAGTTCTGCTCTGATCTTAGTTATTTCTTGCCTTCTGCTAGCTTTGGAATGTGTTTGCTCTTGCTTCTCTAGTTCTTTTAATTGCGATGTTAGAGTGTCAATTTTTGATCTTTCCTGCTTTCTCTTGTGGGCATTTAGTGCTATAAATTTCCCTCTGCACACTGCTTTAAATGTGTCCCAGAGATTCTGGTATGTTGTATCTTTGTTCTCATTGGTTTCAAAGAACATCTTTATTTCTGCCTTCATTTCGTTATGTACCCAGTAGTCATTCAGGAGCAGGTTGTTCAGTTTCCATGTAGTTGAGCGGTTTTGATTGAGTTTCTTAGTCCTGAGTTCTAGTTTGATTGCACTGTGGTCTGAGAGACAGTTTGTTATAATTTCTGTTCTTGTACATTTGCTGAGGAGTGCTTTACTTCCAATTATGTGGTCAATTTTGGAGTAAGTACGATGTGGTGCTGAGAAGAATGTATATTCTGTTGATTTGGGGTGGAGAGTTCTATAGATGTCTATTAGGTCTGCTTGCTGCAGAGATGAGTTCAATTCCTGGACATCCTTGTTAACTTTCTGTCTCGTTGATCTGTCTAATGTTGACAGTGGAGTGTTGAAGTCTCCCATTATTATTGTATGGGAGTCTAAGTCTCTTTGTAAGTCTCTAAGGACTTGCTTTATGAATCTGGGTGCTCCTGTATTGGGTGCATATATATTTAAGATAGTTAGTTCTTCCTGTTGAATTGATCCCTTTACCATTATGTAATGGCCTTCTTTGTCTCTTTTGATCTTTGATGGTTTAAAGTCTGTTTTATCAGAGACTAGTATTGCAACCCGTGCTTTTTTTTGTTCTCCATTGGCTTGGTAGATCTTCCTCCATCCCTTTATTTTGAGCCTATGTATGTCTCTGCGTGTGAGATGGGTCTCCTGAATACAGCAGACTGATGGGTCTTGACTCTTTATCCAGTTTGCCAGTCTGTATCTTTTAATTGGAGCATTTAGTCCATTTACATTTAAGGTTAAGATTGTTATGTGTGAACTTGATCCTGCCATTATGATATTAACTGGTTATTTTGCTCGTTAGTTGATGCAGTTTCTTCCTAGCCTCAATGGTCTTTACATTTTGGCATGTTTTTGCAATGGCTGGTACCGGTTGTTCCTTTCCGTGTTTAGTGCTTCCTTCAGGGTCTCTTGTAAGGCAGGCCTGGTGGTGACAAAATCTCTAAGCATTTGCTTATCTGTAAAGGATTTTATTTCTCCTTCACTTATGAAACTTAGTTTGGCTGGATATGAAATTCTGGGTTTAAAATTCTTTTCTTTAAGAATGTTGAATATTGGCCCCCACTCTCTTCTGGCTTGGAGAGTTTCTGCCGAGAGATCTGCTGTGAGTCTGATGGGCTTCCCTTTGTGGGTAACCCGACCTTTCTCTCTGGCTGCCCTTAAGATTTTTTCCTTCATTTCAACTTTGGTGAATCTGGCAATTATGTGTCTTGGAGTTGCTCTTCTCGAGGAGTATCTTTGTGGCGTTCTCTGTATTTCCTGGATTTGAATGTTGGCCTGCCCTACTAGGTTGGGGAAGTTCTCCTGGATGATATCCTGAAGAGTGTTTTCCAACTTGGTTTCATTTTCCCCCTCACTTTCAGGCACCCCAATCAGACGTAGATTTGGTCTTTTTACATAATCCCATACTTCTTGCAGGCTTTGTTCATTTCTTTTTCTTCTTTTTTCTTTTGGTTTCTCTTCTCGCTTCATTTCATTCATTTGATCCTCAATCGCTGATACTCTTTCTTCCAGTTGATCGAGTCGGTTACTGAAGCTTGTGCATTTGTCACGTATTTCTCGTGTCATGGTTTTCATCTCTGTCATTTCGTTTATGACCTTCTCTGCATTAATTACTCTAGCTATCAATTCTTCCACTTTTTTTTCAAGATTTTTAGTTTCTTTGCGCTGGGTACGTAATTCCTCCTTTAGCTCTGAGAAGTTTGATGGACTGAAGCCTTCTTCTCTCGTCTCGTCAAAGTCATTCTCCATCCAGCTTTGATCCGTTGCTGGCGATAAGCTGCGCTCCTTTGCAGGGGGAGATGCACTCTTATTTTTTGAATTTCCAGCTTTTCTGCCCTGCTTTCGCCCCATCTTTGTGGTTTTATCTGCCTCTGGTCTTTGATGAAGGTGACGTACTGATGGGGTTTTGATGTAGGTGTCCTTCCTGTTTGATAGTTTTCCTTGTACCAGTCAGGACCCTCAGCTGTAGGTCTGTTGGAGATTACTTGAGGTCCACTCCAGACCCTGTTTGCCTGGGTATCAGCAGCAGAGGCTGCAGAAGATAGAATATTGCTGAACAGCTAGTGTACCTGTCTGATTCTTACTTTGGAAGCTTCCTCTCAGGGGTGTACTCCACCCTGTGAGGTGTAGGGTGTCAGACTGCCCCTAGTGGGGGATGTCTCCCAGTTAGGCTACTCAGGGGTCAGGGACCCACTTGAGCAGGCAGTCTGTCCGTTCTCAGATCTCAACCTCTGTGTTGGGAGATCCACTGCTCTCTTCAAAGCTGTCAGACAGAGTTGTTTGCGTCTGCAGAGGTTTCTGCTGCTTTTTGTTGTTGTTGTTTAGCTGTGCCCTGTCCCCAGAGGTGGAATCTACAGAGACCGGCAGGTTTCCTTGAGCTGCTGTGAGCTCCACCCAGTTCGAGCTTCCCAGCAGCTTTGTTTACCTACTTAAGCCTCTGCAATGGCGGGCGCCCCTCCCCCAGCCTCGCTGCTGCCTTGCGGTTAGATCGCAGACTGCTGTGCTAGCAATGAGGGAGGCTCTGTGGGCATGGGACCCTCCCGGCCAGGTGTGGGATATAATCTCCTGGTGTGCCTGTTTGCTTAAAGTGCAGTATTGGGGTGGGAGTTACCCGATTTTCCAGGTGTTGTGTGTCTCAGTTCCCCTGGCTAGGAAAAGGGATTCCCTTCCCCCTTTCACTTCCCAGGTGAGGTGATGCCTCGCCCTGCTTCAGCTCTCGCTGGTCGGGCTGCAGCAGCTGACCAGCACCGATTGTCTGGCACTCCTTAGTGAGATGAACCCAGTACCTCAGTTGAAAATGCAGAAATCACCGGTCTTCTGTGTCGCTCGCGCTGGGAGTTGGAGACTGGAGCTGTTCCTATTCGGCCATCTTGCTCCGCCCCCCCCGATTTGGTAAGATTTTATAAGAAACAGATTTTAGAAGTAGCAAAGCAGCACTGGGTCATAAAACCAGATTAGCTTCAATTTTTCGAAACGAAATAATTATAAAAATTTTACTTTTCTGATGCATATGTGAATACTAATCATAACCAATATTTCAATGATTTTAAGAAATAAAATATTTTTCACATTTCTAACATAATGTTAATTGCATTCTATTAATTGTTTCCTTACTCATTTTTATGTTATATAGAATTTCAAACACTAAAGAAGCATGATTTTAAATTTTCTTAAAAAGTCCCATTTCAGCTTCTTGAGCTACTATACTGTATTTATATTGTATTTGAAGCTCACAGGTAGGACTATTAAATACTATTATACTGTATTTGAAGAAAAAACAGAAAATACAAATTGGCCAAAATGAAAGAAAAAACTTACAAGTAAATTTATACCTCTGTTAACTTTTGTAACCATATTTTTTCCATGGAGTATGTGATGAAATATTTCCTATTACAAACATGTTTCCAGATGTAATACACATAACCATCCCATAGCCAGCTTTTTATAATGTAAAATAAATGTTTTTGAAATGTAAATATTTGTATGTATTCATTGTTTTACATTTTAAAACATATAGCACCCCATTGTTATTTAATCCTCTTTGTATTGCTTATTTGTTTCTTCAACTTTTTACTATTTTAAATAATATTCTATTATTCAGATACAAATGAAAACTAATCACATTCTTATATTAAACTCTACATTAATGATTATATCATAGCATATGCATACTTTAAATTGACATATTTGGACAATTGTTCTATAGAAAATTGTAGTAATTCACATTTTTTTGCATATTGTAATTTTGTCTCTCTTTTAAATAGAATTTCTAGTTTTATAAAATTCTTACTCTATGTTGTGAGAAGTCTTTCTTCACATACCCACCATATTCAAAGTCTTGGCTTCCTGAGATCAACATTAAATGTTTTCTATACTTCCAAAATATCTCCCGACTGACATAGTAATTACTAAAAATCCAACAAAAAGATCCTAATTCACTTTCTGAGACTCAAATAAATTATTATCAATTCCTTCAGAAAAAATTCCTACTTGTGTATCTTTTACTTTGCATAGAGTATAAAGATCAATTTGAAGAGAATTGGCAGCTTCAAAATCTATCCAAGAACTTAGTATACCTATCCATTCGTTTAGATCTTTATTTTCAGTAATGTTTTGCAGTTTTAAGTACACAAAATTTTACAAATATTTGAATAAACTGATGCTCAGATATTTTATTTTAAGATGATAATGATAATGGTATTTTCTGATACCAATTTTCAGTTGTCACTTTATTATTTATAAGTATAATTGCTTATTTGTTAGCACGTTGTTCTTGTCTTCAGTAGCCTCACTTAACTGCTCTCAAGCTTGTAAAATGTTTCTTTTTGGTTTCATTGGGCATTTTAGTAACTTTTTTTAACACAAAAAAAGTCATCAAAAAATTGAGAACATTTTATTCTACCCATTCATTTTTTATTATTCTTTATTTCTTTCCCTTGTCTATTGCACTAGCTAGGACTGTGAAAAAATGATGAGAACAGATAGATATATTTTGTTTCTCTTCTGAGGAGGAAAACATTTGGTCTATAACTATTAAGTATAATGTTAGCTATTTATTTTTATTATAGTATTTAAGATTGAGAAATTTTCTTCTCCTATTGGCTTTCTGAGAGTTTAAATTATAAATGGTACTGAGTGATGGTAAATTTAATTTTTTCCCTGCAAGGATTGAGAGGATAATTATATATTGTACTTATATTTCAAAGTGTAGTAATATTCAAAATTATATCAATTAGTGTTAAATGTTAAAAACAAACATACTTTATTAGAAAACAGTATTTGATCATATTTTTCTTCTTAATTGATTGCTAATGTTTTGTTCAGTATTCTTTAGTCCATAGTCCCAAAGCATCATATGTCATATCCCAAAGCTATGACCTGTAAGTTTCTTTCCTCTTACTTTTTCAGTGTTGCTATCAAAGTAATTTTAGCATCCTCATATGACTAAGAAAGTACACATTATATACTCAGGATATTTAATGGGAATAAAGGTATTTCTTTTCAAGGCTTCATCTAATTCATTAATAAAGTTTTCTGAGTCTTGAGTTTTCTTTATGTCAAGGTTTATAATTACAAGTTCATTAAAAATATGTGCTATTACTGATCTTTTCTTTTTATTCTTAACTCATTTTGGTAATATGTGACTTCTGATAAAGTTACACATTTTTACCTACATTGCCAAATGTATTGACATAAAATATTTAAGAATATTTCTGGATTATTATTTCTTATTGTAGGATTTGTTCTGATGGCCCCTTGTTTATCCTCAACTTCTACAAATATTCATTTCTTTTTAATTTCTGCTAAGTCTAATTAGTCATTTAAAAATTGTTTTTGAGAATTTTAGCCTTTTATTTCCTTCTTTGCTCTACTCAATATATGTTAGTTATTTTTCTCTCTAGTGGAAAACTTACATTATTGATTTAAAACTTTTTTCTTTTCTGATAAAACGTTTTAAAGCCACTATTTTTGCTGTATGCACCGCTTTAACTGTGTCTCATAAATTATGTTATGTTGTACATTCGTATCCTTCTAATTTATTTTTAAGGACCTTTTTTTTACAAGCGTATAGTTTTTCAACTATGAATATAATTACTCCATTTTCTTATGCTTAAGATTTTCATTATATGTGGTTTTTATCATTTTCCTGTGAAGTGGGATTTTGGTGAAAAGCATCTAATTTGAGTGTCTTTTAGTTATTTAGTACATTTAATATAAATTCATTTGATTATTTCTAAAGTTGAATTTTGATATGCTTTTATGCTGTCTGCTTTCAATATCACCTGTCTCTTCTTTGGTATTTTTTCAATCTTTAATGCATTTTTTGGACCAAATAATTTTTAGTATTTTTATACTCTTTCATCAGATTAATATGTAACCAAATTTCACTGAATATTGTCAGTGTTCTTTTTACCTTTTTCTCAACTGTTTAAAACATGCATCTTTATCATAATCTACCTTAAAATAATACTATAGAAATGCAAGTAATGTTAAACTCTTATACTGTTATACTTTCATTTCTACTCTTTTAACTCTTGATTGACTACTGTCATATGATTTACTTCTACATATATTATTAACTCTATAAATCATTGTAGTTTTTGCTCCAGTCTGTCAATTATTTATTAAAAATTGAAAAAAAATTAGTTATCTAAAAGTGTATAATGAATTACCACAAACGAAGAGGCTCAAAATAATACATATTTATTGTATCACAGTTTCTGTGCATTGGGAAAATAGATATAACTTTTTAGATTCTCTTCTTTAGGTTTTCACACAAGGCGCCAATCAAGGTAACATCAAGGAATGAATTATCCTGAGTCTTTGACTCAGCGAGACTTAACCACTTGCAAGCTCACGTATTTGCTGGAAAAAAATGCAGCTCCTCAAAACTTGTTGGACAGAGGGTCTCAGTTTCAAGCTGACTGTTGACAAGAGAACATCTTCAGTTCCTTGTCAGATGTTGCTCCAACATGGCAGCTGACTTCATCCAAACCAAGGAAGGTGCTCATGTAACAGAGTCTGCAAGCCTACATAAGTCATGGTCCCATGTAACCTAGACACAAAAGTGACTTCCTAGAACCTGTACAATTTCTATTCATGATAAGGAAGTCACACATTTTGCCCACGTTACAGAGGAGACAGATTACACAAAGATGTGAATATTAAAGGGTGGAGATCATGGGAAGACATCTTAAAGATTACTACTATAATGTATTTTATATTTATTTATATATTTATACTTTCTAAGTATTTTCATTATCTATGGAGACACAATTTTCTATCATGTAACATTTTCTTTCCATGAGAATAATTTTCTGTAACATTTCTAATACTGTTGTTCTGCTTACAATATACATTTCATTATTATTCAGTTCTTTCTTTTTTATTTTCTCCAAAAATCCAATTATACTCCCATTTCTAAATTGTATTTTCACTCATTTAAAATATTAAGTTATTTTTATCTTTATTCTTCTACCCTTTTTGCACCCTTTCCACATGTGTGTATTTTAATACTTGAAAACACTTTTAATACAACTTTAACATTTTTGTCTTCTAGCTTCATCATCTGTCTCATTTCTGGAATTCTTTGTATCATATTACATTTTTTATGGATTATATAGTTCTGCTTTTTGCATGCCCATTTTTTTTTTAATCTCTGTTGTTGTTCATTGTATTTTTATTATTGGATTATGGTTTGGAAATATTACATAGTCTGGCTCTCAACTTTGTTTCTTCTGTTTTTAGTGCCAGACTTTTTTTGGTACCAGTCTTTTTTTGGCAGGCAAATAAATTTTTGCCTGCCCACAACTTTTATACTAGGTTTTATCTCCCTGCAGCTTCCTTCACTTTGTAAAGTGATTTTCAAAGGATGGGCATTTATTTTATTTCATTCTAGGTATAATTCAACCTAACTACTAAGACGTATCACACTCTATAGTCTCCATTGTATACCTCAAATGATTAAGTACTTTCTATTCTGATTAGGCAGAGCTCAAATGTCCTCCGCTTTGTGTAATTTCTGAAATTTTAGTTTACATCTGTCCTGTCATTCTTTAACTACCTTGTGGCTTTTCAATTTATATCCAGAGAAGGTAGAACCCAGCAAAGACTTAAAGGGTCCTTACAAATATTGATGGAGCCTTTATTTGCATAAGAAATAAAATCTTTCCTGCAACTTCTATTAGCCTCATCTTCCATGCATTTCTATCTCCATCTCTTTACCTCATCCAGTTTGGCAATTTGGATTTGGATTTCCTTTCCCTGTGCCTGCATTACAGGGGCTGTCTGTAAGTGTTAGAAAGCTGAAGCAATGAGAGGATTAACCTCATTTTCCCTTCTCTCAGAGATCACGGTTCTGCACTTTTGTCCATTGCTTTAAAATATTGTTTTATATATTTGCCTATTTTCTAGTTGTGTAAAGAAGAATATATTTTTCTCATTGGTCAGATATCCAAAAACTATATTTTGATACAGTTTTTGTGAATATGCTTATTACCATATCATTGAATTATGTTATGTGAGTGTTGAAAAGTTCTGAGTTTATATGTTTATTTTGTATATTAGGAAACAACTTGGTGTTCTAAAAGAGTCAGCATTCCTTAGAGAGTAACACATTCTGTGATTAGAATAGATAAACATGAGTCATCTCTTTGTAGGTAAAGAGCAAGAATGGTTTTTAAGCTATCCAAAAATAGTGTTTATGATAGAGTCTACCTTGAAGATATTACTACTATTATTTATATAATTTAATAGTTTCAACTGGCAAGAGTTGAAATAGCAGTTTCTTGTGAAAAGTGATCAAAATAGGGAAAAGAATTTATTTATATAAGTAATATGCAATACTTCGTGATGTTCAAATTAAACACACTTTCATTACTGGGGATTTTTTAGTAATTGTTTTTATGATAATGGGCATTATTTAGTTTTCTACCTTATATGCAATGAATATTTTTAAAAGACTAAAATGATAAGAACAATTAACTTAACAGTGAGGGGAGAGAGTAGACTTCAACAATTGTCCTTCAGTGACCTTGAATTCTATGTCTTCCAGTGGCACTGTATCTGAGAAATTAATCTTTGATTCATGTAGCTTATTGAATTAACTCAGAATGTGTTGGAGTTGTTAGGCATTTTTTGCACTTTTCGAGACAGCAAGAACCTTCTAGCTAAAGCCTCTAGAACAATAAGAGGAATCTTTAGAAATTTAAGGATGAGTGAGTTTCTTGAAGAACCTGATTGTATCTCAACCTTCATTAGATGATGATGATTGGCAGTTGTCTGTTTTGAATTGAAACATTGTATATGCTGGTATCTGATTGAAGTATTATAATATATACCTTGACTCAGTAGTTCTCTATAAACAAAGTACCATTGTTTTTCTATACTACAAGAACTTTTATCATTTACCTGTTATGTTACTGTATTTTTCTCAATCACATCTCTCACGATACTGTATCATAGAGGCTAAATATAAATTAATTATTTAAACTGTCTCCCCACTCTAGTGAGAAAAGTGTATTGACATAAAGAAAAGGTTTACATGAAATATATCATGTATCCTATACTATATACTCTACAGAAATAAACTATTAAAGCATTGATTTTAATTTTATACAGTTCTGATTTTGTGGTGTTTAGGATCAAATATCATTTTTTAAACAAAGGCATTTTCTTCTACAATGCAGTTTAGTATGAAGCACAAAAGTCAACACTTTATATGACCAAAATCATGATTTATTGATGCAGTGTTTGAATAGCACAAAAAATTGCAAATTACAAAAGTAATTTCTTAGGCAGAAAGGAGAAATAACATCTGGATGATTTTAGCTCTAGAGAGATATATTAAAAGTTTCTTCATGATTTATATAAATTGCATGATTAGTTAAGTAATTTCTCCCAAACTAATTTTGATTTCACAGTATTTGCAAGAAGAACTGGAATTCAAATAACATCATAGTTTTATATGAATATGGGTATACATCTGCTGCCATTATCTATAAATGATGGTTTAGTACACCTGGATAGGATGAAGTAATTGTTACAGACTGAATTGTGTTACTCCAAAATTCACATCAAAACTCTAAATTCTCTAAATGCAGGCATTTTTAATTGTGAATATATGTAAAGATAAGGCCTCTAAAGAGGAAATTAAATAAAAACAAGTTATTAGAGTTGATCTTGATTCAATCTGACTAGATCAAGAAAAAGAAATTAAGACACCCAGGGAGACACCGTTTACTCACACAGAAAAACACATCTCATAAGGACATAGGGAGAAAGTGGCCATCTGCAAGTCAAAGAGAGATGCCTCAGAAGACATCAAACCCACCGATATCTTAATCTCGAACTTCTTAACACTCAAAACTGTGTGAAAAATAAATTTTGATTACTTAAGCTGTCCAGTCTGTGGTATTTTGTTACAGTGGTCTTAACAAACTAATACAGTAATTATATTCCTAAATGTTCTTAAATTCTTTATAATTAACTGTCATAGCTATGAATAAACACCAACTTAGTGACATCCATTCTACATAAAATATTAACTCTACAATTTTCTCAGGTTTTGATATACATTTCATGTTTATTAGAATATAGCTTCCAAACATGAATTAATGTAGAAACATGTATTTTTTGAATAATTTTCCTTGACTATGTTAGAAATAGTGAAGTTCATTTTTAGCTCCCACCCCATTGTAAAAAAAAAAAAAAATGCTACTATAACCACATTTTTGGAAGGGTCAGGTCTAATTTTAAAGTAGTCAAATATGATTATAATGTATAAAGTGTGAATAGCTTTTTTTCCCTTTTTGTTATGGAGTGGAGTTTAAGTTCTTTTAAATTTTATTTTAAGTTTTTGAATAGCTAATATTTACAAGATTATGGCAGCTGACTGTAACTAGACTCCTTTGTAAACATTCTGATGATATTTACTAGGTAGAAAACCCAGAGATTTCTTTATCAAGATATTTTTAACAGAATCCTTATATTTAATTTAGAATGGGTTGCTGTAAGTAATACCAGAATTTATGGATTTATTAAAAACAGCTGGAGAGAAGTTTACCACATAGTTCTTCCTCTGAAGAGTGATCAACCAAGAACAGACAGTCTCTAACTTATGATAGTTCAACTCATGAATGTTTATATTACCACAGTTTGAAAGTAGCATGCATTCAGTAGAAACTGTAAGTGTCCGTATAACCATTTTGTTTTTCTCTTTCAGTATAACGTTCAATAAATTACACGATATAGTCAACCCTTGATAATTTTAGCTCTAGAGAGATACATTAAAAATAAGCTTTGTGTTAGATTATTTTTTCCAAGTGTTCTGAATATGTTTTATTATTATTATTATTATGCTTTAAGTTCCAGGGTACATGTGAACAATGTGCAGGTTTGTCACATGTGTGTACATGTGCCATGTTGGTGTGCTGCACCCATTCAGTTGTCATTTACATTATGTATATCTCCTAATGCTGTCCCTCTCGTCTCCCCCTACCCCATGTCAGGCCCCCGTGTGTGGTATTCCCCACCCTGTGTTCAAGTGTTCTCATTTTTCAGTTCCCACCTATGAGTGAGAACATGCAGTGTTTGATTTTCTGTCCTTGCAATAGTTCGCTCAGAATGATGGTTTCCAGCTTCATCCATGTCCCTAGAAAGTACATGAACTCATCCTTTGTTTTGACTGTATAGTATTCCACGGTGTATGTGTGCCACATTTTCTTAATTCAGTCTAACATTGATGGATGTTTGGGTTGGTTCCAAGTCTTTACTATTGTGAATAGTACCGCAATAAACATATGTGTGCATGTCTTTATAGCAGCAAGATTTATAATCCTTTGGGTATATACCCAGTAATGGGATGGCGGGGTCAAATGTTATTTCTATTTCTAGATCCATGAGGAATCGTCACACTGTTTTTCACAATGGTTGAACTAGTTTACAGTCCCACCAACAGTGTAAAAGTTTCCTATTTCTTCACATCCTCTCCAGCACCCATTGTTTCCTGACTTTTTAATGATCGCCATTCTAACTGGTGTAAGATGGTATCTCACTGTGGTTTTGATTTGCATTTCTCTGATGGCCAGTGATGATGAGCATTTTTTCATGTGTCTGTTGGCTGCATAAATATCTTCTTTTGAGAAGTGTCCATTCATATCCTTTGCCCACTTATTGATGGGGTCCTTTTATATTTTCTAGTAAATTAGTGTAAGTTATTTGTAGATTATGGATATTAGCCCTTTGTCAGATGGGTAGGTTGCAAAAATTTTCTACCATTCAGTAGGTTGCCTGTTCACTCTGATGGTAGCTTCTTTTGCTGTGCAGAAAATCTTTGGTTTAATTAGATCCCATTTCTCAATGTTGGCTTTTGTTACCATTGCTTTTAGTGTTTTAGACATGAAGTCCTTGTCCATGCCTGTGTCCTGAATTTTATTGTCTGTTTTCTTCGAGGATTTTTATGGTTTTAGGTCTGACAGTTAAGTCTTTAATCCATCTTGAATTAATTTTTGTATAAGGTGTAAGGAAGGGATCCAGTTTCAGCTTTCTACATTTTTCCAGCCATTCCAGCACCGTTTATTAAATAGGGAATCCTTTCCCCATTTCTTGTTTTTGTCAGATTTGTCAAACATCAGATGGTTGTAGATGTGTGGTATTATTTCCGAGGACTCTGTTCTGTTCCATTAGTCTATATCTCTGTTTTGGCACCAGTACCATGCTGTTTTGGTTACTGTAGACTTACAGTAGATTTTAAAGTCAAGTGGCATGATGCCTCCAGCTTTGTCCTTTTGGCTTAGGATTGTCTTGGCAATGCAGGCTCTTTTTTTTCCATATGAATTTTAAGGTAGTTTTTTCCAATTCTGTGAAGAAAGTCATTGGTAGCTTGATGGGGATGGCATTGAATCTATAAATTACCTTGGGCAGTATGGCCATTTGCACAATATTGATTCTTCCTATCCATGAGCATGGAATATTACTCCATTTGTTCATGTCCTCTTTTATTTTGTTGAGCAGTGGTTTGTAATTCTCCTTGAAGAGGTCCTTCACATCGCCTGTAAGTTGGATTCCTAGGTATGTTATTCTTTTTGAAGCAATTGTGAATGGGAGTTCACTCATGATTTGGCTCTCTGTTTGTCTGTTATTGATGTATAGGAATGCTTGTGATTTTTGCACATTGATTTTGTATCTTGGGACTTTGCTGAATTTGCTTATCAGCTTATGGAGATTTTGGGCTGAGATGATGGGGTTTTCTAAATATAAAATCTTGTAATCACAAACAGGGACAATTTGACTTCCTCTTTTCCTAATTGAATACCATTTATTTCTTTCTCCTGCCTGATTGCTCTGGCCAGAACTTCCAACACTATGTGAAAAGGAGTGGGAGAGAGGGTAGGGCATCCCTCTCTTGTGCCAGTTTTCAAAGGGAATGCTTCCAGAATTTGGCTGTGAAACTGTCTGGTCCTGGATTTTTTTGGTTGGTAGGCTCTTAATTATTGTCTCAATTTCAGAGCCTGTCATTGATCTATTCAGGGATTCAACTTTTTCCTGGTTTAGTCTTGGGAGAGTGTATGTGTCCAGGAAGTTATCCATTTCTTCTAGATTATCTACTTCATTTGTGTAGAGGTGTTTATAGTATTCTCTGATGGTAGGTTGTATCTCTGTGGGATCGGTGGTAATATCCCCCCAGCCAAACTAAGCTTCATAAGTGAAAAAGAAATAAAATCCTTTACAGAGAAGCAAATGTTGAGAGATTTTTGCCACCACCAGGCCTGCCTTACAAGGAATCCTGAAGGAAACACTAAACATGAAAAGGAACAACCGGTACCAACCACTGCAAAAACATGCCAAATTGTAAAGACCATCGATGCTAGGAGGAAACTGCATCAACTAATGAGCAAAATAACCAGCTAACATCATAAGGACAAGATCAAGTTCACACATAACAATATTAACCTTAAATGTAAATGGGCTAAATGCTCCAATTAAAAGGCTGGCAAATTGGACAGAGTCAAGACCTATATGTGTGCTGTATTCAGGAGACCCATCTCAAGTGCAGAGACACACATAGGCTCAAAATAAAGGGATGGAGGAAGATCTACCAAGCAAATGGAAAACAAAACAAACAAAAAAAAGCAGGGGTTGCAATTCTAGTCTCTGATAAAGCAGACCTTAAATCAACAAAGATCAGAAGAGACAAAGAAGGCCACTACATAATGGTAAAGGGATCAATTCATCAGGAAGAGCTAACTATCCTAAATATATATGCACCCAATACAGGAGCACCCAGTTTCATAAAGCAAGTCCTTATAGACTTACAAAAACACTTAGACTCCCACACAATAATAATGGTAGACTTTAACACCCCACTGTCAACATTAGACAGATCAACGAGACAGAAAGCTAACAAGAATATACCAGAATTGAACTCAGCTCTGCACCAAGTGGACCTAATAGACATCTACAGAGCTCTCCACCCCAAATCAACAGAAGATACATTCTTCTCAGCACCACATCACACTTATTCCAAAATTGACCACATAGTTGGAAGTAAAGCACTCCTCAGCAAATGTACAAGAACAGAAATTATAACAAACTGTCTCTCAGACCACAGTGCAATCAAACTAGAACTCAGGATTAAGAAACTCAATCAAAACCGCTCAACTACATGGAAACTGAACAACCTGCTCCTGAATGACTACTGGGTACATAATGAAATGAAGGCAGAAATAAAAATGTTCTTTGAAATCAATGAGAACAAAAACACAACATACCAGAATATCTGGGACACATTTAAAGCAGTATGTAGAGGGAAATTGTAGCACTAAATGCCCACAAGAGAAAGTAGGAAAGATCTAAAATCGACACCCCAACATCACAATTAAAAGAACTAGAAAAGTAAGAGCAAACACATTCAAAAGCTAGCAGAAGGCAAGAAATAAATAAGATCAGAGCAGAACTGAAGGAGATAGAGACACAAAAACCCTTCAAAAAATAATGAATCCAAGAGCTGGTTTTTGAAAAGAACAACAAAATTGATAGACCGCTAGTAAGTCTAATAAAGAGGAAAAGAGAGATGAATATGTTTAAAGTAGAGGAGGCTAAGTTATGATGCTCAGTAGGTTAGATGTATTAAATGCATATTTGACTAATGTACCATGGGTTTACAGGGATGTAACCCCATCATAAGTTAAGGAGAGGAGCATATGTATAACAAAGTAACATGCCCCAAAACTGAGTTGCTTCATCTGAGATGATGTATAATGTCCCCTTTAACAGTGCTCATCTGTTACTTTCAAACTAACTTGCATCACAGTTGTAGGAAAATGAAATTTAGGGACCTGCATTTATATAGATCAGGTCTTCTTCAGGAAAAAAAAAAAGTCACATTCCTATTTAGTCTCTACTTGTACCATTGGATTACATTTTGTTAATTTGGAGTAATCAAAATTTGTTGTTGAATAAAAAATATACTTCAAGTGACTCTTTCTTAACAACTCAACACTTTTAATACTGCATTATAAATTCAATGCAGCTATGGCATTGTCTTTTACAACCATGCAATCTAATGTCCAATACATTTTTCTGACAGGAGGAGAAAAGGAAATGAAAGAGATGTAAAAAAAAATGATGACAACATTTTGTTAGAATTACTCTCTCCGTATCCTTGGTATGAAGTTCCAAATGGCTTTAGGAATATTGTAGTAGACAAATCTTCCCAATGCAATTTGGAAGAAATCTCTTTAGACCTAGGAAACTGGCAACGTGCATAGGTAGGAAATTTCAAGCAGAAATAACTTTAGCAAAATCTATAATTGGTAATTGTTACATGGGTTTCAAATAACAGAATGGAGAGGAAGACATTGACGGTATAATTAATAGCACATTATTGACCTCTAAAATGGTGAGAAATAGCCATTGTGACAACTATACCTTTGGAGAATCAGGTCAATTTTGAATACATTCAATTTAATTAATGCTGATATTTAAATAATGCAGAGATTAGGGGAACCAAACCTCTCTGCATTACAAAATCTGTATGTAACTTCGATTCCCCCAAAATCTAACCATTAATAGCCTATTATTGACTAGAAGTTTACTAATAACATGAACAATTAACATATACTTTGTATGTTATATGTATTATTTACTGTATTCTTATAATAAACTAGGGGAAAGGAAATGTTAAGAAAATCATAAGGAAAATAAATTATATTTACTCATCATAAATGGAAATTGATCATTATAAGGGTCTCCATCCCTGTCGTCCTCACATTGAATAAGTTGAGGTGAAGGAGGATGAGGAGAGGTTGACCCTGTTGTCTCAGAGGATGCAAATCCCTGTGCAGGTGAATATGCACACTTCAAACTGATGCTATCGAAAGGTCAACTGTACAGAAGTCCAAATTTTGAGTCAAAAATTATTTAAAAGAAGACTGAATTGTCACTTTAGTTAACATCATAGAATATAAAAACAATTGACTGAAGGATGGGAATGAACTCAGCCAATCCCTGACATTTAAGTTCTTTTTAATGATATGGGCCAGAGGGCATAAGGAATTACAAGATATGAAATGGCAATGTATACTAATCACTATGAGTAGAGAGAATATTCTAGAGTAAGTGGGTAAATTATAGTGATACTGTGGTGAATTCTACCATTTCACTTAAATTGAGAATTGGAAAACGTCAGTGCAGAAAACATTCTGGGGTTGTGTTTCTTAACCAGAATGCATAATTGAGGTGGTTATTATGCAGGGATTGAGGATTCTGTCTCTATTATTCTCTAATGGAGACCAGTCAAATTTACTCTTTACCCAATTTTAAGTGGGTATATTAAATATGAACTTGTGGAAGGGCCCAGTCCCTCCCTATAATAAATTTTAAACAATTCAGAAATCTGGGAAGGAAGCAAGAAGTCACCACTATAATACAGGTAATGGTGGAAGTGGGAGCTTTGATTCTTACTAACTTCTTTTCTGATTTCCCCAGCTGATCGGTATGCAAGTCAGAAAGTACATAAAGAGTGGGAGTGGACGATTAAGGATGAACACAATTGGTTTTCTTAATACCTTCAGCCATACTTAGCATGGTAAGTAATGTACAATAAGGTTATTGACTGAGACATTTGTATTAAGCTTAGTCATTGTATTTTCCATTTTATTTCTGAGTTCAGCTAAGAACAATTTCCATGTATGTTGAATAGACTTCAGGACACATTATATTTTTGCCAAAGAGGTATTTGAATTTACTTTTGTACTGTCACAATCTAGTGGATCAAGACTTAGACTTGATAGCTCTTAAGGATAAATGGGTGTACTGCATAAACATTATCATAATAATTGCTTCCTTGGGAAGCAAAAACACTAGAAGGTTTAGGGGCTTTAATTACCCATAGGACAAATAGGGGGTCGGTAATAAGTTTAGTTATTTTTCTTTCTTTATAATTTGTTTTCTTATGTCCAACCTTGAGACTATAGAGGAATATATCACTGCACAATGAATGACCCGTTTTACTGAATTTGGCCAAGTACAAGATGGTGCTGAAAGACAATGGAAATCAGGTTGCCACTGCCTCCTGCTATTTCAGAGTTTGATCTTTCTCTTATATCAATTGTAAAAGTGGATAGAATATTAATATTAATATTTATTTTAAAAAGTGACAATAGAATTCAGAGAGTTTAAAAGAGTGGGTATAGAGGTGAAATACAGGTTGCATGTCAGTAATGGCTCTCTTTTGTTGCTTTGGAAGGACTGCTTATGAGACAGTCCTTATGGCATAATCAGACCTTCCTGTACTTAGGGCTAGAATATACCCAGTTGACAGTTTCATTTGACCTGAAATAATGTCGGGTGAATACTATTTGCCTAAATGGTACCAATAGTATGAATTTTGGCTTTTCTCATTTAAAATAGTTTTTCTTTGCTACTTCAACTTTTTTTGGTTTACATTTTTTGATGATATTAGTCAAAGACTTTGCATCTCTCTATATACTGATTTCAACCAGCTAAGATAGATTACCTAATAAAAGAGGGAAATAAAACAGGTTTTTCAGCAAATTGAATCCAGAAAAGTGTGTCATATCAAAAATATTGTTTAAATATTCAAAATAAAAAATGTTTAGCTTTTCAAAAATAATTTGAGAAAATATTCTGATGAGCAAAAAGGCAATAAAATGCTAAAATATTTAGTATAAGTGAGTCTTTTGATGATAACCTCTCAACATTCTCTAGGTTCCATCACATTCTTGTGCATATTTTTATCTCCCTTAACCAGGAAAGAACTTTTCCCCTTAAACTTAGCAATAGATGTGTTCATATACATAGAAAATATAAAGAAATGTGACTTCTTCTCTACTAATAAAGACATTTATAAAATTTAATCAGAGTCATAAAAGTAATTATTTCACATACAGGAATCTGACTATGGGTAACCAAACTGTAATTTTTGATCTGTTATAATTTTGCAATTTAACTTTAAGTAGAATTAACCAATTTATTGATAATTTTATGTATTTGGAATTATCAGTCTTTATGCCTATTTTATATATTTGTTTAAATCAAGTATTTGTTTAAATACTTGATTTCAGAGACACGATTTTGATAAATCATTTTTTAATGGTAAAAATATCTGTAATTATTGTATTCCAAGGGTAGTGGGTGTAGATTGTTGATTTGTTTATGTAGAGTAGTTTGTACTATACTAGAGTTGGGGTTTTTGTCCAGTAATGTAAAGCTGCAAGCTAAATATTATCAAGGTAATATATATTTAAAATAATTGGTTATTTACATGTAATAATAATGTAAAGTTTTATAGTGAAATGCATATAGTAAATGTATAGCTTTACAGTATATACCATTCTTCCGAAGAAGTATGTGTAAAAGTTGTGGTAAACAATGTATCAGACAAGGATATGAGAATGAGAAAATTCAGTATTGAATACTTGGACTAACCTTAGTTTTTCAAAATACTAGTTACAATTTTTTATTACCATAAGCTTTGTGAAAAGTAATGACCATGTAAAACTGTCTGTTTCTGTAAGATAAAAAAGAACAAAATTTAAAAATATATATATATTCTGGTGACCTCAGAGGCACTGAGTTTTAAAAACATGTGGATAGTATCTAAGTAACAAAATCCTTCCTACTTCCTATGTTTGTGCTAATATTAAATGAGAAGGACGTACTATAAAGGTAATGACTAATAGACTTAGTATGACCTTAAATGTATTCCCTTTACAATTTATTTGTTATGGAAAATTAATTGTTTCACTTTCATTTAAAAAATCATTTATCTGACTTTCTTAATGCACATTCATGTAAATATTGGATAGATTCCCTTACTAGGCAAAGATATTCAGATCTTAACATCTAGATTTTTTCATTGCATACATCCAAAGTGTTAATTAGTAAAGCTTGAATTTCACAGACTCGTATTTAAACCCAAGAAACAATATTATTTTTAACAAAAATAACAATCAACTAATAAACACAATATTTGAAGAAGTATAGGGTCATTTATGCTTTTACTTGTTTTTCCTCTTCTTCCTCTAGTGCCTGTAATATTTTCCACTTTCTTTTCATTCTCATTCTTAATTTCTCATGCTTTGAACTGATATTATCCTCTTGGACACTGTCACAGTTCAAATTCATTGCTCCTCTCCACTTCAATAGTGGACAGAAAACATAGTGACTTCCTCTACAGCCATGGTTCAGGATTTAAATTCTGTCCTTTCCATCAAATAAAGCATACCATATTGATATTATAACCAATATACAGGGACTGTGGAAATATCATATCCTAATATAGGACTTGGACACTATTTAATAAATTAGTGAATCAGTTAAAGAATTGATTTTTAAAAAGCAGCATATATATAAAATGTCAAATAGATTAACTTCCAAGGACTTTCAGTTAAATATGGAAGTAGGTACATTTACCTCCATTGTCCCCAAAATAATGCCAAAATGATACTAAAAAATATGAAAGCTGAAATACTCATAAATGCAAAGAGAATGGTAGAAGAAACAGTAAGGGATAACAGTTATAAAAACAATTATTTTAAGATGAAGCATGTGTAGAAGAGATGAAGAAACTGAGACTGTTATGTTGCAGAGGAGTTTATTAATGAGGAGAGACAGAAGGTAAGGCATTTGGTTAGAAGGCTTGGGATTGCTTGAAAATCTTTAGAAATACATTGTCAAATGCAGATTTTACTTAACCTCCACAAACAGAACATTTCTGTACTAACCACGTGAAACATAGAAGAAATTGAAATGCACATTTTCTAGACTCAGTTACCTAAAGCACAACTGAGAAGAACAATAAGGGACAGGCAAAAATGGGAGGATTAGATATACACTTACATGCTTACTAGCAGCAACTCTGCCTCCTTTCCCTTATCGGTAGATGAGAGATTCAGGCTTCAAATAACTTTTCCAAATAAACTCTGAAATATTAAAAAAGAAACTTAGCTTAATTTATAAGAAAAAATGAGCAAAATCAGTGTCATTAAGTAAATGTCTATATGCCCTCATGTTATATGGTTCAAGGTTTATCTCTGTGCCAGGAGACTATGCCAATAGGCAGAAGACTGGGTACTCTTATTCAGAAGTGAAGGAGAGTTCCACAGACTGAACCTATAAATGAGGGTCCCCAAACAATCAATAATATTAAGCCCCCAAATGGGCACGTTCTACCTATTAAGTAAAAATGTAAATAGTAGAGAGCAAAGTAAATTAAATATAGAACTAGAAAGAAACAGTAATAGAGCAGGTACAGAAGGAAACACAGGACATTAACAATGAACCTTAACTGGATAATATATTTTAAATGAACAGAAAATAAGAATCAAGCTCTATAATTTTAAAATGACAACAAAATATATATCATAATATTAAAGTCTGAACAACTCTCAGAATAAAAAATTAAAAGCAAAAATTTCACTCCTCTCTCCTACCCTTTCTCCCCTCCGGTAACTATAATACTATTCTACTCTCTAACAATATAACATTAACTTTTTAACTTTCATATATGAGAATATTCGGTATGCATCCCTCTGTGCCTGGATAATTTCATGTAAGATAATTGTTCTCCAAGCTCATCTGTGTTAATGTGAATGACAGAATTTCATTATTTTTTTATGGGTAAGTAGTATTCTGTTGTGTACACATAACACATTTTCTTTATCCATTCATTTGCCAATGAACACAGGCTGATTCTATATTTTGGCTATTGTGATATTCCCAACACAAAGCAATGATAAATGTTTGAGGCAATGACTATGCTCATTACTCTGATTTGATCATTACACATTACATACATGTATTGGAATATTACACTGTACCCCATAAATATGTACAATTATTATGGATCAATTAAAATAATAAAAAAGGAACAAAAAGCAAACATTCCAAAAGCTTGGCTAAAAAATGCAATAAATCAAAGAGCTAAAAATGAGACAAAGGACAAGAAAATTGAGAGAACCAGTCTCTGTGGTCCAGTATCCAATTACGAGATTCTGTAAAGTGAGAAATGTTCAAAAATATTTTCACTGAATCTCCTCCATAATTATTTTTAAAATATCACCAATGGCATATCTCTGAGAAATTTTATAACTGAGAGCTTTTCTTTAATAGTAAAATATTCCAGAGAAAGGAAAATTGGATTGGAGAAGCAAAACAGTACTTAGGATTCCTAAGAATAATACTAGAACTAGAAAGCAATAGAATAAATGATTCAGAAATACTTCGTTGTAAACATTATTTTCAACTAAGAATTTTATACCCATGAAAAGGAAAAGGCAGAACAAAGGTAATTTAAAAGATCAATATGTTAAAACTTTATCTTCATAATTTTTTAGAAAACTAATAGATGGACGTTTTCTTAAAATGTCTAGAATAAGCCAAGAAAGAGGAAATAAATCGATGTTTGAATGAAGAATACGGAGATCCAACACAGGAGTGATACAAATGAAAGTCTAGAAATTTCACCTGAGGAGTAGGTCTCCAGAATGGAATAGGTGAATTTAGATACTTATGCAGTTAATGAGACAAATATTTGAAATGTTTGAATTCAGAATAATAAAGATTGAAAACAAATACACAGTTTGGAAAGAAATAAACACATAAAAGATAAGTAAATGAAATGGCAATTTTTAAATAGCAAAAAATTATAAGAAAAATATATAGTGAATATTCTCAGTAGAGAACTTATTTGGAAAGATATATTAAAGCAAGTACACAATAAATATTGGCTTCCTAAATTAATACATGAATAAATGAATGTATGATTATCAATCACAATCAATAAAAGAAAATCATCTTAAACTATACTGTGGAAAGTGACAAAGACTTGAAGTAGTGCACATATGTATCAAAATTATGGGCATAATTAGAAAAAATATAAACAAAAATTAAAATTTTAAAATTATCTTTATAAAAGACATTCTATGTTTACTTTTAAATTTTTTATAAAATTAATCTTTTGTACCTTAAAATCCAGAAGATTCCAGGAATGGTAGACAAGAGAAATCAAGGTGCGTTATAGAAACTGCCATGTTGACATAAATAAAATGTGATTAACCAAATTAGTAAAATAAGGCATAATAAAATGTAAGAAAATTAAGGATAAAATAAACATTGAAAGACTTGTTATTACCAAAGGGCCAGAGCTAGAATGAGGCAGCTGCAGCACTTGCCTGAAGTACAAAATTTATGGTTTTTTTCAAGTAACTTCATGATTAAGATGAACAATATTTTAATGTAAACTTTTTTTTGAGAACTAAAATGTAATCTAAAAAGGACATGATAAGCAAAACATCACTTTTTAAAACTTTTAAATGTATCAGTGAATTATTTGCCATCACTACTCAGGGTGTGGTAAGTGTGGAATAACATTTTATTACTAAGGGTAACTGAGGAGACTGAACCATAACTTCAGCAGGAGTGGTAGTGACAACAGGAATGATAACACTGACAGGGTCCAGGTAGGACAAAGTTCAAGAGACTTACAGGTTATGATGTGTCCACTTCTGTTTAGTCCACTCTCAACAGCATTTGTGTCGAAGACCAAGAAACTAAGTAAAATATGAGCGTAACATCTGATTTTTGGTGAGCAGTGGAGGACTTCCCACTACTACCATAAGAAATGACTGTTGTAGCAAGATAAGACTGTGAATCCTCCTGGCAAAGATGATGATGATGATGATGATGATGATTATGCCTTCTAGTAGTCTGAGCATCATTCAAGGTGATACAAGTTTGCACCTGAGAGCTCAATCTAGAAGTCTCAGGAATCATTACTATTTGTCAATGGTTCACATTGGCTAAACATGTAATTAAAAGAAAAAAAAAACTATTGGTAATTTTCAATTGTGCTCATGGTTCTTCTACATTATGGTGTGAGATGAGGGGCACCGAGGAGCAGGGAAGCACATCTACCGCAAATCTAAGGATCCAAGGGCCACATTTAAGAAATTTACAGCAATGGTTATGTGAGGATATTGAATAAATCTCTATAAAAATACTAAGTCCAATTCAGGGCTCTACAAATATACCAAAGGCAGAGAGAAATTAAAGAAGTATTTATTCATGTGAAACTTCATAGACCATCATGAATGTAAAACACTGATCTGTGACATTCTTAACTAAGTCCGCTCCTATTTCCCCATAGCTGATATAAGAATGTGGTGGTGCTCAAAGAGCTATGATAAAAGAATGGGACAACACAGTTTTGTCTTCTATTAGTAGTGAACTTGATAGGAAAAAAAATGAGTAAAAATCATCAATTTTCAAGTCCAAGGTTGTGGTGTTAGTTTGAGTAAGTGCAGACAAGTGAGCAATTTGACCAGGAGATCCTAAAATTAAAGACTCATAGAATGACTGTATATACTCCCCACAAATAACTAGTTACTGGAAAACTGCACACATGCCTGGAAGAAACCCAAAAGGGCCTGGCAGAGAGTAAAGGCTGTGGAAGACTTGACAAGTGACTGAACATTGAATGTGCCTCCCAAAGTGACACAGTAGAGACTGGAAGCCTTGAAACCTTGAGATGTCTGATTACAACCTCTCCCAAATCCTTGCCTGAACAATAAACTGCACAGATATAAGATTTATCCTTGGAAATCAGGTTAACACACACACACACACACACACACACACACACAAACATGAATATAAGCATCACATAAAATCATCACTGAACATGGAAAAAGAGGAAATAGAGTATAGGAGTCCTAAGTTAGTTTATGTTCAGATAAATCATTTGGAAAAAAAAAAAAAAATCAAAAGAAACCCATACTCAGTGGCTAGAAACCAACTCTGAGTGGGCTGGGATGTTGGCTTGATTAGGCGAATGCCCACAGATATCAATAAATAGGTTTTAAAAATTTAGAAATATGTTCTCTTATAAACATGCTCAAATAATTTAAAAAATATCATTAGAGTATCACTTCTGCTAAATATGCATTTTTTCTAAGTTCTATTTAAACAATAGGTAAGAGGAAATAATTTATGACTGGCAAATTGAACGTTATTAGTGCAATAAATAAAATAACTTTAAATATGAAAACATTTTAAAAAGTTAAAGTAATAATCATAAGAAAAAAGTACAGTAAACATGTTTTTGGTGAGTAGGTTACATTTTTATGTCATTTTCCAAGGGCATAATACGAGATTGGATACTGGGGAAAATTTTTATTTTTAAAATATTTAAACCCTTCCTTTATGAGCTTTAAAAATAACTTTAAAATATATTAAATAATATCCGTATTAAAGTTAGGTCGCTGGTGTTTATCATGATCACATACCAATTATTTTCAGTACTGATTATATTTTATTTAAACAAATTTCCGTTTGGTTATTTTATTAAAAATAACATTAAAGCAACTTACTTGGTAAGAAACATTATTTAAATTAGGACAAACACGTGCCATTAAATGAAAGACTTTAAAAAGTAGAATGACCTCTGTAGAATTAAAATTAGAATGAATAATCCTCCAGCTATTATTATTTCAGATGCAATATGTGTGTTTCAGTTGAAACACTTGGGGTTTCTAACTGTTCACAGCCAAAATCCATTTGATTTCTCTAATCTATTTTTCTTCTTTGATCTCCCATCATCTGCAGTACAGCAATGTATTAATGGTTTTTATTAATGATAATTTTTTGCCTACTATGGAAATTAATATCCAAATATCTGAGCCTTACATGTGAGTGTATAAAACCATCAGAGCTCTGAGCGAAGGTCCTTTCTTTTGCATAAGAAAAGATTAATTTTTGTTCTTAAAAACAAGGCTGCAATACTTAAAGATACACTATTACTAAGAGATAGGGAATCATATTTTGCAAGGACAAATTTGCTTTAAATGTCTTTAATATCCATGCTATGGATTGAAGTTTCTCAAATTGATGATCATTAACAGTTCTCTGAAATGTTATCTGAATTTATGCAGACAAAATTGCATAAATAAGTGTATAAATAAATGTGTCTATCTCTCAGGAGTTTTTGCCACGTTGCCCAGGCTGGTCTCAAACTCCTGGACTTAAATGATCCTTTCAAAGTGCTGGGATGATAGGCATGAGCCACTATCCCAGGTCTCTATGGGTATATTATTACATTGACCATACTTATGGCTTGAGCAAATCTACCTCAGTGAACGGGGCTTTGAAGTTATACGTGAAGAAATATTTATTTACCTGTTCTTTGCATTTCTTAAGATGCCCTTGACTTTATTAATTTCCTTCATAAAATATGTTTCATATGAATGTATAAACTTTATGTTGGGCCAGAAATCAATAATGAAATATTCCAGTCATTCAGAAATTGGCAATTAATCGGACTTTAGGACACAGTATAAAATGATTTATCATTTTAACATTGATTAGACATAAGAATAACACTATTTCATGGAGAATTAGTAGAAACTCAATCTTCTTTAGCCGCGATATATAATTCTTGTATGCATTAAAGCTTTTTATGTGAATCTTTGCCTTGATTATCCCCGTACTGGTAGCATGATAGGGCATATGTCCTTATCATGAGGAACTATGAGATTATTTCATTTAAAATTCAGGCTTGGCCTAGATACAAGGCACATTTCCCCCATTAAAGATGGTCTAAGTAGAGATTGAGTTTAGAGGGTGAGCATATTACAGGCAAGAAGACAACATTTTAGTAAAGGTGATTGTTGAATGAGAAAAATATATAGGAGGGCAGGTTCTTCAAGAATAAACTTTGCAAACAGTAAGTTTTATGTACTGGACAACTCAGAAATATTCAGCCAAATAAAGAAGATAACAGGAAACATTAGAAAAACCATGAATTTTGCCATTGCAGACCTGACATGGAATCTGTGTTCTACTACCTTTGTGATAGAGTTTCATATTTCTAAAATTATATTAAGATACAGTTTTTTGGGGAATTAAGGAGTCCACATGAGAAACCTCAGGATTAATATATTCCAATGTTAATATATATGCAAATACACTCATGCACGTTAACATATATGTAATCAAACATATACAGGCTAACATATACATACATGCATGCATATAGACACATATGCTACCATATATGTACATACATATGTTGGAATATATGTACACACATGCCAACATGTATGTACGTACATACATACATATGATTACATATATACACAAATATTTATGCTTAAATAAATGTACATATATGTTAACATACATGCACATACAAACATATATGTTGACATATAAGTCATTACATACATACATACATATGTTAACGTATATGTCATAAATACATGTTAGCAAACATGCATATGTCAACATATATGAACATACATTTGTTAACATATATGTAAACACACAATAAATGTTTACATGCATAAATTACATACATACACAACGCATGTGTACACACACAAATACATGTTAACATATATGTACATATATACATACACACATTCATACTCACATGTGTATATACATACTTAGGCTAACATATATGTACTTACACATGTGCATATGTTGACATAGACACATATATGTTTAAATATATATATACATAGGCACAAACATATCAACATACATGCAAATACACACACATGTTAAGACATATGAACACAGACGTTAAAAGACACAAATAAATATGTTAACAACACACATAAATGTTAAAATATATGAATATCGACACATACTTGTCAACATACATGCAAACACACAAACAACACATATGAACATGCACATGCATGCTAAAATACATACACACATACATGACAAATATGCACATACAAGCATATTTGCTGACACACACATACAGTCATACCTGTGAATATGTATGTATGATCCTTCACACATGCATGTGCTAACATGTACGTGCATACATATGTTGGCATCTATGCACTTACGTGCATACATATGTCAGCATATATACACAAACACATACGTATGTTTACATGTGTGTGCACACACATATGTTAATATATTGGAACACACACGTGTTCACTTGCACATATGTGCATAAACTCATACATGTTTACATGACTGCCACTACACACCAACATTTTAACGTGTGCATATGTATACCCACATACACATGTTAACATATATGCATGCACATGCATACATATTTATGTCAACATGTACACACATAGGTATTATATCATTACATACACACCTATGTTGACACATGAATATGTTAACATATATTTATACACATACACAAATGTACATATACACATGTTAATATATATGCAATTTCACACATAAATGTTAACATACATGCACATACACACACACATATGTGTGTTCACATATATTTAGGTACATGCCTGAGTCATGATAACCACATGAATATTTTAACATACATTTACACACATAAACACACGTTAACATGTATGTACATGTGTGCATGCGTGTTAAACTGCTTGTGATTGTACACATATATGTTAACACATGTTGATGCATACACACCTTCACATGTTAGCAGATATATGTACACCCATAGACATGATATTTATATACATATGCACACATATGTCAACATATGTGTACCTACACACATATATTTTACTTATATACTTACATACAGACATGCATATTAACATATTTGTACACCGATATACACATACCTGTTAACATAATTTTGTGCACATACATACATATGTTTATATATGTATGTACATGCATACACATATTATGGTATATGCACATACATTGATATACACACGTTGACATATATGTACATGCATGCACATACATGTTAACCTATATGTGAGTTCATATGCACATACATGTTAACTTGTATATAGATATGTATTGCACACTTGTCTTAATCCAGATATACTATATGCATACATTAACATGTACGTCAGTGCATAATCACTTACATATGTTTACTTATATGTATGTACACACATACATCAGTTAAATACATGTACATACACACATAAGCTAACATATGCACATAAACACTTATGTTAACACATTTACCCATACACACATATTTATGTTAACATATAGGTCTATACACACATGCTTTTAAATATATGTACACGTACACACATTCATGCTAACATATATGTAAGCACACATATATGTTAACACATGTGTATACACATGTGTGTGCATATATTTTATGTATTCACACATACATACATATGTTAATATATGTGTATACTTACATATGTGTTTATATGTGTGTATACACACGTGTTATATATGTTCATATGTATATTTTAATATACATTTACACCTATATGTTAATATAAGTGTATATACACACCCATATATATGTTAACATCAGTATTTACATACATACATATATAATTTAAATACACACATATACATGTCTCTATATGTGTATATATTTACACTTACAAATATGTGTGTGTTTGTATGCATATATTTATATATTATATATTTATTATATATGATATATATGTAGTATATATATGATACATATGTAGTATATATAATATAAATGTATATATATACATGCCTTGGTTCAAATACTTCTACACTTGATTATGATTTTTTGGGATTATTTTTCCTGAATATAATAGGTATATTATATTAGACATGACAATTTATATACAAATTTTTTATTGGAATTCATTAATATTTTACTAAATTATCCACATATTTTATATAGTTACAAGAATATATTTTAGAAAGAAACACTAAAATAAAAAAGAAAGTAACGTTTGTTTTATTACCTAGGGGGAAATGGAACATTGTTCAAGCACACACAGACCTTTAAGACTTTATCCTCTTTTCAAATTTTTCATCCTCCAATGTACGGCGTGTTTCTCTATCTTCTTGTCTCTCACTTACTGGCAATAACTTAATATAGTTGAATATAGTTGACCAGAATAATACTATTGATCAATTTTATCTAATTTATATTTTTAAACTATTACTTACAACAGCAGAATGCATATTCTTTTCATGCTCATAAGGAATAGTCCCCAAGATAGACCATATTCTGAGTCATAAAAGCATTCTAACAAGCTTCCTATAATAGAAATCCCACATAGTATTTTTTTCAAAACATAGTAAAATTATACTAGAAATCTATAACAGAAAGATGATTGTAAAATATGTAAATATTTGGAGATCAAGTGATACATTTACTTGATCTAAATAAATGCATTAGATATAATTCTAAATACTGTGTCATACACATTCTAAATAATGTGTCATAGAAACTTCTCATGTTGAACTAAGTGAACATGAAAACACAATATATCAAGGTTGTAGAATGCAATTAAAGCAGTTTTTAGAGGGAAGTTTAGAGCATTAAATTCATATATTAGAAATATATAATGATCTAAAATCAATAATCTTACTTTTAAATTTAGGGAAGCAGAAAGAAAAGAATAATTTATGACTACAACATGCACAAGAAAAGAAAACTTAATTTAGCAGGAATCAACTAAGTTCAAAACCAAAAGAAATTGAAAACAATGAAACCAAAAGCTGGTTTTTTAAAGCAATTAATTATATTGATAAGCTGTTGCCAAGATGACTAGAAAAAAAAAAGAGAGAAAACACAAGCTAACAATTTCAGAAATGAAGGAGAAATCATCAATACAGTCCCACAGCCATTAAAAGTGTAATAAGGGGATACTATGAACTACTCTATGCCCACAATTTGATGATGTGTGAAATGGACCAAATTCACCAAACACATAAAGTATAAAAATTTGAATGAGAGGAAAGAGGTAACCCAAATGGGATAAGTACCCTTTAAAACAAGCTTGAAAAAGCCCACTTTCCCTTTTGTCTTGTGAAGACACTCATAGAAGTTGCCAGAAGGAAGGTCCAGAAGGAATGGACCTTCGCCACACATTGAATCTGCCAGTGGCCTGATCTTGGACTTCACAGCCTTCAGACCTGTGTGCAATACATTTATGATGTTTACATATTACTCAGTCTATACTATTACTGTTATAGCAGCCCAAACTAAGACACAAATTGGTACCAGGTCTTGGGCTATCTATCCTATGCTTGTTTCACCATGACTTCTCTCTCTCTCTTTTTTTTTTTTCTAGTCATCTTGGCTAGAGCTTATCAGTATAATGTATCTCTTTACAGAACTATTTTTTGGTTTCATTGATTTTCTTAATTTTTTTTCTTGGTTTTCCATGGTAACCATGGTGTTTCAAATGACTGTGAAGTAATTTGACTTCACAGGCTCACAGCTGGAGGGGAATTTTCCTGAGGATGAAACACATCTTTGAGTCTCACCCATGTCTGATTAGATAATTTTAAGAAGACTTACACTTTGAGTTCATACTGAAATGAGTTCAGAATGTGGAGGCTATTAGAATGGTTATTAGCATGTGAGAAGGACATTAATTTTGGTAGGACCAGAGCAGAATATTATGGTCTGAATATCAGTATTCTCCCCCAAAAATTGTTATATTGGAACCTCGTATCCAATGTCAGAATATTAAGAGTTGGGGTCATTAGGAAGTGATGAAGTAATAAGAGATCTACTTTCATGAATGTGATTAGTACCCTTATAAAAAGGCTTGAGGAAACTCCTTTGCCTTTCTGCCATGTGAGGACAATCAATGGAAGGTGCCCTCTATGAGGAACTGAGCACTCATCAGAGACCAAATGTGCTTGATCTTAGACTTCCCAGTCTCTAGAACTGTGTGAACTAAATTTATGCTGTTTATGAATTACTCAGTCTAAAGCATTTTGTTATATTATTGTTAGATTACAACAGTTCGTTTGAATTTCTTTTACAAATATCTCCTTGAATTAACTGAATATTCAAATCAATTTTCTCTTGACCCAAAGGTAAGGCACAACCATCCTATTAATTGTTCCGTTTTTGTAAAAAGCAAACTCCTCAGGGGTTCTCTTTAAAGTCTTCCCATGGTTTCTCTTACGGAATACCCTTATAGACCTGCTTCTTACTTTTGCAGGACTCAAAGCAATAATATAAAGCACTTAGGTAGTTTTGAGGTTGTGTGTACCAAAGTAGGCCTTGCAGGAGGATTAAAACATATAGGCCAGGAATTTGTACAATCCACTGTAATTCACCAACTCATAACTCTGCAGACATGTAGATGACAGAAGAATTGCTACAATAGACCCTCAGAGCATGAGCCAGAGTGGGCCACAGTTCTTAAGGTAAAAATGATTATTGCCCCTTTATAGACTGTTCGATACAGAGCTAATGTAGGGATCTTTTTTTTTTTTTTTTCTTCTATGGAATTTACTCTTGACTATTTGCTGGGGAGAAGATAATGACGCAAGTTGCATTTTCTTCCCTAGTTTTGTTTGATTTATATTTTTGCATGATATTATTTATTTTTATTTATCCATGCTGACAAGAGAGAAGAAGCAGCATTCTAGATATGAAAGCAACACTTACAAAATGTGAAAGTGATATGTGTATTTATTTGAATGAAATATAAAAAATTGGGCAACATGTTTCATGTTAGTAAGAAAAGCACTTTTCAGGTTCTTTTTCCTTAGACCAAATAATCTAATATTGGTGTTACTCAGGGTTGTTCTCTACTAGGAAGCATTCATAAATAGATTTGATTAAGGGATTCCAAATAATTGACACTTTTGTGTGCAACATACATTATAAACTTAATGAGGAATGAAAATGTCAACACATAGAGGGCAAAATTGCATTTTGAGAGAAAATTCCAGGACATGGTTCATGTATGTGAGTAAGTGTTTTCCTAGTTATTAAACTATGAATTAAACAGCCCTAAATATAGGTAGAGATTTCTGGCATGAAGTAATACAGGGGAATATGTATTCTAGGCACAACATTGTTCCCAAGGGAAGCAGGAAATAAAAAATCAGGTGAAGAAATACCTAGTTTCTCTTCAAAACTCTACTTTTCATGTTATTTTCTCTGTTTTTGAGAATGTAGTTGAATGAGGGAATAAAGGTAAAACATATTAGAAATATTGTCTATGATAATAGACATATATGGTAAATATAAATATTGTCTATGATAGATGTATAATATTATTTTGAGCTCTTTTTACATGAGACAGAATATGGAGAGTGGGGAAGAATCATCCCTCATCTATGAGATATGGAAAGAATTAGTTTATCATAAATGGAACACGAATCCATTTGACTGTTCCAAGAGGGAATGAAAACATTAAGTAAATGTGATGCAGTGGAAGTGGAAACATGTGTCTTGAGCAGAGCACGTCTTCTGATCATGATTGAAGAACATTGGGATATATGTGAGTGTATATTAAATTAATATGGAGAAAAATCAAATTCCTTTATATAAAGGGAGAAAAAGAAAATAAATATATAGAAAGAGAAAAAAGTGTGTGCCAAACTAATTTTGTCATTTCATGTGTTTTTTTCATATGCTCTTATTGGTCACACATAACATTTTTGGCAGATAAAGTGGACATTCTATTGGGCCAACTTTATATCATTGTTTACAATCTTAATTAGGTCACTGTTGATTATCTGTAAGAATTCACTTGAAATTGCTTTGAAGCCTTTTCCTTAGGGTTTTGCCTGGGTGTACAAGGAGTTTCTCCCTAATTACTATTCCATAGATTGGACTCCTTGCAGGCTTGTTTCCCTGCTAGTAGATCTTTTCTTCATCAAATATTCATTGGAGTTCACACTGTGTACAGGGCAATGTACTATGAAATAAAGAAGAAGGTAAGGAGTGAGTCAAACAGATATGCTCACAGGTCCCATCAGGTTAGCAGTTTGAAATAGTCACAGGGCATATGGTACAGAGAAAAAAAAAATAACACCAAAATGCTACATATAGAATTGTACATTTTTGACAATTCTAAAGCAAGTTTCATCATTTCCTATTTCTTCTTCCCACAGCTTCAATATAGTATTTTTTCCTTTTTTCCCCCTTTTTGGGTAATTCTTAGGATTTGCAATATATCCAGAGTTGGAATGATTTAATTCTTCCCTAATTCCATCTGTTTCAGTCCAAGTGACTTCATCTAGTATTATTTCTAAAGAAAGTAAGAGTCTTGGTATTGGAATAAATGAGGCTTATATAATGTGCTTCTTTTTCCCATTTTTGTAAACAAATTCATGCAACCTCAAGTGGACTTAATAACTTTGATATGCCCTAAATAAAAATCAAGATAGAAAGAAGCATAAGATACAGTAGAAGGAGGATTCATTATGTTTTAAAAGACTGCCTGTTTTGCAAAACAAATTATTACCCACATGTCAAGTTAGTTGGAATATGACATACTATTTTTTTCTAATTATTGTTCAATGAACTTTACATTTTAGAAATTCATCAACTATTTAGTAAGGAGTATTTTAACAAAATTATATGTTCAATAACTGTTTCAGGCATGCATTCCTAAATCACTGTGCTCAAAGCTGACTTTAGTGTGGGCGTTAGAGTCATTAAAAACATTTTAAAGTATTTTTTCTGTTTGTATTTTTGTATGAAAGAGGAAAATACCCTGAATGCATTAAAGGAAAATAAGAAAATGAGGGTATCCTGTGTTATTCCTTGCCTCAACATTAAAATTGTTTAAATGAGATTTTTCTTTGGGTGGGAGGCACTTTCTCTCATCTCTCTGTGACTACTCTTTTGAAAGCTATGTGACTGATCAAAGGCTTATTTATTTTATGAGTGGAAAGTATAGTGAGAATCAGTATATAGCAAATAGTCTCCTAACCAATGAGAGGGTGTGAATCGATGAAATAAAAGATTTATCAAATGCTTACAAAGCACTCAACACAGTAAGGTGAGAGTAGGGACTTTGAGAATTCTTAAAATAGGGAATTCACAAATTAAACCCTCATGCATTACACATTATGAATGGAAAAGGCGTCAGTTGCAGGCATGATTGCTCTTCAACAGCCCTAAGAAGTAAGGAACAGAAGATTCTATAGTGAGAGGAGTACTAGGAGAATTAAAATCCAAAGCAAATATTTATTCATCATAGAAAGAACAATGGGTAGTACAAGCACTGTTCATTCTCATTTTAGAAACATTTATTATAAGTTTAAATATAGACATGATGGCAAGAAAACTCATCAGGAGTCAAACCCAAGATTTTAAAAAGCTGGTGCCTTCATACTTAGAAACTTGCCAGTTTGAAATAATTTTGATCCTTTATAATTATAAATCTTATTACCAAAAAGAAAATTGTAGAATATATAATAGATTGAGTACTGTTAAAATTTTTATTTGTGAATTTGTGTGTTATGGCAGTACTTAAAGATCACAGTTATTTCAAAAATTATGCTTGGAAATCCAACATCCATTGTCACCTGTTGTTCTGTCTCAACTGCTTTCTTTCCTCTCTTTGTACATTTTCGCAGTGTGCCTAATTAGTTTTCTATTGAAAACCAGATATTATACAAAGTATAGAAGCATTGAATTATAGTGTTAATTTAGTTTCTCTATAAGCTAAACCTGGGACAAGAATTTGAACACAGTTTATTTGATCACATTTGTGCTTCTGAGCACAAATGCCAGTAGGGTGAGGAAGTAGGAGAAGGAAAGGAAAAGAAGTCATTGAAAGTTGAATTACCACATTAATCACCAGTATGGGAAAGTATAGTGTAATCCCACTGATGAAGCAGGAAATAATTTACAACATGCACCTTGGAGATATTCCATGCAAGGGCAGGGGAACCACAGTGTTTGTCACTAAGTAAGGTCTGCTTAGGGTAAGGCCCACCCTTGCCGGCCTGCCACACAAACACTAAACCAGTGGGATCCTATGCAGGTTTTCGCATCTAGAAAAAGGACTGATTTAAAGTAAAATAGTTCAGATCCATGGAGATTGGTAGGGAACCGAAATCATCTGCTACTGTGATGTTAGCTTTCTCCTGACAAGATCCACTTTAAGTTATATGAGGCTCAGAGTGGAGTAAATTATTATTATTATTTTTTAATTTATTATTATTATACTTTAAGTTGTAGGGTACATGCATAACGTGCAGGTTTGTTACATATGTATACTTGTGCCATGTTGGTGTGCTGCACCCATCAACTCGTCATTTACATCAGGTATAACTCCCAATGCAATCCCTCCCCCCTCCCCCCTCCCCATGATAGGCCCCGGTGTGTGATGTTCCCCTTCCTGAGTCCAGGTGATCTCATTGTTCAGTTCCCACCTATGAGTGAGAACATGCGGTGTTTGGTTTTCTGTTCCTGTGATAGTTTGCTAAGAATGATGGTTTCCAGCTGCATCCATGTCCCTACAAAGGACACAAACTCATCCTTTTTTATGGCTGCATTACTTTAATCTAATTAGAAATCAAGGCTGGTTTGCAGTCCTGGTAAGCCTCAGTCTATCTGGAAAAGCTGCCCACAGAGTGGATATCCCTGCAGTGATCCAAATTTAGCTCCAGAGGTCACTGTTTCCTAGCCCCGCATTGTTTTTTCCTGAACCCCATCTCTAGGCACCTTGGTACAGTAAGATTTCTGAAAACCACTGAACTTTTCAGCCGCTTTCAGCTTGGCTCTTTATCCTCTAGGCCCCTACAGAATTATCTGCAAGTGCTTGGAGCGGAAAACAGTTGCTGAGTTTCAGTCCCACTCTTCTGTGCCTCCCTTCTTTTAGGGACCTTGAATCCTCTGTTTGGGGATGCTTAAATTTCAAGTTGTTGTTCTACTCGGCTCGGTAAGGATGCCGAAGCTTTGCCAATTTTTCTGACTCTTAGCAGCATCTTACTGCCCAGTTTGTCAGCAAATGCTTTGAGAGCAATAACAGAACAGATCACAGGGGAAGGGAGCATTGGTTCACCTTTGTATGATGCTTCTTTACCTGGGACCTAGCTGTTCAATGTTGGCTCAATGTCATACAGATTTTTTTCCCATTTTTTTTTTTTTTCTGGTCTGAAACTGCTACAAGCAACTTCATCATATCTATAACAGAAGTCAAATATAGTAGAAGATAAATTGAAGGATGATTTTAAATCTTGAAAATCAAACAGCAGACAGACTATATATTGGGAATAGAAAAGTAGCAAGGGATTACCTGTTTTGCATAAGGCTTTCATCATATTCTAATATATCAAAATATATACAAGTCCGTGTAAGTTTATTTCTGACAAAGGCTACCGTCTTCTTACATGCAAAAGTTTCAAATATACTTCATGTCAATATAGGGCTCAAAAGCACTATGTTATTTTTGAAATAATTTGCACACAGTCATAGTCTTCTCTCAGGAGTATTTCTCAGAGCATTTTTAGGAACTGATTGTCTTTTTTCAAGGTTGAGAAATCAATAGAGAAAACATCAGGTGCTTTTGGAATGCTTTACTGACATATTAGCTTACATGCTTTTTCTGTCAAGAGATTCCAATCAATATTACATTGTTTCACTGCAAGTAGATAATACATCATTAACAATTTTTGAAGGTAAATAATTACAAGTTTCACATTGAAAGTTGAAATGTATAACAAAAACTCAGGAGGAGTTAATTGTGATAAAATTTAGAGCTGCATGTATTTTCCTGCTTGCGACATTGAATTGTTAAGCTTACTTAACAATTGTTTGTTTAATTTTCATTATCATGATTCCCAAGAGGACATTGCTATTTTACAGCCTTCATACTCACAATAACTAAAGTCAGCCTTTGTGAAAGAAGTTAAGGGTAGGGCAATTGAATTTCTGCAATACTGATTCAAGGGCACAGGATAGGGCAATGTCCATACAATTCAGTCTAAAAAGAATCAATGCTGGATGTCCAGGTATTATACTATTCTGAATTGATAGAATTTAAAATATATCAGAACTTAATTGTAGATGATTTCTCATAAGAATGTAGTTTGATAAAAAAGTAAAATTATTAAGAAAAAACCTCCAAGTTTATAATTTTCTGTCTAACCCAGTGATGTCTTCAATGCTTGTTCACACTGTTATAAGAAGAACAGGCAGTTTAAGAATGGAAAATGTCTTGAGTTGGTAGACAGAATTAGAAGAGACAGCTGTGGTTCTACTACTTGTACAGCCTTTCCACTGATGAGTTCTATGACCTCTAGCTAGTCACTTAGTACTTTTCGGCTTTAATTTCCTTTCTATGTATAAAAAAAGGAACAACAAGACTGGTTGTAGATATTGCTGTATTCATGGATGAAAACTGCCCATAAGGGCAAAGAAGTATAATTAAATCTTGGCATTGTTCCTTTAAAAATTAAAATCCCATTAAAAAGTAAGAAAGTCTTAAGCAACCTCATTAGTGCTAGGCTGGAAAGCAATTAAGTATATTGTTTCGCCCCTAAAAACATCCCCAGAAGATTAGCTGTGCCCTGTATTGCCAATGATATTTACTGATATAATTGATAGCGGAAGTTTGTCGAACAGTGTCTTTCAGTGTTTATTCTTCATTTCAAATATCATTCCTAAAATACTTATGGATTATTTGGCTAAGTAAGTTTAAAAACTGAAGTTTATTCAAAATCCAAGGAATTTAAAAAGCAAAATAAGTGGTATCTAGATGAAAACAGAAATCATATTCCTAATCATTTAAAGCACATAATACTAAGCAATCATTCTAAAGTCTATTAAGCTAGCCAGTTTTCCTTGCTGATATGTTGTTTTTAATACGTACATATTTTGGAAACTCTGAAACTTGAAATTTCTTTGAAAGAAGAATGCATATCACAAAATTTGTTTATTTAATGACCTTTTAATTCAGAGCAGCAAATTTTTTGAGAAGTAAAACATTTTCAAGTTTGTTTTTATAAAGAATAACTAATCAATATTAACTACTTCAGTTGATTAACTCTATTTCTATTTCTCACACCCTCTGATAAGTATAAAATTCTTAATATCTTCCTATAAAAAATCAATACCTTAGAACCATATTAAATTTAAATCAATCAAAATAAAAATTTATACCTTAAGTCAGTATTAATTTTAAATGAAGTGAATGAAATAACTTTATTTCATGGATAGTTTTAATTCAAAAGATATTTCTTCAATGTGTATAATCCAAAGTACATGATATACAACTGGGGGAAAGATTAAAGATAAGTCTGATGTGTATTCAATTCCTTGGCTATATGTTGAACATTTACTGTATTTCATTGAATTTAAGACATCATTGATTTAAAAATGCACTATTCTGCATTTCACTAAGAAAGAAAAAAAAAAACACTAACAAACTATAACAAAATGATTTTAACATGTAGAATATTTATATTTTACTTAACTAATGCACTATTTTAGACTTATCAAAACATAGATTTGGGTCATAGAATTTTGATCATGTATGTTTTTCCTAGAGGATCTTGATGTATCATAAAATAATAAAGTCAAATTCCTAACATTTAGATTTGACTCTTCTGCATCACTTTTCATCTCAGTCAGTTTCTGTTATTTTCTATACAATATATTATTCACAGTCAAGAGAATTAGAAATTGAGAATATTCTTTTGAAACAGTGATATATCTACTTCTTTGATACCAACTTATATATGCAGTAGAATGGAAAGCTAATTGTCTAAGTTAAGGAGAAAATAAATTATAGGCTTTTTAGCTTGTTATTATTGTATACACACACATGCACATACACACACACACATATTTTCTCCCACATTAAGTCCAACAACATGAATGTGGGTACTAAAAAAAAACTCAGTGATTTAATTTCGTAAGATAGAGTGTTATGTAAGATTGCTCAAATACCGTCCTTTTTTCTATTCCAAGAAAACAACACAGCAGACAACTTGTGTTATGTCCTCATTGTCCCTTAATTGACACAGTTTTTGACATACAGTTTCTTCAGTAAAAGTTAACCCATAATGATATTCCTCTTAGAATTCGTCAAGAAATATTATCCATTGTCCAAATGCTTTAAACAACCTGTAAATTCTGGTAGATGCTAATAACTGGCAATAAATTTAAAAATAGGTTAAATGGTGAAATCACTTATTAAACAATGTTGAACAAATTTATCTACTGACGTACTTTTCAGACATTTTAAGATGTGACTCTGTGTTGTATATTTTAAGTGACTACAGTCAGTGTTTGTCATTCATTCTTTTACAGAGAGAATATGCAAGCATTTTTCCTCTTTTAATCAAGTATACATATTTAGCACAGCAATGAAGCTATAACAGTCAAAAAGAGAATTTTCTCTAGAATATTCTTCAAAATAACTCACCTACATTACACAAATGCTGAGCACCAATTGAGACACCAACAGCAATTCTCTCAAGCAGAAAAGAATTAAAAATTGAAGGAATAAGAATAATTGAAAAAGTCATTGATTTGGAACTGAGTGTTGTCAAAAGTAAAGAGCTAGTTTGTAGCACTAACATATTCAAGGAAATGATGTTCAATTGTTTTCAGTGACAATCAGCAGGAAGGAATCAAGCACCTCATAGCAATTACCGACTTTCTGCCAGAATCCGTTATAACATTGCCTTAGGGAAGGCAAGATAAGTAATATTCTAGCTAAGAAGCCACATCAAGGAAAATGGGAAAATGAGAAAGAGGGCGGCAGTTTTAACTCATGAAGCAACCTCATGATTAAAGTTTTCGTGCACTGGGAAAAGAGAATAATTGATTTAATATGTAATAATTGAGAATTAAAAACAATAATTTTTCTTAGTAAAATGCCATATTTTTTAAATTTTAAGATGATATATATTTAATATCATTTTTAAGATATCGAGATAATTTAACAAATAACCATTATATACAATTTTAAGAATCTGCATACAAATGATAGAAAAATGAGTAAAATAAAAAATACTCTGATCTTAATGAATTTGCTATATATCATTAGATTCAGAGGGTGAAAATTCAATTTGGGACAAATACATTCTGCAAATTCTGTTATTATAATCTCATGATTATAGCAAACAATAATCATGAGAAAATAAGTAAATAGATATAAATTACAGTCAACTTTATCAGGAATATCATTGAATTAGAAAGTACTGTAGCCATTAATTTTAGGTCCTATAATTAAAACATACAAGAAAGATATTATTGATCATCAAATATTTAGAACATATAGAATATATTTATTTTTAAAACCAAGTTTACTTAAAATAGTTCCTAATTATAAAGTACTCATACATCATAATTTGGAAGTAAGTGATTATTATACCTAAGTGAAGAGTATCAATGATTAGAAATTTATCTATCTATATACTGTACATATCTACATATATATGTATATCTATATCTGCAAATTATATATATATATATGTGAGCATACACACACACTGAAAAACGCTGAAAGTCATCTTTTCTTCAAGAAACGTATTATTTTCAAGAAAGGTAATTTTATGTAGATGTTGGACAAATTATAAAAAATAAAGTTTAATAAGGCACAAATGCACATATATACAGACGCACACACATATATGTACACACATATATACACACATAGTGTGCGAGAGGGAGAAAGAAAGAGGGCAGGTGGGTGTGCAGAGTTTAACAGTAATGAGAATAACTTTATTGAGAAAGAAGTTGCCGGGCGCGGTGGCTCAAGCCTGTAATGCCAGCACTTTGGGAGGCTGAAACGGGCGGATCACGAGGTCAGGAGATCGAGACCATCCTGGCTAACACGGTGAAACCCCGTCTCTACTAAAAAATACAAAAAACTAGCTGGGCGAGTTGGCGGGCACCTGTAGTCCCAGCTACTCGGGAGGCTGAGGCAGGAGAATGGCGTAAACCCGGGAGGCGGAGCTTGCAGTGAGCTGAGATCTGGCCACTGCACTCCAGCCTGGGCGACAGAGCGAGACTCTGTCTCAAAAAAAAAAAAAAAAAAAAAGAGAAAGAAGTTAAGATGTGGGAAACAAAAACTTGAGTTTGAAAGAGTTAAGCATCATATAATTATTTATGTTAAATAAACGCATATTTTTCTTCTTTTGGAAGAAATGAAAAAAGTAAAATCACTATGTTTCCTTGAAAATTACAAATATGAGAAGTAGGAATTTTGTAACTACGTATGACTAAATAATGTATTTTAATTTTTTGGCTGTTTCCCTACTTAGTACATTGGAAAATCTAAACTCACTCCTGCTATATTAAACCCATTCTCCCTCCCTCACCTGGACATTGAATATCCCTATAAAACCAGTAAATTCTGGAAAATTACAATTGGGTAGTACACAGAAATGCTTAGGTATAATCCAATCAAATCCAAACAGTAAAGTCCCTGCAAATGAAATTATTTAGTTAAAATTGCATAGTTACTTTGTGATTGGAGCTTCTGTTTCTCAGGCCTTCAGACCATCTTTTCTAACTTTTCAGCTTGTGGATCGCAGATCCCGGTATTTCTTGGCCTCCATGATCATGTAACCAATTCTCATAAAAAATATCTATCTCTCTCATATATTCTGTTTCTCTGGAGAACACCAACTAATACACTGATTGAATGTTTTGTTAATTTTTTGTATTGAAAATAATACCCTAAAATGAATGAATTTCTCTAATATATACATTTTTTCAATTTTTTTATTGTGATAAAACATATCTAACTATTTATCATCTTAACTGTTTTAAAGTGTATAGTTAAGTGTTATTATATATATTTATGTATACTTTATATTATTTGGGATTCAAATATATCAATTTTTAGCTTTAATTTTAAAATTTTAAAGTAGTCAGGTTTATAAAAAATATATGTATATATTTTTGGCTTGGAATCATTTTCCATATAGTTGGAATAATTACTCTCTGTTCAAAGTATATAAAAATATTTATTTCATTATTTAAATATTTTTTACACATAATTTTTAATAGCCTGAAGTTTATTTATTTTTAAATTTTATGAGTCGGAGAGTTTATTTGATTTCTTTTCAGATAAATGATCAATTGTCTCAATATCATATTCTCCCTGGTTTGTAATGTCTCAACTATTCATTTACATGTGCGTATGTTTATAAAAACTATTTTGTGTTCTATTGTTTTGCTTTCCTATCTTGTTCAACAGATTCAATCATGGTAGCTACCTAGCTTTGGATTTTAATCTATTTATCTTGCTTAATATACACTGGAATTTCTGAATCTGAGGATTTATTTGCAAAATTTCTGAAGAAAGTATCACCCATTATATATTCAATGTAACATTTTCACATTATTATTATTATTTTTGTTTTTTTGTTTTTGAGACAGAGTCTCTCTCTGTCACCAGGCTGAAGTGCAGTGGTGCGATCTCGGCTCACTGCAACCTCCGCCTCTCCGGTTCTAGCGATTCTCCTGCCTCAGTCTCCCAAGTAGCTGGGACTACAGGTACTCGCCACCAGGCCCAGCTAATTTTTGTATTTTTAGTAGAGACGGGCTATCCCCATGTTGGCCAGAATAGTCTCCATCTCTCTACCTCGTGATCTGCCCACCTCTGCCTCCCAAAGTGCTGGGATTACAGGTGTGAGCCACCGTGTCTGGCACACTTTTATTATCTTTATGTAATTCCAGTTATATTTATGTTAGAAATCTTGACTACTAACATTAACTGCACTCATGACTATCAACATATTGTTTATTTCTATTTATTTTCTATGATGTATTCAGTTGATTAACATATGTTTTCCATTTTACTAATTTCATGTTCAGCCTGATCTAATCTATTATTTTATCAATTCATTTATTGAGTTTATAATTTCAGTTATTAGGTCATTTTACGTTCCATATCTGATAATCCCAGTGTTCACAATCCTTAGTGTTGCTATTGTTTGTTTTCCTAAAATGAGTTTGAAATGGTGGAACTAGTGATTTCTATATAACATAGTCCACTTAGATTTAAGTTTTATGCTGGGAATTTTCCATATCATATAGGGTTTATTATATTATATTCAATAGAATCCATAAAAATGGTTTAACCAGTAGAAACTATAAAAATGGTTTAACTAGGAATTACCAGTTTTATTATTTTTTTCCCACTTAATATGAGGACAGGAAAACATTGTTTTATTGTTTTATTTAGAGGTGGATGGGTTTTGGAATTCCTACTTAATGCAGAATTCTCAAGCTCACTTTAATTAAATCAGAACATGCAAGTTTTAAAATAGTCTTCCACCACATAAGGCTGTTCTTTCCCAAAGCAATCATTTCCTGGCATTAGGTCTCCTGTTCATTTTCTATTCTGGTTTTAGTTTTACTGAATTATTTGTGTTCCTTTGTCTATTCATTTACTTTTGTACAAACTTTTGGTGTATTAAGTATATGTTTTAGTTTATCTAAGTTCTATTTGTTTCATGCTGAGATATCTATCAAGGTGCCCTATGTTAAAAATAAGAGTATGGTAGTGTGATCTTAACATAACTAAAGTTAATTCTTCCATACGCTATATCAAGGGTCACACTAATCCAGAGGAAAACTCTGCTCGCTGTTCTTTCTCTGGAATGAAGTGCTGTTAATCATGCTACTTCTACAACCAACTTACAGTTAGATAGAATGACATGGCTTTGCCATTTGAGCAGTAATTGTATATCTGGGCATTACCAGGGAAGCCAGCAATAGTAAAATTTAAGTGGTGAATGTACTACAAGGGCTACTTTGTCCCATTGAATTGGTGTCTGTAGATGGTTATGTGATCATGCAGCCTGATGAGAAACATGTTCCTATAGCCATCTACAGATATAGGTAAGCATTAGAAGGCTCTACTACAAATAAAATATTCATCTCTCTTTCTTTTCTATGCAAAAAATGAACTCCTCTATCCAAATGAAAGAGTTTAAAATCCTATCAATTTATACGATAGCTCAAAATCCATTACCTTTGGATTATGTGTTATCTTTATCAGAAGTTAATGCACAGTAGTCTCCGCATCATGATATATTTGACTTTTCTTCATCCAGAGACTTATGAACTAATAATACAGGTTACCTGCTCCCCAAAAAATGCAATATGCAGAGGTGGAACATGGTCTACAGAACTCCAGTTACTGTTTCTATCTGGAAAGAGAAAATAATGAGTGATAGATATTGAGCACTGAACTGTAAAAATTAAATAAAGGAATAAATAATAAATCCATCTGAAATACCTCTGAGCAAACATTGTGATTGTTTCTCCCTGAGGACTGGGGTATATTCCTTAATTAGACTTTGATTCTGCTCTCTGGGGCTGACTCCCAAAGACATTGTTTTCTAAGCTGTTATTCTAGCATTCACAGGCTTTAATGTGACTACATTGTTTTATCTATCAGGGAATTTGGTATTAATATTTATTTCTTCTTATTACTCGCATTGACACACTCATATATTGTTGGTAAAGATCTTCTCCTTCAATATTCTCCTTTTTATATATTAAAATTACTTTAATAAAATTTAATAGGTAAGAAAGCTTACAAGAAAACATCATCATCCACATATGCTATACATATGCAATCAGTAAAATAAAAACAATAGAAAGCTATCTTTTCTATTTTCAAAAAGTACAATTATCAATTAAGATTCTTCAGCAAAACAGAACCATATATAAGATCTGTGTATATACACACACACACACACACACACACACACACACACACACATATAAAGGGACATTATTATGCCTCATTAAAACTTTACCCATATGTCTGGACAATACCCCATCTATTTAATCTTCTATATTTGGAGGCTGCATGTTCATATAGCCATCTACAGATAGCAAGTGGATGGGGCAAGGCAACCCTTGTATTCCTTTCTCCTCTTAAATTTCACTATCACTGGTTTCCCTGTTAATTCATTGAGGAAAAAGTTGGAAGTGAGGGGTAAATTCATAACAACTACAGTCTAATGCCCACCAGTCCCCTGTTCCTTGTGACTAGATAACCTATCACAAGCTCTGAATCACTGAGCTCCTATATAAAATATTTATTATAAGGAATTAGTGCATACTATTGTGATGGTTAAAATTTGCAGCATAGGCTAGCAGGAGGGGGACTAGAAAGAAGCAGAGATTAACGTTGCAGTCTTGAGGCAAAATTTTTCCTATTTTGTCTTTAAAAGGAGGAGGAAGATCTATCTTGTATACGGTCTAAAAATTATAAAACTTCATGTGAAGAACAAATAAAACTGCATATTTGTATATACACAAATTTTTGTATAAGTTACTTAACGATTACAAAATATTAACTAAACTTTAATTTTGAAAAGCTAAGTTTGACAAATTATGTTAACATTTCATCAAAACATTTCTCTTCTTCCTTCATAGTTATTGACTGATAGCCAGACATATTTCCCACCCACCTTGCATTCAAGTGTGGAACTATAACCAAGATTTCTCCTGTGGAATGTCAGAAGAAGTGTCATGTGATGTGTTCCAGAGAGTTATTTGACTTTTCAACCCTCTTTTTTATCTTCTTCAGAATAAATTCATACTATAGTAAGAATCAAGAGTAAATAAGACAAAAAAATGAGGAAATCTGAGTTGTGTTCAGAATAAGGGCTTGCTACCCAGGGTCACCGTTCCTGGACTATTAAATTAATGATAAATAAAAGGTAGCTGTGTCTGAGTGATATGTGAATTATTTTCTTAAGATAAATTTAGTCTAACACAACTAATTTCCTTAGAAAGTACCTGTATTATTGTCATGCAGCTGTGGTAAAAAATTAACACAACATAGGTGTGGCTTAAAACAATGGGAATTTATTCTCTCACAATTCTGGAAGCAGGAAGGCCAAAATCAAGTTACCATGGTCCAAATGCATCCCTCCCAAAAATCCTATGTTAAAATATAATTGCCAATACAATAATAGTATTAAGAGGTAAGTCCTTTAGGAGGTAATTAAGTGATGAGTGAATAGGATTAGTGACTCTATAAAAGAAGTGCAAGCAAGTTATTCACCTCTTCCAATATGTGGGGACACAGCAATGGGGCATCATCCATGGAGCAGATGGAAAACCTTAACCGAGTACTAAATCTGATGCTTTGATCTTGAACTTCACAGCCTCCAGAACTGTGAGAAATGTGTTTCTCTTACTTAAAAATTAACCAATGCTGCCTCTGTCCTTAACATGGCCTTCTTCTCTTCCCTTCATATCCCACCTCTGTGTTTTTCTTATAAGGACTCTTATCACTGGATTTAAGACTTACTCAGATAATCTAGAATGATCTCATCTCAAAATCTCTAATATAATTACATCTGCAAAGACCTATATTTTCAAATAAAGTCACGTTGAGAGGTTCTGGAAGTTAGAACATGAACATATCTGTTGAACTCTACCATTTAACTCACTATAGTATCTTTTAGAAATTTTATAGAACATATCTTTTTTATTCTGTAATTGCATTATTTATAATGCATCATATTGGTCATATAAGTATTTAGTAAACGCTTGCCTTTCTTAAGTAGAACCTTCCATGTTTTTGAATACTAGTTATAAATGTAATCTGATAGTCCCTAGTTTCACTGACATTAAGATATGAAATTCATCTGTAACTTGAAATGAAAAGTTAGCCAAACTATAAAGGCAAAAATTATTTTATTTACATTTTTCATTTCTAGGAGCAAGGGATTTGGTTAAAAAGAGATTCAAATATTAAACAACAGTTCCATCGCAGAACAGATCACTCTAGCATGATGTTAAAGTAGGACAATTTCTGCCTCAGTTTCAGCTGAAACATGTACAAAATAAAAGCAACAACTATTGAGACAATGAATTGTTTTAAAAAAGAAGGAAAATGGACTTTCAAAATGGAACTTATTTGGAAAGATGTCTGTTTCTCTTTCCCCAAAACAACAACAACAACAACAACAACAACAACAACAACAAAAAAAACCAGAAAAGAGCTAAGAAAGGATGCTACTTCAAAATCCAACTATAATGAGAAGGGCTTCAGCAGAACAACTTGAAGTATAGGTGTTCTGGAAATTAAAGGACATGGAGAACTATTTCCTGGCCTGTGCTGGGGAAAGATAAAATAACCTGTAGAGTAAAGAGCTGCATCTGCAAAATAATTGTTCTTCTTTCTGGTAATAGTTAATAAGTGCCTGAATTTCAGCAACCACATGACTTCTGTAGTAGTATCCATCTGACCTCATTTTAGAAGGGCGTCTGCTCAAGAAGAAAACTATATCATAGCAAGAACTTCAGCAGTAAGAGGGTTCCTGAGACATAAGCTGCAGCAGAAGAGTCATTGTCCACACAATGAGAAAGGTCCAGATGGGACAATCGCTGAAGAACTCACAAAAGCACCCATATCTTTAAGATCTTTCTTAATCATCTTCCACACCTACAGAATGCAGAGCCTCTTACAACATCTCAAGTGGAAAGAATTGCCTGTATGGCAATCTTATTTATCCTCCTCCTGCCACTCTGAGAAAGGAGAAGAGAGCTATATATGGGGAAGAAAGAGAAAGGATGATGGTCCTTCCCCAGATGGTGATGGAAAACCTGTAGCAAGCCCTAGTTGAAAAACAGGGAAATTTACAGAAAGTGTATACAATATTCTATTGCAATGTATATTCATAAAATGAATTCATTCATGCACTATTTATAAGCAAGTGAATCAAGTCACCAAATTATCTTTTACACAATTTTCTGTGAGCTACCAGTGAAAACAGAGCAGAGAAACATGCCACTCAATTGAACACTCACACCTCATCTTATTGCCCTTTCCCAGTTTCCTCATGTGTTTGGCACAAAGGCCGCCCCTTCTCTTGAGTTTCTGTGCTTTTCCTGATAAAACGATGCAGCAAAGTATCTCAAACATGAGTAATCCTCCTAGTTAGAGGAATCAATAAATAAAAAGCAGCAACAATAACAAAAAGAAAACCATAAAAATTTTGGGGACACATAAATGATTTATTTCTAATGAGAGAACATGAGATTCTGACTATAAGTTTTAAAATTAGAAACAATATGTTATTGTATCTTTCAAATTCTCTACTAAATTTTATCCAAATATTTTTATTTTTAATATATTTTTATAAAATTTAAGTTCTTATGATAAGAGTATAGAAATGGTCACCCTTCTACAACTTACCTGAATGTATGAAACATAGTATTATAATCTATTATAACCTAAAAATTATACTATATTATTTTTTGGATAATTATTCCATAGAAACTGTTTGGCTACAAAAGGGTAAGTATATGGTTTATACATTTTTATATGAGAATAGTCAACTAAATCACAACCTCAAATTATCTATTGAGGTTATCCATAATGAGATTGGGAGTGATTAAAATAGACAATATAGTTTTCTACTGCTAAAAATTTGTCTGTGCATTCAAGAAGCAGGGGATAATAGTAAGTATTTTGTTTGCTATTGTCTGAAATTGTATCTTCATATATAAACATATGCGACTATTTAAAAAAAATAAACTTAATATAAACAACTTTAAAATGCCATATGGTAACAAACACCACATATACCTAAAATGTTAACATTGTAAATGCTTGTCTATTTAAAATAATAAAGCACATAATAAAATAAATATTACATAATAAAACTGACTAAAATACTAAAATAAACTATGACTCACCATAGAAATGACACAGATGCATTACCAATTACAAAATATTGAATAATTTGCAAACAAAAGTTTTCAATGCTTGTGCAAGATTTTTTTTCTATTGAACATTTTTTTTGTATGTGTTTGTTTTCAGTTCTAAGCTAATAAAACTCTTTAGAAGATAGGATTTTCTGAGAAGGTAGAGCAAAATGGTCAAATAGAACCTTCCAACAATTGTCCCCCACTGGAATTATCAAGGAGAACAACTCTCCACCTAGAAAACACCTTCATAAGAACAAAATAATCAGATGAGAGAATCAAGTACCTGGTTGTTGCACAGTAACAAGAAAAGGCTAATTGAAGGGGACAGAAAGGACAGTTTTTCTTTGCCTACACCACCCCTCCAGCAAACCCAAGGCAGCTCAGTGCGGAGAGAGAAACTGTGGGCTTGGGAGAAGCAGAGTGATGTGATTGTGGGGCTTTGCATTAGAACTCAGTGTCAATCCATCACAGTGGAACTCAGCGCTGAATAGAATTCTGCCAGTTCTCATAGAGGAAGCATCTAGACAAGCCCTGGGCCAGAGAGAAATCTGCTGTCCCAGCAGGAAGAACCTGAGTCCTGGCTCACCACTGGCTGACTAAACTGGCTTTGGACACTGAACAAATTTCAGTGGCAGACAGGCTGTAATGACTGTTGCCCTTGATTGAGCTCCAGTACTGCTCTGATCTCAGAGGCTGTGGGCTTGGGTGTGAAACACCAAATGAAACACCAGCTGTGGTGTCCATAAGCATGTCTTTGTCATTCCTTCCTCAATTCCAGACAATGCAGTATGGTGTGAGACTCATTTTTATTGGGAGAAGGAAATAGAAGAGTATAGAAGATTTTGTCTTGCAACCTGGTATGAGCCTAGTCACAGTTTACAAAACAAAGCACCAGGTGGAATTTCAAGTCCCCTATTTCATGACATTCTTGGAAATGATGCTTCCTGGGAATGATGTTTGCTGGCCCCATCCTAGGACAGAAAAGCATCTACTGACCTCTTAGGTTGAACGTGAGTCCCAGGTGGTTTCACCACCTGAAGACTAAATTTACTGTGGACCTTGACTAAACATCAGTGGCAGTCACAAAGTAGTGGTCGAGCTGCAGGCTTTGGGCAAGACCTGATTCTGCCCTGGTATCTTAAGCTGTGAGGTTTTGCTGTAACTTAGCATGTTGTCAGCTGCAGCAGGAATGGGAGTGCCTGTGTTACCCCTCCCCTTAACTCTAGACAGCCAAGAATGGTAAAAGACTCATTCCACTCGGGAGAAAGAGAAGGAAACGAGCAAGAAACTTTTCATGGGGACCCAGAGAAATCTCCCTTATCTTCTCAAAGTGCATCAGGACTGGTTATCCAGGAGTCTGCAAGAATCACAGCATGTTTGAACTTAACGGCACCCTCTAGTGCTGAAATTACTGCAGTGAACACAGGATTAGGAATCTCAACAGTCAGTCGTCTCTTTGAATTCTTGGAAGTTTCTCCGAAGTAGAATAGGTACAAATAAGGCCAAACTTCCGAGATTGGAATAAATACCCAACTTCTCAATGAACAGACATTGAGAAATGTCCAAAAGCATAACGAACATTTAGGAAAATATAACCTCAACAAATAGACTAAATAAGGTGCCAGGGACCAACCCTAACATGATGAAACTATGTGAACTATTTTTCCAGTAGAAAATTCAAAATAACTGTTTTAAGGAAGCTCTTTAAAGTTCAAGAAAACACATTGAATCAATTTAAAAATTTATCAGAGAAATTTTACAGAGATTAAGATACTTTTAAAATCAAAAATAAATCCTAGAGCTGAAAAACACAATTAACGAACTGAAAATGCACCACAGTGTCTTAACAGCAGAACTGATCAAGTAGGAGAAAGAGTTAGTGAGTTTAAAGACTGCCATTTAAAAATAAAGTCAAAAGAGAAGAAAATAAATAAATAATGTAAAAGACTGAATATGCTTACAAGTGTACTTCAAGACACAAGATCAGAAGGGCAAATCTAAGAGTCATTGGCCTTAAAGAAAGAGTCCAGAAAGAGATAGGAATAAAAAGTTTATTCACAGAAATAACAACAGAGAACTTTACATATTTAAGGAAACATGAATGTACAGGTATAAGAAGGACAGAGAACACCAAGGCAATTCAATACAAATACCCCAAGTTATATAATAATCAAAATTTCAGAAGTGAAGGAAAAGAGAGGATACTAAAAACAGCTACACACAGAGATAATTAACTTATAAAGAAGGTCCAATTCATCTGGCAACAAATTTCTCAAAAAAAACCATATAGCCCAGAAGGGAATGGGAATTTTGTCCCAAGCAAAGCAATCATTTAAGCATGAAGGAGAGATAAAGACTTTCCTTGTCAAACAAAAAATGAAAGAATTCCTCACTATCAGACTTATCTTTTAGGAAATGCTAAACATATAATCTATCTGATACGAATATTTTCTTCCAGTCTGTGGCTTGTCTTTTACTCTTTTGACAGTGTCCTCCAGAGAATAAATTTTTAATTATAATGAAATCTGACTTACAAATGATTTCTTTCATTAATTGTGCATTTGGTATTGTATGTCTTGCTCATTTAAGTTGGATTTTTTCCACTTACTGTGAAATTTCAGGGATTATTTTTAGTATTTTTGAATATAAATTCTTAATATGTTTTACAAATATTTTTTCTGACCTTTTAACTTGTGTTTTCATTCCTTTTAGAATCTGTTTCACAGAACAACCTTTTAATTTTAATGTAGACCAGCATATCATTTTGTTTTTTATGATTTTGCTTTTGATGTTGTATGTAAAAACTTGTCAGTTAGATGACATAGAGGAATTATTGCGGTTTGGTTCCAGTCTACCACAGTAAAGCAAATATGTTAATAATGCGAGATACACAAATTTTTGGTTCCCTAGTGCATATAAAAGTTATGTTTATACTATCATCTCTTAAATGCGCAATTGTTATGCCCAGACCGTTTGTTCCCCAAAGAAGACCACCAGAGTCCAGAGTCAAAGCCAAGCGGCAAGGATCTTTACTACAAGTTCGAACTTGGTCCCTCCATTCCACAGCATACAAGAGACGGCCTCGAACAATGCGAGTGCTTGCTTTTTATAGCCCGATGTAAACAGGATATGTAAAGTTACAGGGAACAAGGTAATTCTCTCGGTTACAGCGTTACAATTGGTTAACATTCTACATTTAGCATTCCTTATCGGAGATCTCCCAGGTGATGTTTTTCTGAAGTTTGAAAGAAATATGGAGGAATGTGTTTGTGCTGGGCTCAGGAAGTTGGGAGATATATGGGGGATGTGCCTCATTCCTTTCACAATAGCATTGTGTCTGAGAAATGGATATACCTTGCCTTAAAAGTACTTTATTGCAAAAAAAAATTACAATAATCTGGGCTTTCAGTGAATCCTAATTTCAAATCTTCTTGTTGGTGGAGGTCCTTGCCTCAATTTTCATGGCTGTTGAGTGATGGGGGTGGGGATTGCTGAAAGTTTGGGTGGCTGTGGAAATTTTTTAGAATAAGACATCAATAAAAATTTGCCACATTGGTCAATTCTTCCTTTCACAAAAGACTTCTCTGTAGCATGCAATGCTGTTTCATAGCATTTTCCTGCAGTAAAACTTCTTTCAAAATTAGAGTCAGTTTCCTCAAACCCTGATGCTGTAGCAACAATGATTATGTACTGTGTCATGCGCATCCGTGTGAAGAGACCACCAAACAGGCTTTGTGTGAGCAATAAAGCTTTTTAATCAGCTGGGTGCAGGCGGGCTGAGTCCAAAAAGAGAGTCAGCAAAGGGAGATAAGGGTGGGGCCGTTTTATAGGATTTGGGTAGGTAAAGGAAAATTACAGTCAAAGGGGGATTGTTCTCTGGCAGGCAGGAGTAGGGGGGGTCACAAGGTGCTCAGTGGGGGAGCCAGGATGAGCCAGAAAAAGGAATTTCACAAGATAATGTCATCGCTTAAGGCAAGGACCGGCCATTTTCACTTCTTTTGTGGTGGAATATCATCAGTTAAGGCGGGGCAGGGCATTTGCACTTCTTTTGTGATTCTTCAGTTACTTCAGGCCATCTGGGCATATACGTGCAAATCACAGGGGATGCTATGGCTTGGCTTGGGCTCAGAGGCCTGACATACTGTTCTAAATCTTTTGTTGTCATTTCAATAACGTTCTCATTCTCTTTTTCAGGTGTAGAGTCTGTCTCAAGAAACCACATCTTTACTTACAGCATAAGAAGTAACTCCTCATTCATTCGAGTTTGATGATGAGATTGTAGCAATTCAGTCATATCTTCAGGATCCACTTCCAACTCTAATTCTCTTGCTATTTCTATCATATTTGCAATTACCTCCTCCACTGAAATCTTAAACCCCTCAAATTTATCTATTAGTGTTGAAATCAAGTTCTTTCAAATTCCTGTTAATGCTGCTGTTTTGACCTCTTCCCATGAATTACAAATATTCTTAATGGCACCAACAGTGGTGAATCATTTTCAGAAATTTTCTAAATTAATTGGTCAGATCCATCAGAGGAATCACATCTATGGCAACTACAGCTTTACAAATGTATTTCTAAAATAACAAGACCTGAAAGCTGAAATAACTCCTTGAGTCATGGGCTGAATGTGATGCTGTGTTAGCATATATGAGAACAACATTAATCTCTGTGCATCTTCATCAGAGCTGTTATGTGACCAGGTACACAGGCAATCAGCAGTAATACGTTGAAATACATCTGTTTTTCTGAGCAGTAGTTCACAACAGTGGGTTTAAAATATTTAGTAAACTATTCTATAAGCAGATGTGTGGTTACCCAGGCTTTGTTGTTACATTTACAGAGCATAGTCAGAGTAGATTTAGAATAATTTTTAAGAGCCCTAGAATTTTTGAAATGGCAGATAAACATTGGCTTTCTCTTGAAGTAACCGGCTTCATTAGTCCCTAACATGATAACCAGCCTATATTTTAAGCTTTGAAGCCAAGCCTTGACTTATTTCTAGCTATGAAAGCTCTAGAAGGCATCTTCTTCCAAAAAAACAGTGTTTTGCCTATATCGAAATTCTGTTGTTTAGTGTAGCCACCTTTAGTAATTATTTTGACTAGACCTTCTGGATAACCAGCTGCAGCTTCCACATCAGCACTTGCTGATTCATCTTGTCGTCTTCTGCTATAATATGCCCTCTTTCTTAAAACCTCAAGAACCAATTTCTGCTAGCTTTAAACTGTTCTCCTGAAGCTTTCTTACCTCTCTCATATTTCATAGCATTCAAGATCATTAGAGCCTTGCTCCAGGTTAGGTTGTGCCTTAAAATATTGAGTCTGGTTTGATCATCTCTCTAGATCACTAAAACGTACTCTGCTATCAGCAATAAAGCTGTTTTGCTTTCCTATTGTTCATGTGCTCACTGGAGTAGCACATTTAATTTTTTTCAATAACTTTTCCTTTGCATTTATAACTTTGCTAACTGTTTAGCACAAGAGGTCTAGATTTTGGCCTATCTCAGCTGTCAACATTTCTTCCTCATTAATCTTAATAATTTATTAATCATTTATAGCTTTTGATTTAAAATGAGAAATTTGGCCAGGTTTGTTGGCTCAGATCTGTAATCCTAGCAGTTTGGGAAGCCAAGATGGGAGGATTGCTGGAACCCAGGAGTTCAAGATCAGTCTAGGAAACATGGTAAAACTGTCTCTACAAATTTTTTTAAAAAATTAACTGGGCCTGGTTCACACCTCTGGTCCCAGCTACTCAGGAGGTTGATGTGGGAGGATTGGTTGAGACTGGGAGGCCAAGGCTGCATTGAGTCCTGATTGTGCCACTGTATCCCAGCTTGGGTGACAGAGTGGGACCCTGTCTCAAACAAAAAAGGAAGTGGGGAAAGAGAAAGGATTCTCTGTTTCATTTGAACACTCAGAGGCATTTATAGTGTTTTCAGTTGGTCTGATTTCAATAGATTTGTGTTTCAGTACATAGAGCATCTCAGAGAGAGAGAGAGTTGGGAGACTGGTCACTTGTTGGAGCAGTCAGAAAGCACACAGCATTTACTGATTACATCTCAGGTGTTATATGGACAGTAAGTATGAAAGAAAAATAAAGATTCTTACAATCTATGGCAGGGCCAAGAGTTCATCTTGAAGTTAATACAGCATCACCATTACTCTCAAAGATTTCTCCTTAGTTTATTTGATACAATGTGTCCTGCAACAGCTCAAAACTTTGGAATTAAATGTGTTTCCGTTCTTAGTCACTTGGGAAAGTTATTTTCTTCTGAAGAACTCACTTTCCTCTTCTTTAAAATGCAAGTAATATCACCCACACTCAATCACATATTTTAAGCATATTTAGTTATATTTTCCACTTTACTACCACAGAAAATAAAAAGCATTCTAATTTACAAATACATGTACAAGTTAAGGTGAACAGTATGCTTTCATGCATTCCAATATATAAAAATGTATCATCCTTATACATATTTTTTATATATAGGAAGATACATACATATATATATATATATATAAAATTTTCATTGTTGGTTGCTTTTCCCCAAAAAAAGTAAATTAATATATGACTAAAATTTATTTAAAATACTTACTAAATAAGAGCTTGAATGTTAGTTAACTTACACCTGTGATACTTAAGTTAATTTTTTTCTTTTGGGAGACAATGAATTTTCTTATGTTAAATAGATGAAGTCATCAGTGAGGACAGTCATTTTTTGTGTCTGCCGTTCAACCACTAGAATGATACACACCCACAGACTCTGTCACATATACTCTATGTTCAATAATAACTGCCTCAAATTTTTACTTTTTTCAACTAAGTCATAATGCAAGAAATACCTCTTTTTGAATTTATTAAATTTTAAATTTGTGTATCTAAAGTTCATAGTTTCTAAAATTAAGTGCATAGACTTTTAAAAGAATAGGCCCAGTTAATTTGGTAGAAATGTACTAATTCTCAAGTAAATGCTTACATTTCACTCAGCTAATCTTATTCTCAAATTTTTTCTAGTATATTAGTTAACTGTATGTTCCATTAAGTATGCATTCTGCAGAGTTAAATGAATGTATATTCATATATTAATAGCTTTAGTTCATTAGAAAATCTATATTCATACTTACTACAAGATTTCACAAAATTGCAGTTTTAATACAAAGAACAAGAGCAATTGTTAACAAGAACATTAAGCTGTCTAGTGAGCTGGAATTCTGAAGTTAAATTAATAGGGTAGCCTGTTTACATATCAATAAGAGTATGAAAATCAGGTCTAAATAATGGTGGAAGAATTGCAAATGGATCAACAAACTCTCAGTAAGTGAACGTTTGTATGTTGTATAATGCAAAACTGGTACTTACTGATGCATTTAAATACTGTGCAACATATTCATGAATATGCTTTATGCATATCTTGTGACATTAGAGCTATAAGCAATTCATGTTAAGTTTGTGCAGAATATAAACATTATTTATCCATTTTTAAAAGTTAAATAACTAATCAAAAATTAAAATATTTCACTTCTTTTATTTTTGTCAGCAAGGAGATTATTTGGTTAGCATATTTGCCTAAAATAATACAAATTTTCTGCTAAACTGTGTTTGCTTTTGCTAAGGCAATTATAACTGTAAGACATTTCAGTCAATCTAAGTGGAAAGTTTGGCTGCTATTTACAGCTTCCTGTTAAGATCCAAAAGTTGATAAGTTATGTAATTGGGACTAGTGACTTGGAATCATACATTCTTAATCCTCTCCTTTAGAGGACAGGAAGTCTAGCATTTATTATTTCTTTCTCAGAAATTAGGAAATTAGCTGTCTTCAAGGTAATCTGAATCCCAGAATTAACTGTTAATTAACTCATGCTTATATAAAACATAAATTTACAAGGCCATTAGTTTTCTTAATAACAAAATAAAGAAAAATATGAAATGGCCAGAGATCTGAGATACACTTTAGATGCAATCATATTTGACAAAAGTTTTATTATTGTTACCTTAGATTACTAGCATAATTAACTTACAAGGAAATCACAATCTAGCCAGATGTTTTTCTTTTTCATTGTTGTTCTTTTTCTTTTCTTTTCTGCTTTTCTTTCATTGACCAGTGATTGTCAATTTTGACTACACATTAAAATCATCTGAGGCTTCAAAAAAAAAAAAAAATCAATTCACACTGACAGAGACAGGAGATAGCCAAATGCTACCCAGGTCATTGTGCACAGGGGGCTTACCTAAACATGCCCATGGTGAAAAATTTTGTCCCTTAATACATGCATCGTAAGGGACATAAGTCACCGTGGAGTAGCTCAGATTAAGGATCTGCATAAGCACTGGGAGAATGGTGTGGGGCCTCCAGGAATTTATGCCTTATGCAGGGGAGGGGCCAGGACTCTTCAGCTCTGTGTGGTAGCCTGGTATTCAATCTGTGAGATGGGGGCCTGTTGGTAGGACCCTCTTTTTCTTTGCTGAGAGCTGTCTTTTTGCCTAATAAATCCATCCTCCTCACACTTCAGTGTCTTTGTGTGCCTAAGCTTTCCTGGTCGTGTGACAAGAACGTGTATTTTAGCTGAACTAAGGAGAAAAAAAAAATCCTGCATCAATTTTAATTTAGAATATCTGAGTGTGGGACTCAGATACCAGTATTTTTCTAAGGAAAAAATTCCATTTAGTATATATTTTTTCATTCTTATTTCTGTCACTTGAAAGCTGATACTTAAATATTTCTCCTGGAAATTATAGAAAGAATAGTATACCAATTTTCTCTTCTGATATTAGAAATTTTAACAAAAAGCAATATATTAAAAATCTAACAAAGGTGTGCTAGTTGTATAAATTTGGGCAAATTGCTTGAACTCTCTTGTCCTGGGCATACCTGGAAATGAGGAATTAAAGAGTGTTTAGAACACATTATGTTCTAGATCAACAAGTAATATTAATTGTGTATCTGAGTTACTAGGCTTCCTTTATTTTGAGAAAATATCTGGACATCCACAAACATATGAAACCATAATTTATATTCAGACTTTCTTTCAAGTAAAATGATATTCCAAAAACAAAAAGCCGCAAGTTCAGCTCATAACTCAAACAATTGTTCAAGTGATCTCACTCAAGATAGCCTCATACTTATGCGTGCAACTGAAGGGCTTTATGTGTATTTCTCATTTTGTGATACAGAATATTAAAAAAGACATAAATTTAAGAGTAGAGATTTAATAATTTTTTTAAATGTACTGCTTTATCTAGAACATTCATAAATGAAACTGAACTTTTGTTCCCATGAGATTGCATTATGCAAATGACAATATAATGAAGAAGAAATATAAAGTCTTCCTATTATTATGGAACTCATTTTTATCTTAGGGATTCTTGAATTTATCTCAGAAGCCCTCCAGTGATCTGACGGTCCACTTTGAGAACCACTGGTATAAAGACAGACAAGTAATCTTTTTAAGAAAAGTAAATTATGGCACCATCTTCTAAAGTGTCTTGTTGTCTCTGGTTTTAGCTTACCCCACCCCCACCTTCACTAAGCTACTGGATGGATCTCTGGTTCTCACTTACAAATATTCAATAACTTTCCATTGTTCTCAAGATAAATTCCAAAGCCCTTCACACGGCCCACATATCCTTCATTTCCTAAATTATATGTCTGTCTCCCCAACTGCCTCTCCAAGTCTAATGATATTATTATACTCATTTCCTCAAAGCACAGTGCTTCTTTGTTCTTAGAGGACTTTCTACAGTTTCTTTTTTTTTTTTTTTTAATTTTTTTCCATTTGGAAAAGTTTAGTTCTCCATTTCTCTTACTTGAATAATTTATGTTGATAGAGAAAATTTCAGCAATTCCAGAGTCTGGGTTGATTTTCTATAAATATGTCATAACCTTTCGTACGTTTCCCATGAAATTGTCAATATCACTGTGCTGTAATTTTGTTTAATGCAATATCCCTTCCGTGTTCATTGCACAAGACTATAAACTCCTTGGGTAAAGCATAAAGTTTGTCTTACTCAAGTTTCACCTTTATTTTCAAAGAGAAACATTTGAAAAATAAATTTTATCTGGCTAGTATTAATTATTTCTTGTAGGCTAACATAGCTGCGTTTTAATGCTTGCAAATAGTATTCCCCAACAAAATAAAATGAAAATGAAAAAGACAGTCAAAAATTATGTGATTACACTTGTACACATATTGATATATTCACTACATTTTTGGTACTACATTGTGACTAGTGAGCTAGCTGAAGGACATATTTTACAGAGATTTTACAAAGTTTTAGAATTTTATCAGGATAAAATAAGTAGAACACTCAGAGCTCAATGCCATGAGCCACCGTGATGTGTCACAAAAATAATGCTACATGATATCAGGAGCGAGGCCAAGGGATTTGTTTATTTCACATCCAATTCCCAGTTTCTTGTCTAATATAAATTTCAAATTTAAATCTAAGAGCTCAGAGAATAATAGTTCATTTAAAAATCTTACTTATCAGGCCGGGCGCGGTGGCTCAAGCCTGTAATCCCAGCACTTTGGGAGGCTGAGACGGGCGGATCACGAGGTCAGGGGATCGAGACCATCCTGGCTAACATGGTGAAACCCCGTCTCTACTAAAATATACAAAAAACTAGCCGGGCGAGGTGGTGGGCGCCTGTAGTCCCAGCTACTCGGGAGGCTGAGGCAGGAGAATGGCGTAAACCCGGGAGGCAGAGCTTGCAGTGAGCAGAGATCTAGCCACTGCACTCCAGCCTGGGCGACAGAGCGAGACTCCGTCTCAAAAAAAAAAAAAAAAAAAAAAAAAAAAAAAAAAAAAATCTTACTTATCTATTAATATATATTTTACAATTATTTTGCATTTTTTGAATACCTATAATGAAATATATTAATGTAGTAATCAATAAGGTTAGCTCTAACTTACAATGATATTATTTATGATTTTACTATCTCTCTGGTAACTGTTAAATGTGATCTTTGTAAGAATATTGTTTAGATTTTGTGCTCTTTTACTTCTGTTTGTTTTTCATCTCAAATTAGAAAAAAAATGAAGACCAAATTCTTATTTGTGAGAATTAGTTAACTCTATTTTTGGCTGTCTCATTTTGAGCATTTAACTGTCACAGGGCAGAGTACCAGACCATTTCATCCATTTTAAAATAATACACTGTCTCTTTGGAGACAGTCCTGTCATTTGTTTTCATTTTACTGAGGCGTCTCTCTTTAGATTGAAATATTTATTAAAAGGAAAAGTCCAACTCCCTGAGACATGTAACCAAAGGATGAGATTTCTTAATTCACACTGTATCTGAAACACATTCTCCTAGCTATTTTGGCATAGTAGGTTATACGCTGCATTTTAAAATACAGTGTGGTGATCAAACTATTGAGCCGCGAGAGAAACAGGTTCTTGTTTAAATTAAAAATTTATTCACTGTTCATCTTTCCATACATTATGAATTGTAGTCATTGTTCATGCTCACTCTTCTTCTTTAAAAAATAATCCATAAAATGTATACCAGCCTAGTATATAAAATTGGTTTCTGCCTCTTTGGTTTAAAGATATGGGAAGGTGATTTGCAATGAATTTCTTTACGAAACATTTAATTTTTATAAAGGAACTCTCTTGCCTTTTACCCTACTATTGTAAACATAAGATTTAGGTTAAATTACCTCAAAATGTCTTCAAATGCCATATAGAATAGGTTGCCATACACATGTCAGAATTAGACTGGGTAAATATTTCCTTCTGTAAACATGAATATCTTTTGTCATCATTATTTTGCAGAATGGGAAGTTGTGAAAGGATCTTTGTAAACCTTGGAGAAGTATAAATATATTATGCTTTGTATAGATAAAGACAAAAACATTAATTTTCAATAATAATTTTAGTAATCACACAGAAGTTACATAAGGGCAATCAGACTGCCTTCCTGATGTACATAAAATAATTCTAAGAGAGAAAAAAAGACTTTTTACAATGGTAAAAAAAAAAAAGCCTGGAAAAATAGATACAAATTTAAAAGAAATCACAAATTAAAGGAAGAGGGACACTTTTTTGATTTTCAAATGTCTTCAGTGAAGGAGAAAAATACCATCATACAAAAGATAGCTGTGCTAAGTGTTTTTTTCTTTAATTTCAAGAATGAATATGTATAATTTAGAAGAATGAGCTGAGTGCAGTGGCTAACGCCTTTAATCTCAGCACTTTGGGAGGCCAAGGCAGGTGGATCACTTGAGGTCAAGAGTTTGAGACCAGCCTGTCCACCACGGTGAAACCCTATCTCTACTAAAAATACAAAAAAAAATAAAAAAATAGTTGAGCAGTTATGGGCACCTGTAATCCCAACTACTCCAGAGGCTGATGCAGGAGAATTGCTTGAACCTGGGAGGTGGAGGTTGCAGTGAGCTGAGATCGCGCCACTGCACTACAGCCTGGGTGTAGTGGAATGGAGAGTGAAACTCCATCTCAAAAAAAAAAAAAAAAAAAAAAGAAAATGAATATAAATATATATGAATATATTCACACATATGTATATCAGTTGTTTTTCAGAAATGATACCAAATTTGTCTGAGAAACAGTAACAAAAGCTACATATTTACCAGCTGGAGCTGCAGTAGATAATATCATTTTTTAGCAAATAATTTTTTCCTAGTTTTTAAATCATTTAAGTAATTTGGCTAGATTGTCTCTTAATAATATGTTATCCAATTTTTTTTTTTCTTCCTACAAAATGTAAAGTAGAAGTTACTATCATGATCATTCATGGAAGAAATATATTTGAAATACCAGCTTCATTATAATTTAGAGTTAAATTATTAATCAAGTATTCCATAACAAAACTTTTGTTAGTAGATAATTGATATGGTTTGTCTTTGTATCCCCACTCAAATCTCATCCTGAATTGTAAGCCCATTGTCAGGGGAGGAACCTGGTTGGAGGTAATTGAATCACAGGGACAATTTACACCCATGGTGTTCTCATGATAGTGAGTTCTCATGAGATCTGACAGTTTTATAAGGGGATTTCCCCTTCACTCATTTCTCATTTCTTCTCCTGCCTGTTATTATGGGAAGAAGGGCATATTTGCTTCCCCTTCCTCCATGATTGTAAGTTTCCTGAGACTTCCCCAGCCGTGCAGAATTGTGTCAATTAAACCTCTTTTTTAATAAATTACCCAGTCTCGGGCAGTTCTTTATAGCAGCGTGAGAATGGACTAATGCAATAATATAACAAACTTACCTTTACCAGAAACCACAAATTAAGATACCAATTAATTACTTCTCTAAGTTTATCTATCTAAAAGAGGTTTGTCTGAATATTTAGGAAGTCATATGATCAAAGGATACTATGAGTGACTGATCAAACTCATATTCCATATTTGATCAATGGGACCACAGTCACGCAGAAGCAATTTAAATCTCTTGGTTCCCTAGTGAGAATAGTAAATTCACAGTTTTAATTTTAGAAGTAAAATCTAATAGAAAAAATCCAGAGAAGAAAAGTTATTTCAACAAGGATATAATTTGTGGCTTTGATTAAAACCATATCAATCATTTTATCTGAAGATTAGATAATTTTATCTAAACAAGTGTTTTATTGTATAAAATAGTAGAAACAGATTTCCAACTTTGATCCAGTAATGCCAGCAGCAACCAACTTTAAGATTTGATTTAAAAATATCATCTAGTTGTAGCTATAATTTTCATCTTTATGTTTACTTTTATGTACATGACTAGACTTAGTGTCTACTGAAGCACTTTCCGTTGGAAAAAAATCCTCGTTTAGTTGTATTTTCTGAAAGTTACCACAGTGTAGTTTGCTATATCTATTTAAAAATACGTTTCAGATTGTTTAAGGTAAAGAGAGATTCTTTATACACATATTTTTTTTCTTCCTTAGTCTGTCATTTTCAGTTTCTCTCTGATGATGTATTTTTATATGTATATTTTAAAAGTTCACATAGTTCAATATTTCAAGTTTTTAAAAATTATTTATTCTAAGAATATTGGGGAAATAATAAAGACAATTCCCCTTTTTAGAATTATCTGTAAGAGTGATGAAAATAACACTGAGTATTCAGAGAGCGAAAACGTTATTGGAGCCATGACATATGTAATATTTTTCTTAAATACTTTAAAGCCGACTATTTAAAACCACTTTAAAAATTAAGTAAATACTTATATTTCTCTTAATAATCTTCTAGTGTTCACAAATTTTCTGTATAACATGTTTATGGTGAATTTCTATAACAAATACATTGGCCATATCAAGCATTTACAGTAACAGTGCTGATATCTTTCTAGTATTCACTAAGTTTGCTCAACAGTGAATTTCCAAGGCATGGGTAATTTAAGAGTTTCTGTGATTCCAGTTTGCTTCTGAATTTTTTTTTTTTTTTTCTTCAGTGGGTGGTGTGGGCAGGGAAGGAGTGTGAAGCATAGGGGAAGTTCTTACTACAAATATCTCGCCTATCACTATATGTGCTAGAGAGATCAATTTGGCATATAATGTGAAGTATAAATTTATGTTTTACTTTCTTCTCATTTTACTTATTAAATAAGACACTCTATACTCAGAGACTTGATTAGATTTATAAGTATACTTGGCTTTATTTCTGGATGGTAAATCTGTTTCACTTATACATGTTTGTATTTATTTGGCAAACATCTACTGTTTGATTGCAAATATAAAATAATAAGATTTGAATAAAACTAAGGTGAAATTCTTCATTCTCAAATAATCCTTTCATTGATAAACGTTATTTTTACTTTTGTGGATTGGGGTTCTTTAAAAAAAAGTTACATTGCTGAATGCAAACTTCTTTGTTGACATATAACATGTATAACTTTTAAACTAACCTACATTGTTATGTAATTGCTATTAGAAGCATTGTTAAATAATTTAAAAAAAAATAGATTTACCGGAAATATAGATCACTCATAAAATTAATTTTGAACAACTAAATCAATCTGATACCTTCACTGGTAATAGTTTTAATCAATTAATATTGATTTCCACCCAGTAAGTATGACACAAGACTGAGATCAATATGATTTAAGAGATAACTATAATCATTAGACACATTGATAATAGCAAAATGTATTCACAAGCTTTCTCATGAAGTGGTTTATTTGAAGAACAAGTGTAGATAAGTGTGAAGTTTAAGGAGTGAAGACAAGACTATTATTAATGATAATACTGTGACAAGTCTACAAGAACATTTCTCTTAAAAAAACTGAGTGCATCCTTTACAAAGAGACATCAGAAAGAAAATCTCTTAAGTAACTTGATTAATAAAACATTTGTATTTGCATATATGTATGACGTGTTTTTGAGGCACAAAGACTAAAATAGGAAGAGAGACTCAATGAATCTTAGTAACATTGTAAAATATTAACAAATATCCAATAACACAGTTTTTCTAAATGAAACTAATACATGGGGATAATTTCAGGAATTTGGAAGTAGTTTGCCCCCACGACTTAAATAAAAATTCCTGTATGAATATTATTTGTTGTCCACAATGTAATATAAGACATGATCACAAATGTATGGCTGATTCAATTAATACAATGTATATTGTGAATTCAAGAACAAAAGCATCAAATGTAATAGTAAATAATTTATCTTTCAATTTTGTGTATTTCTCCCGATGTGTAATTATGCATTTATTATTAAAACCCTTTGACTGACACATGACTACACCCTTAGTGTGTAAATACCAGGAGACCAAGAACATAATACTAATTTTTTACCATAACTTGCTCAGACAGACTTTGCTCAAACACTTACTGTAAGACATTCCTTGAGAAAATAGTAATTTCTTTCACTTTCAAGATCTGCAGACTTTAAATGCTAATAATATACATTTTGTAACATTCTGTAGAAGAGCAATGAACTAATACACGTAAAACAGATTTCCTAGAACTTCCTAAGTAGTCAGTACATGCTCTCTCTTTATTGATTACCTACCTACCATCTTCTCTACCATAAAACTGAACAATTTAAAGTCTAAATAAAACTCTGTTTCTGCTCTGGATTACATCATAGTCTATATTGTTGTTCATTAATAAAGACCTACAGATAATAATTGTAATACATACTAGTAATACATAATAGTTTGCTCTCCACTATTAAATAAGATAAAGAATGAGCAACACCTTCTTCAGAGCAGGTAACTTGTAATTGAATATGTTAATCTTTATCAGATGCAATCAATGAATTAAGTCTAAAATGATGAGTCTGAATTTTGTAGAAGAAATGCAATTAAGAAATATTACCTTTTTTTTATTTCTAGAAACCAGCTGGGTGATAATATTAAATAAAATTGCATATTTAGAAGTGCTGTATTGAAAAGAAAGAGACTTGTGACCACATGGTGGAATTAGGTACTGATGGGGAATTAGAAAATTATAAGCTCTGTTAGTTAACTTACCTAAATCAGCAACCTGTTTTAGATATACTTCATTCTTTATGTGAAAAATAATGACTAATGCTTATACTTATTGAACGTGTTCTGCTAATAGGTTGTTCTGTGACATGTTTCAAAGTTCTCCATCTACATGTTGAGATGTGCTCTTACTAAACACTAATTATACTCATTACTGAAAGTGTAAAAGTGCTTTGTGTTAGTTTTAATCATTTTATCATAGATTAATTTAACATAGGATCAGATAAAATATGACTATTGAGAGGAAGGAGGATATGCTTTTTTGAAAAGTAGACTCACTTGGAAAGACGACATGAAACCAAGTAGAGAGAAAAAAAATACTGAATGGTATAAATATTAAAAACACACTCAAGCCTGTAATCCCAGCACTTTGGGAGGCCGAGACGGGCGGATCATGAGGTCAGGAGATCGAGACCATCCTGGCTAACACAGTGAAACCCCGTCTCTATTAAGAAATACAAAAAAAAACTAGCCGGGCGAGGTGGCGGGCGCCTGTAGTCCCAGCTACTCGGGAGGCTGAGGCCGGAGAATGGCGTGAACCCGGGAGGCGGAGCTTGCAGTGAGCTGAGATCCGGCCACTGCACTCTAGCCTGGGCGGCAGAGCGAGACTCCGTCTCAAAAAAAAAAAAAAAAAAAAAAAAAAAAAAACACAAGATGGTAGAAAAATAGAAAATTGTTTAAAAAATCTAGAAGTCATCTATATGCAGACTGACTTGCAAATATTTATAAGTTGTTATTCATATCTAAGTAATGTAAAATTATAAAAGTAAATGGGTGTGTTTATGTGTTTTTTCCCTAAATTAGACATTTAAATTGGTACATTATACTTAAGAAAAAGGTATTAGACTTGCATATATATAGTTTTATATATGTACACACACACATATATGTATATATACGTACATATGTGTATATATATGTACGTATGTACGTGTGTGTGTGTATATATACTTGCACAGTTCAGGTATCCTAAGTATTATAATCAAAATAGGATACACATCCAAGGAAGACAGAGTGATCAAAATCATTTTGGACTTTATAGGTAATTTAAGGGCACTGGTGAATTAATATTTTGAGAGTATAATCATCTGATTTTGTTTTATAAAGAGCTTACTAGTGACTGAATGGAGTCGGAGAAAGGAAAATAGAAAGCAATTACAATATTTCAACCAATGAATGACAATGATTTGGATGAAAATTGCGAAAAAATATTAAATAAACTAAATATAACAGCCAACAAATTACATCTTTTTCCTAAAGTAGTGTGAATTGAATTGGGTTTTCATCTGTTGAAATCAAAGAGAACTACTTAAACAAATCATATCTGATTCTGAAGTTAAGTAAGATAATGCATGAAAAATTCCCTTGAATCTGACATTAAATATAACAGAATTGAAGCCAGTTGTGGTTGTACTTATTTTAACAAATTACTAAAAATCTCCTTTGATATGCTTGTAAATGTGTGCAATATGTGAGCTATATTAGATTAAAATTATTTTTATAGAAGTGCTCTAAAACTATGAAGGTTAAAGCTAATTGAGGTGTCTGCTGTTTTATGTTTTGCCTCATGTCATGTATAAATTAATTAAATTTAAATATAAAATCTTGTTTTTAAAACTGTTGGTACAGAAAATTGAAAGAATATTTAATGGGTTCAATAAAATAATAGAAGTTTAAAATCACTTTAAAATATTGGAATTACAGAGTAAATCTATCTAGTTTAATTTATAGCATATATGTTTTTAATGATGAAAAATAATCTTCACTATATCAATTTATATGATACAAGGTGGCATAAACTTGGGTTCCTAGAAACTTACCTTAATAATATCTAATGTTTTAGAAGTTCCTAAACTGGTCAGATGGCCTGAGATGAAATGTTGGATAAGAAAAGGACTGATGTGCAGTTTCCACTTGGATCGATAGAACAGCCTGTGGAGACTCACATTATCAACTTTTGCTCCAATAGCCAAAGCAAGAACATACCAGGAAAACCAAAATAATTCACAGACCCTTTGAAAGAAGTGGCTTACCACTGCAAACTCCATGAGATAGCCAGAAAAGTGTGTTTCCAAAGCGTGAGTGGGGGAAAAGTCTGTCTCTGAACACACATCCCCACTGGGGAACCTGAAAATCCAGATCATGGGAGAATAATTTAACCTTACCTAGAGCTGAAATGGAATTAGGGAGCCAAGTGAAATATAAAAGTAGAAGACGTACTGGGAAGAGCCTTGTAGGTAGTCCTGGTTTCCAGCCTGAGCCCGGGAAAGCCATCCCTGGCTTTATCTCCAAGGGGTCCTTGGGGAATGCAGCCTGTGGAATTGAGGAGGGGCAATGGGGTGAAGGAAGCTACTAGCTAACTTGGTAATAATTTTGACGGAGCACAAATTTTCCTGAGCAGAATCTGGGGTGGGCCAAACAGGAAGTACAGATACAAGTGCAGAAGCTACAGCTGAAGGTGCAGTCAGGTGGGAAGGGGCAAGGCCTGAGAGCCCTGCTTGCTTTCTCAGTGTGGAGGTTTATATCCTGGGGCAATATCTCAGCTCTGCTCACCAGCTGCCTGGATATAAATTCGGTGCTGTTTGCTATTGGCAGGACATGGCAGGAGTGAAACTGGCCTTGATGGCTGCATGGGAGCTGGGTAAGGCTGTTACTGCCAGCATTCCCCCACTTCCCTGGTGACCTGTATGATGCAGAAGAGGCAGCCATAATCCTCCTGGAAACATAATCCCATTGGCCGGAGAACCCCCCCCCCCCATACTCCACAGTGGCTGCAGTAAGCCCTGCCCAAGAAGAGTCTGAGCTCAGACACATCTAATCCTACCCCCACTTAATGATATTTCTCGACATACCCTGGTAGCTGAAGACAGAAGACAAACTCTTAGAAACTCTGTCCATCACCTGCGAAACTCGAATATTTATCCTGGACAACATAGGACAAGCTAATATCACCCTTCTACCACTGGAGCTGGTGCTCTCTTGCAAGCAGTACCAACTGGCTGGAGATCAACCAACTCAAGCCATTATGGCAACTCATAACAGAACAACCCTGCTCCAAAGAAGGAGAAAACAATAGCTAATTCCACCACCTGCAACATCCTGGATAACCAGAGGTCCTAAATCTATCCACATGACAACTTCACTGCTAGCATAACCAGCATTTAAGAAATCTGGTGCACTAAACAAACTACAACCAAGGACTCTCACGGAGTCCACTTCATTCCCTTGCCACCTTCACTGGGGCAGGTGCTGGTATTTAAAAAAAAAAAAAAAAAAAGCTATTCAGGTAACTACTAGCATGATGAATTGAACGTAAATGGCCTAAACGCTCCACTCAAAAGATACAGCATAGTAGAATGGAAAAAAAAATCCACCAACTAAGTATCTGATGTCTTCAACAGACTCACCTAACACATAAGGACTTGCATAAACTTAAAGTAAAGGAGTGGAAAAATATATCCTATGTGTGAACTTGATCCTGCCATTATGATATTAACTGGTTATTTTGCTCGTTAGTTGATGCAGTTTCTTCCTAGCCTCGATGGTCTTTACATTTTGGCATGTTTTTGCAATGGCTGGTACCGGTTGTTCCTTTCCATGTTTAGTGCTTCCTTCAGGGTCTCTTGTAAGGCAGGCCTGGTGGTGACAAAATCTCTAAGCATTTGCTTATCTGTAAAGGATTTTATTTCTCCCTCGCTTATGAAACTTAGTTTGGCTGGATATGAAATTCTGGGTTTAAAATTCTTTTCTTTAAGAATGTTGAATATTGGCCCCCACTCTCTTCTGGCTTGTAGAGTTTCTGCCGAGAGATCTGCTGTTAGTCTGATGGGCTTCCCTTTGTGGGTAACCTGACCTTTCTCTCTGGCTGCCCTTATCATTTTTCCTTCATTTCAACTTTGGTGATTCTGGCAATTATGTGTCTTGGAGTTGCTCTTCTCGAGGAGTATCTTTGTGGTGTTCTCTGTATTTCCTGAATTTGAATGTTGGCCTGCCTTCCTAGGTTGGGGAAGTTCCTCCAGAGTGTTTTCCAACTTGGTTCCATTCTCCCCGTCACTTTCAGGTACACCAAGCAGCCATAGATTTGGTCTTTTCACATAGTCCCATATTTCAAAAATGTCAACAAAAAAAGTCCAGGACCTGATGGATCCACAACTGGATTTTATCAGACATTCAAGGAAGAATTGATACTGATCCTACTGGGAATATTCCTAAAGATGGAGAAAGAGGGAACCCTCCCTAAATCATTCTGTAATATCAGTATTAAGCTAATACCAAAGCCAGGAAAGGACATGACAAAAAAATAAAACTACAGACCAATATCTCTGATGAACATAGATGCAAAAATCCCAGAAAAGTAATAGCTGACAGAATCCAACAGCATATCAATAATATAGTACACCGTGATCAAGTGGGTCTCATACCAAGGATGCAGGGCTGGTTTAACATATGCAAGTCAATAAATACGATACACTATATAAACAGAGTTTTTAAAAATCACATGATTATCTCAATAGATGCATTTGACAAAATTCAGCATCCTTTTATGATTATAACTCTCAGCAAAATTGTCATTGAAGGGACATAACTTAAGGTAACAGAAGCCATCTATGACCAAACCACAGCCAACATTATACTGAACATGGAAAAGTTGAAAGCATTCTCCCTGAGTAATAGAACAAGATAAGGAGGCCCACTTTCACCACTTCTATTCAATATAACACTGGAAGTCCTAGCCAGAGTCAGACAAAATAAAGAAAGCACATCCAAATTAGTAAAAAGGAAGTCAAACTGTCACTTTCACTGATGATATGATTGTATACCTAGAAAACCCTAAAGGTTCATCTGAAAATATTCTAGATCTAATAAATGAATTTGATGTAGTTACAGGATATAAAATCAGTGTACACGCTCAGTAGCACTGCTATATGCCAACAGCGACCAAGTTGAGAATCAAATTAAGAACTCAGCTCTTTTTAAAGCAGCTGCAAAAGAATTAAAACACTTAGGAATATACCTAACCAAGGAGATAAAAAATCTCAAGAAAAACTACAAAACACTGCTGAAAGAAATCATAGAAGAGAAAAACAAATGGAAACACATCCTACGTTCATGTATGGGTAGAATCAATATTGTGAATATGACCATAATGCCAAATGCAATCTATAAAGTCAATGCAATTCCCATCAAATTATCATCATCCTTTTCATAGAACTAGAAAAAACAATTGTAAAGTTTACACGGAACACAAAAGGAGCCTCTATAACCAAAGCAAGACTAAGCAAAAAGAACAAATCTGCAGGCATCACATTACCCAGCCTCAAACTGTACTACAGTTTTATGGCACTTGTATAAAAATAGGCTCATTGTTCAATGGAACAGAATAGAAAGACCAGAGAAAAAGCCAAATATTTACAGACAACTGATCTTCAAGAAAGCAAACAAAAAGATAAAGTAGGGAAAATACATCCTATTAATAAGTAGTGCCAGGATAATTGGCAAGCCACTTATATATGGAATGAAACTGGATTCTCATCTCTCATCTTATACAGAAAGCACTCAAGATGGATCAAAGACTTGAATCTAAGACCTGAAACTATAAAAATTATCGAAGACAACATCAGAAAACTCTTCTAGACATTGGCTTAGGCAAACAGTTCATGACCAAGAACCCAAAAACAAATGCAACAAAAGAAAAGGTAAACAGATGGGGCTTAACTAAACTAAAAAGCTTCTGCACAGCAAAATAAATAATCAGCAGAGTAAACAGAAAGCACACAGAATGGGAGAAAATATTCACAAACTATGCATTCAACAAAGGACTAATATCTAGAATCTATGAGGAACTCAAACAAAACAGCAAGAAAAAATAAATAATTCCATCAATAAGTAGGCTAAGGACATGAATAGAAAATTCTCAAAAGAAAATATGTAAATGGCCAAGAAACATGAAAAAATGCTCAACATCACTAATGATCAGAGAAACACAAATTGAAACCACAATGTAATACTACCTTACTCCGGTAATCATGGCCATCATTAGAAAAACGAAAATATAATACATGCTGTCATGGATGTGGTGAAAAGGGAACACTTTTACACTGCTGGTGGGGGTATAAACTAGTACAACTACTAAGGAAAACAGTATGAGTGACTGCTTAAAGAACTAAAGGTAGATCTGCCATTTGATCCAGCAATCCCACTACTGGGTATCTATCTAGAGGAAAATAAATCATTATATGAACAATACACTTTCACATGCATGCTTATAGCCACACAATTTGCAATTACAAAAATATGAAAGATGCCTAAATGCCCATCAACCAACAAATGGATAAAGCAAATATGATTGATATGTATATGTGTGTGTGTGTGTGTACAGATATACACATACATGTACATACATACACACACGCACACACCATGGAATACTACTCAGCCATAAATAGGAATGAAATCATGCCATTATTGCCAATGGATAGAATTTGAGACCATTATTCTAATTGAAGTTACTCAGGAATAGAAAACCAAACATTGTATACTATCACTTAGAAGTAGGGGCTAAGTTATGAGGACACAAGGGTGTAAGAATGATATAATGGACTCTCGGACTTGGGGCAATGGTGGGAGGAGGGGGAGAACAAAAGACTACACATTAGCTACAGTGTACACTGCTAGGGTGATGAATGCATCAAAATCTCAGAAATCACCATTGAAGAATTTATCCATGTGACCAAACCTCACCTGTTCCCCATAAACTACTGAAATAATTTTTAAAAATAATAATTCCAAACTGGAAAAAACATGCAGTCAAAAGCCTCCAGCCAAAAAATTCTAATAATTGTGATTGAGTGCAAAGGTTGAATAGTGTTGTTTAGATAATAATAAATTGAGAGGCTGAAGTGGTGATACTACTTTCAGACAAAGTAGAATCAAGAGCAAGGAAATTACCCGGAAAAAAAAAAAGGGATAATTATACAACGATAAAAGGGTCAATTCACCAAGAGGACATAATAATTGTAAATGTGGATGCACTTAACAACACAACCTCAAAATAAATAAACCAAAGACTGATAGAACTAAACTTAGAAACAAACTAATCTGCAATTGTAGATGGAGATTTCAACATCCCTCTCTCAACAATTTTTGGAACACTAGAGGGAAAGTCGGCAAGGATACAGAAAAGTTCAACAACACCAAACCCAACTTGATATTTATGTAACACTCCATCCAACAACAGCAAAATACATATTATTTTCAAGTAACCAGCAGATAGATAGATAGATGATAGATAGACAGAAAACGCACACACGCATGTGTAGATAGATAGATAGATAGATAGATAGATAGATAGATAGATAGATAGATAGATACATATAAATATAGGTATATAGATACATAAACTGTGTCCTGGGTTATAAATTTTTAAGTAAGCAGAAGACATGAATATATACTTTACCAAAGGTGATATACAGTGGGCAAATATGCACATATATTCAACATCACTAACCATTAAGGAAATGCAAATTAAGACTATGCTGAGATACCACCATACACATATTAAAATAGCTTTCAAATAAAGAAAAAATGGAAATACTGTTGAGTATGCAGAGAACTGTATGTCTCATATATTACTGGTGGGGATAGTTTGGTAGTTTAATATATATTTCCCAGATGACTCATCAATCACACTCTTTGGCATTTATCCAAAGAAATGGAAACTCATGTAAAACAAACGTACACAGTTGTTCCCACTTGCTTTATTAAAACTGACAAAAACTGTAAACAAGTGAAACGTCCCTCCACAGGTGAATGGGTAAACAAACTGTGATACATCTATTTAAACACTCTCATTCAACAATAAAAAGGAAGAGAAAATTGAAAAAAAAAAAGAAATTCATAAGTTCAATATAAGCTCTAGTTGTGTTCACCTAATTGATGAAATAAAAATAAAATTAGTTAATATCAATGGCATACATTTTTATGTAAATTATTCAAAGTTCTTTCTGAAATATTAGACCATTAATATTTGCCACAATTTAATATAGACGTAGATAACAGTCAGAAATATGTCCAATAGTGCCAGAAATCATGACTTATAAGAAATTCATGATTATAAGATTTGCAAAGAGATGACATGAGCACACAATAGCTGAATTCAGGTGATTTAAAAGTTGTTCATGTAAAATTTTCATATATACTATTCCAGAGAAGAGATCTACATTATGTGATAGAAAAAGTAAAATGTTTGAATCTTCAAAGAGAGACCAATCTGTTGAATATAGGGAAGAACATAGTAAGATTCTCACCTCCATCTTAACAGTCTTACAAAGTATTCTGCTATCTCTCATTATGTGTTCAAAGCCAGGGCAGTTATCGGTTTGGAAGAGTGGAGTTGACATGTGAAAAAATGAAAATGAGTGGTTGAGTCTCAGGTCTTTTCAGATCCTAATTTTTCATGCTTCAATAATATATGTGAAAAGTTTATATAGATAGATGACAGATGATAGGTAGATAGATACATAGATAGGTAAACTGATCAGTCAATTAAAAAAATATACAATTCAGGATAAATTGTAATAAAGGTGAAAGATATATTGAAAAATTCAGCCTCACAATACATTTAAATTACATAATACTGACTTACTTCTCATCATCCTTTTAGTTTACTAACTGAAATAATATACTCTTGACCCTAGATCTAAAAAAACAAAACAAAACAAAAGTCTTGTCTTATCTAGATAAGAATTTTGGCAGTTCCTACAGGCTGTCTGCTTAATCTTATGTGGCAGACGGTTGATAACAGTTTTAAACAAAGACTCAGTTCAATCATTAGAGCAGAAGAACATGACATTAATCAAAATTCTAAATTGATCCAGTGATAAGTTTACTCGCCTGCCACAGCTCAGGAAGCTTCAGGCTGGGAGCCTGTGGTGGGAAAGAACATGAAAGACTCCTGTAATTCCTTCCTGGCTGCCTCTTTTCTTATTCTTACGACTTCCCAACTGCTCCATTGATCTCCGCGGAAGGAAAGGCACAGGAATACCGCAGTCCGTACTTTCATCAGTACTTTCCTAAACTGGCTTCGTTCTCTATGGACCATGCTGCAGTTTAAAGATGACTCTTTTGTCTTCTAGGACACAATTTTGAGGCGATTTGGACATTCCATATAAGATTGGTCCAAGTGCATTTTCCTTCAGTGTTTCAGATGCGTTTTTTTTTTTTTTTTTTTTTTTTTTCAGACAGAGTCTCGCTCTGTCGCCAGGCTGGAGTGCGGTGGCGTGATATCGGCTCACTGCAACTTCTGACTCCCGGGTTCAAGCGAGTCTCCTGCCTCAGTCTCCGGAATAGCGGGGATTACAGGCACGCGGCACCACGCCCAGCTAATTTTTGTATTTTTACTAGAGACGGGTTTCACATGTTGGCCAGTATGGTCTCAAACTGCTGACCTCGAGATCGGCCTGCCTCGGCCTCCCAAAGTGCTGGGATTGCAGGCGTAAGCCACCGCGCTCGGTCAATTCATCTTCATTCTAATGAATCACTTGTACTCCATCCTTAGTCCTCATTCATTCACTCCCAGCTTCTTGCCACTGGGTTCTTGATACCCATCCGCTTTATTCTGCATGCCCTTGTGGTTTTGTCTTTCATGTGGGCCGCATATCCTCTTCTGGAAACCCATATGAAATCCCTGCCCAGTAAACTAGGAAAATGGAAGAAATCCTGTATCAGTGACCCTTCTCAGCTCTAGCATCCATGCTATCAGAGAAACTCTGGTCCTCGATGTTTCTCAGGCCGCTTCTACACCACCCCGCACACCAGGAGTGTTTGACACTTATTAAAGGATTTTTGGTCCCAGCCAAAATCTGCTTTGGTTTGACGGGAGGGCACGGGCACTAGGTTTCCCTTGATGGAGAGCTGAATAAGATCACACCAAAGAGTTCTCCTCACAAGATGATCTCACTCATTCTCCTAAAATTTTTGTATATTTAAAATATTTGAAGGTGTTCAAAATCAAAGAAATTGGTTGAAGTCAGTATCATTTGAAAATAAGTGCGTGGTTATTTGGCAAATCACTTTCAAATATCGTGTCAGTTTTACCTTGGTGTCTAGCCTTAACTTCTGATCTAAAACTTCTGTTTTAAAGAGAATTATTGAGAGAAAAATCAAGATGTATGTTGGAGTTTGTAGTGTCTATTGTTTCCATCTTTATGTTCCTGTATATCTAGGGTTTAGCTCCCACTTACAAGTGAGAACATGTGATTTTTTTTTTTTTCCTGTTTCTGCATTAATTCCCTGAGGATAATGGCCTCCAGCTACATCCATGTTGCTACAAGGGACACAATTTTATTCTTTTTATGGCTATGTAGTATTCCACAGTGTATATGTACCACATTTTCTTTATTCCATCCACCACTGATGGGCACTAGGTTGGTTCCATGTCTTTGTTATTGTGAATAGTGCTTTGATAAACACATGAGGTGTGTTTTTGGTAGAATAGCTTACTCTCCTTTGGGTATATATCCAGTAATGGGATTGCTGGAGTGGTAGCAGAGAGAGAGATATGAGCTGAAAAACTTTCTATTTGGTGCCATGTTCACTATCTGGGTGAAGGGATAAAAAGAAGCCCTAACTGCAGCATCACACAGTACACTGTTGTAACAAACCTGCATATAACCCCCTTGAATCTAAAGTTAAAATTAAAAATCAGTTGGAGACAAGAACCCAAACTGCTGGTAGCAGAGTGAAGGGCTATGTTGGAGTGTTCATAATAGGAGCAGTGAGTAAAACAGGAATAAGTAAGTCCCTTCTTCCCTCCTCCCATCTTTCAATATTTCTTTTCTGCTCTTTTTAGCATAAACATAGGAGCGTACTCCCTCATAAAGGAGAATTCTGGTTTTCAGAATTCTAAACCTGACATTCAAAGCAGGATATAGAAGAATGGATTTGAACCGAAAGATAATAGCTTGAGAACAAGCACAGATCCTAATACATTTCTCCAATTTTGTTTTTTTAGGAGAAAAGCCAAATTGCAAATGTAATGGTACAATGGTGGACTCCTGAATGTGTTATTACCAGTTTCATCTTGTAAACTTAGTATATTATAATCTAGAGTATCACAGATGATCTTCAGGATATCCATGAACTGATGAAATTTTATTTATTTATTTATTTTTTCTGTGTCATTTATATATCTTTTGGATAAGTGGGTTTGTAATTTTCACTAGTTTCAAAGGAAACTGTAACTTTCCTAGAATTTTTTGGGAAAAAAGATCTATGTTGGGCAGATCTAGAATAACAGATATTGTAAAAGAAAAAGCAGAGTAGAATGGGAAGAAAAAAAATTCTATTGAAAAATATTTACCTGATACATTGGGAAAATGGACTCTTTAAATTGGAAGTGTGTATTACATCCATATTAACACAAAAATCATTTTCATATATCCCCTGAAAAAAATTATGTTATATAAATATATATAGAAAATGACTCAAAATTTCTAGATGTACAGAAAACATTGCTTACAGAGTTCAAATAGCTGATTGAACCACCAACTCTCAATATTAACGTATTAGACACTTTATCATACTTTTTTTTTTCTTATAGACACACCTTAGGGACATTTTGTCTATTTTTTAAAATTAGGATTTGAGTTTGAGTCTATTGTATTGACACCACTGAGTCTATATGTAATTTAGAGCTTTTCTTCACTATGATTTCAAGCATATATTTCGTCTTACTTCTGTTTTGAACCACCAGTTCACTAGATCTCTTTTGTGCTTCATCTTGCCCTTTTGTTGGAACAAGTTTCATTTCCTTCTTGACAAGAATGGTGCATATTAAAAAATCACAAAAAATCTTCAAGTATGTTATATTCAAATACTATGAAATACTTTCATGTTGCTACAAGTTGTGTTCAAGAAAGAATGTTAAAAATAAAACCACCAGAATCTCCTTAATGACTTGCTTTGGCATACTATTTTTTAAGATAATATTAGGATGGTAGAAATGGATAACATCCACCCCCAACACCATTCTCACTCTCTCACCATCTTCCTTACAATTCTATCTAAGTAGAATTACTTGCAGTTACACCTTAAATCGATGGCAATTTATTAGTACATATGTATGTTTTGTGTTTTCCTTTTCTCTCTTGAAAAACTGTTGTCAATGACTTCATTTTATTCAATTTATTTTTTAAAGGACTGTGTTAGATTACATTAATATTAAAAAGTAATTTGATTCCTAGGTATTTTATTCTCTGTGACCTTCACAAGAAAATTCTACCCATTGTTGCATCGTAGAAATAGAAACAGATATAAATATGAATATATTAGTTGGAAAGATAAAACAAAACAAAACAAAAATAGTAACTCCTTCTCCCTGAACTCTGTAATACGAGGGTGTTTTCTATGAGTTAAATTTCACTAGTCCATTCATCATGTATGACTTAATTGACATTGGGATTGGAGTAGATGTGACATTAACAGTGCTTTTAGTGTGCTTGTGTGGTTAGGTATGTCATCTTGCACATCTACCTTTTCTAAGAGAAAAGTGATGACTCAGTAGCTGTTGCCCCTTAGCCTAGAATCCAGGAGGAACATTTCTGGAGCAGAGACTCTTAAGCTAAGTTTATGTAAAAGAAATGACACCAGAATGGGAGGACTGTAATTTTTGGAGAAAAAAAAATTAGAATAAATGTCAGTGAATTTTAGATAAGTGCTAACAGTGAGAAAACTGATACAGGAGGTCAGAAAAATAGCAACTTATTTTCTTTACTACCAAAATATTTGATGAAATTTTGCTTGTGGTATTTTGAAAGGCATAAATCATCCCCAATGTATTTTGAAAGTGCAATGGATAATCCGAGGAAAAACATGGAAATCATGAACTGGTTGCTACTAGCTGTATTTCATAGTTACTACTAGAAAGAGGTAAGCTGAGAAAAAAATTACCAGTTTGCAACAGAATTTTGAGCAAGTATAGAGAACCTAGAAATTACAGTTTTAGAAAATAATACTGCTTTTCACCAAATAGAGTATGACTATTATTACATATAATAAGGAAGAACACATATTAGGTATGTTGCTTGAATATACTTAGTTACTTCTGAAAGAAATTAGTGTCAAATAAACCCATTTAAGCTAGATAAAAGTATTTGAAGAAAATTGTGGTCTCACTGCAACCTGACCTGCTCAATTTCAAAAGGATTGCAATTAAGTCTAGAGAGAGAAATATCCTAAAAATAATTGAGGATGTGGCTGTTGGCACATGGAACTGACTGGAATCTAAGACTTATACAACCGAAATATTTATAAAAACGATGTTGTAAAAGTACTGCTAGTTAGATCACAAAAGACAAAAACTATGCAGGTTATAAAATGTCTTTTGGTCTTGAATTTTCAAAGACAGTCATCAGGTTGAGAGGGCATCTCAAAAACCCCAAAAGAAGAATTATTTAATTCTTTTTAATTCTTAAATTCTTAACCAATTATTCAGAATTGGCCGAAGAGCATCATGCCAAAAGAAGACACTTCCTGAGGGCAGAGCCAAGAGCTCTGATAATAGAAAGCTTGCCTAATAAAGAAATATTCTTCCCCTCCCAGAGTAGGGACATCTAGTAACATTTATCCAGAATTATTATGGTCCTGTGACTTCCATATGTCTTGGGAGATTAATACTTCCACGTCCCATATTTGAATGTTGACTATGAGTAATGATTATCTTAGATAACACAGACCATCTAAGTTATCTAAGGTCTTAGATAACCTAGATCTTTGGTTCAGAGGACTCTGGATCAAAAATTGCTGCATTAAGATTTCATAGGCACTTCAGTAATCTGGACTTTCAAACCTGATGCCATAATTAAAAAAAAAGTTTTTTGGAATTTGCACATTTCACATGTCAGAAGAAATATACAAAACCATGGTAGTTGGAATATAATTAAAAAATATTTGCTCCTTCTACTTGATTTCCGTGGTGGGAACATACTTCCTAAACTGTCTTTGAGCTCAGTCAAGTAACTGCTTTAATGAATGAAAACTTTAATCAATGTTAAACAATCTAGGGCTAAAAATCTTTTTTGTATTTCATGCGCTTTTGTGTTTTTGTAATCATCATGAAAAGAAATTATCCTGTATATGTGCTTAACTATCAGTTCAAGCCCTTCAATGAGCACATGTGTGGCAGAAGCATTTTAGCTGACCTATGGATCTGAACCAAAAAATATAGTTACTAAAATCTGAGCCAGAATGACCGAGTCAATTCTAAACTAAACGACACGAATAGTGATTTTTGTAATTTTAATAAATATGTTCATTTATAGAAAAATTAACTTTGAAATATCTTCCATGTAATGAAGTATTTTTGAAAATAATTATGTGGCAAAATTGACATAATTGAGCTTATTTTTCTATTGTTTTTCATGAAACTGTTCTTTAGAATTCAATGACCTAACATTGTTGTTTCCATTAACATGTTTAATAATTGAGATTTATTTCAAAAAGTTTTAAAAACAACTTATACTTTTAAAAGATCAAAATAATCATTATTGTAATCAAGGATAGACACATTGATCAGTGGAAGAAAATAGAATCTATAAATGGACCCATATAAATAAAGCCAATAGATTCTTGACAAAAGTGTAAATGCAGTTCCATGGTGAATGGATATTCTTTTCAGCAAATGGTGCTGGAAACATTTGATATCCATATGCAGAAAGCTGAAGCTCCACCCACACCTCACACTGTATACAAACATTAACTCAAGATGAATCATATAACTTAATTTAAAATGTAAAATTAATAAAACTTAAAAGAAATATGAGAAAACCCCTGCAGCCTTGAGTTAGGCAAAATTATTACACACAATAGTAAAAATGAGCTTCTGAAATAAAAAAAAAAACGTAAAAATGAATTCACTAAAATTTAGGAAATTTTACTCTTCAAAAATCACTTTTAAGAGAATCACAAGACACTGAATTAGAGACCATATTTGTAGTTGACATATCAGAGAAATGACTTGTTTCCAAAATACATTTTTAAAAAATATCAAAATTCAACAATAACATACATTTCAATAAAAATCAGGCAAATGTTGTGAGGCCGAGGCAGGTGGATCATGAGGTCAAGAGACTGAGAACATCCTGGCCAACATGGTGAAACCCTGTCTCTACTAAAAATACAAAAATTAGTTGGGCATGGTGGCACTTGCCTGTAGTCACAGCTACTCAGGAGGCTGAGACTTGAACCCAGGGAGGCGGAGGTTGTTATGACCTGAGATCTCGCTACTGCACTCCAGCCTGGCAAAAGAGCGAGACTCCGTCTCGGAAAAAAAAAAAAAAAAAAAAAAAAAAAAAAAAAAGAGGTGACTCAAGTCAGTGAGAAGAAAATAATCACAAATCAATGAAATACAAATTAAAATCACAATTTGATTTCATTATACATCATTAGCTGGGGGAAAAAAGATAAATACCATGAGCTGGTTAGAATGCAGAGAAACTAGAATAATTGTCTATGGCTGGTGGGAAGGCAAATTGGTATAGCCACTTTGGAAAGTAGTTTGGCAGTATTACCTAAATTTAACCATACATTTATCATGTCACTACCAATATTATTGCTCATTGCTCACTTATTAATCAGACATATTTATGTAAACACCTGTATCAAATGTTTATGGTGGCTTGATTTGTAATTGTAAAAAAACATGGAAACTGCATATTTTCAGTTCACACAACTACTTTTGTGAGTTTTTTAAATAAAAATAATTATTTTTCTTAGTTATAATATATACAGCTACTTTAAAATATCTTTATTTCTAGAAATATGCCTCTCTTGATAAATATATTGGGATTTAACACAGTGCATTTACATCATGCTTCCATTTAAAATCTTCAGTGAATGGAACTACGCACAAGAGGAAGAGAAATAAAATCTATACTGGAACTGGAAACTTGAACAGGAGTCTGTGAATTATTCAAAATCCAAAAATGCATCTACAGCTCTCTAAAAAAAACAATGTATGATTTTATTTCCCTCTTTTATGTGTTCTCATCTTTTTTGAATGTTCTCGGAACATTTTAAATGCTTTTAATCTATTCAGTCATGATTTTTTTCTGACATATGAATTACATGCATTTGTCAGTATATTTTAAAATATTAGGATAGACAAGACTGTTCTGATTATTACATTATCTTCACATTTAATACAGTTTTGGCATAGAGTGAGGATAATAACAATTTGCATTTTGGTAATTTATTTTTAGGTACCACTTGTAATGATCTATTTTTTTAATCTCCGTTCTTTTCACCTGTGAACATTCATCTTTGCAGACACTCAAAGTACATATCGTTGTGCATAAAACGTTTTGTAAGGCTTTTTAAATGTCTTGGTTAGGATGTAACTTGCCTTGATGTCTGAAAACTTAAGTAGATGCTAAATAATCAAAAGTTTGTTTGTTTATTTATTTATTTTTGCATGGCATACTGTCTTGTGTTTCAGTGGTCATGATAAAATTTTCTTGAATATATGCTCACCTATCAGTTCAAGCCCTAAATGAACACAAGTGGCAGAGCCATTTCAGCTAAACTGTAGCTAATACCATAGCTATAATTCTCCTTATACACCAACTAATATAGCTAGTTACACTCTTCACAGTCACCTAAAAAGTTTAAAAAAATAATTCATTCAAGATATTTTATGTGCAAAATCTTTTCTTGATATAAACATTTCTTTCTACAAAAAAAAATCGTGAACATTCCATGTACAGAGTTATATATTTTTTAAATATTTAAACATTGATACATACTTGATCACTATAGAAAAAATTTCTAGTTATATCCTAACATGGACTACCTTTTTAAAATTCTATAATAAAATTCTAATATTGATAATTCCCTCTGGTTTTGAATTATTAAGTGATGTTGATGAAGGTAATTTCTTCTTGCATGCATGTCATAAGTTGAAATATATACATTTAATTTCAATCACATGTCCAATATGATTTTAATCACATGTCCAATATGATTGTGATGAGAAATCGCAATTCCTCATCAAAAATTCTTAAATACATGAAAATATATAAAGTGAAACTTTTCCACTACAAATTTGGTAGGAAAAAAACCAACCTAACCCAAACAGATTTGTAATCAAAATCTGAGCTGAATTAATATGAAGATTCCTTTAGTATTTAATTTTCTCTCTCTCATTGTGAATATTTTTGTCCTATGCCTGTATGTATATATTATATATATTTAATTCCAGCATACTTTACTAGACTTTGCTATCAATGGTATATTATAGTGCAAAATGCTACATGTTGTCCTCTTTTTAATCTATAAATGTCAGGAAGATAGCTCAATAGTTTTGGATAAGAAAATGTAGATAGACTTGCCAGATGCGGTGGCTCCCACCTGTAATCCCAGCACTTTGTGAGGCCGAGGAGGGTGGGTTACCTGAGGTCGGGAGTTCGAGACCTGCTTGGCCAACATGGTGAAACCCCATCTCTACTAAAAATACAAAAATTAGCCGGGTGTTGTATTGGGTGCTTGTAATCCCAGCTACTCGGGAGGCTTAGGCAGGAGAATGGCTTGAACCCAAGAGGTGGAGGTTGCAGTGAACCAAAATCGTGCCACTGCACGCCAGGCTGAGTGACAAAAGTGAAACTCCATCTCAAAAAAAAAAAAAAGAAAAGAAAAGAAAATGTAGATGCATTTGTATTGTATTATTTTTTCTTTATATGTCTGCTACTACTTCAAAATTATGTTTTTGTGGACTCATTGTATGTTAAAACAGTTATGGATCTTTGTTGCAAATAACACCAAACTCAAAGTATTTGTAACAAACGTGTAGTTTCTTTTTTTCAACTTTTAAGTTCAGGAATACATGTCCAGGTTTGCTATATAGGTAAATTTGTGTCATGGGGGCTTTGTTGTACAGATTATTTCATCATCCAGGTATTAAACCTAGCACACATTAGTTATTTTTTCTGACCCTCTCCCTCCTCCTGCCCTCTACCCTCTGTTAGGCCCTAATGTCTATTGTTTCCTCTATGTGTCCATGTGTTCTCATTATTTAGCTCCCACTTATAAGTGAGAACATATGATATTTTGTTTCTGTTCTCAAATGATAATGGCCTCCACCTCCATCCATGGTCTCGTCCAGGACGTGATCTTGTTCTATTTTATGGCTGCGTAATATTCCATGGTGTTTATGCACTACATTTTCTTTAACTTTTCTATCATTAATGGGCATTTGGGTTGATCCCATGTGTTTGCTATTGTGAACAGTGCTGCAATGAACATATATGTGCATGTGTCTTCAAGATAGAATGATTTAAATTCTTTGGGGTATATAGCCAGTAATGGTATTGCTGGATCAAATGGTAGTTCTGTTTTTAGATTTTTGAAGAATGTCCACACTTTTTCCCAAGACGGTTGAACTAATTTTCACTCCCATCAACAATGTATGAGCATTTCTTTTTCTCTGCTACCTTGCCAGCACATTATTTTTTTCACTTTTTAATAATAGCCATTCTTAGTAGTGTCAGATAAGTAATTTCTTAAAGGATTTTAGGTAGTTCACTGAATCTCTGAGACAGACTGTGACTAAGCCTTAGATGCCTGATAGCAAAGAATAATATTTAAATACAATTTTCTGTAGGATTTTTAATGTGCTAATATAAACACCACAACTTGCATAATTACTCTTTGTTACCGGACGGCTTCACTAACATTTCAGAGAGAGTAAGGACAGCCAATATTCTCTCTGAAGACAAGAGGTCTCTGGTACCGCCCTTCCTAGAAAGGATTCTGTGCAAATTCTTCTTTCTTATATTACTGGCTATTAAAAAGAAGTTTCATGATTGTGCTTTCATGATTATGTTTTATTGTTAGAACAGATGCCATTTGCCTTTTTTCGATATTCAAAAGTGGATGGGTGTCTTTGTTATTTGGGCTTCTATAGCAAACTACTATAGACTGAGCAACTTATAAACAACAGAAAATTACTTCTCGAAGTTCTGGATTCTGAGAAGTGCAAAACCAAGGTATGGGCAGACTGGATGTCTGATTAGGCCCGTGACCCAATTCATAGATGGCCACATATTCTCACTATATCCTCACATTGTAAGAGGGATGAAAAAGCTTTGATTTTTTTTTTTTAATATATGCAATTACTAATCCTACTGATGATGGCTTTGTCCTGATAACCTAATTGCCTCCCAAAACCTTAATGGTAGTATTTCAGCTTATACATTTTGGGGGATGGAAGGCACAAACATACTGACAATAGCAATAGGGAACGGATGTCCTTGATTTTACCGTGGAAAGTCTTGGGCTTAGAGCTAAGGAATTTCCCCAATAAGGGAACATGTTAGCAATTGCTAGGCAGCTACAAAGACAGACTATTCTTTCCAAATAAAGTGTGCTCACTGTGTAACACCAATACACATAATTATAAACAATATTGAATCATGAATATACGGATAGCAAATGCCTTCCTATACTACAATGAAATAATAATCTGTATATATAAAAACACTCTCATTTTCTATTTAAAATTTGAGAGGAAGTATTTTAAAACATTAGCAGTTGCTATGTGCAGATCTAAATCCACCCTCTCTGGATCATATCCATTCTTCTTTTGATTTTTTTTTTCTTGGTACTGTCACAATCTTTATTTAACTCACAGCTTAAATTTTAAAGTTAACTACCACAAAAAAAAAAGATATAAATTGATATAGAAAAAAACTTTAAATACTTATGCCATTCATATATATTTATAATTATAGACTAAAGTATTTCCTTAACTATATCAAGAAAAACTATTCAAGTAGGTGAGTAGATACTTGAATACTAGTGTCTCCAAATGGTCTCAAGATATAGTTGACATTTATGATAACTCAGTATTCACTTGCTCTAAGCCTATACTGATAGGTTTTCTACTTCCTGGTGCAGCCCAAAACTTTATTCCTGAAAGACAAAAACCCTGTAGTTGAGGTAATCATTTGTTTATGGTAGCATTCTTTTTTTTTTTTTTTTTTTTTTTTTGACAGTGTCTTGCTCTGTCGTCCAGGCTGGAGGTCAGTGGTGCGATCTCAGCTCACTGCAACCTCTGCCTCCTGGGTTCAAGCAATTCTCCTGCCTCATCTTCCCAAGCAGCTGGGATTACAGGTGACCGCCACCACGGCTGACTATTTTTGTGTTTTTAATAGAGATGGGGTTTCACCATGTTGGCCAGACTGGTCTCAAACTCCTGCCCTCAGGTCATCCGCCTGCCTCGGCCTCCCAAAGTGCTGGGATAAGAGATGTGAGCCACAGCACCCGGCCAATGTTAGCATTCTTAAACATAATATGTTTCTTTGTTGGCTTTCTTGAGTTTCAGTGTAAAATCTCTACTTACATAACTTATTTCTGCCTTTAAAAAATTATCCTGAGTGAATCACTTTCATTTTTTAACAACTGTTAGGTCAAACAATACGGAAAATTGAATCACATAATTATGGACATCTCAGGGATACAATATCATCTGGTGTCCTATGGTTAGACATTTTGTCTATATCTGGACCTATATACTAAAGGATGTTTGTCAAAAGTAGAATGTTTTCTGCTATGTCTTTGTTATCAAAACATGGTAGCCTTCCTTCTTATTATCCTAGCTAGGCTTCTCAAAGGTCACTTGAAACCTCCTGATCTGCCACAAATGCTCTTTCCCCACCATGAGATCTATCGTTTTTTAAAGTGAAGTGGCAGAGCTGCCAATTTCCCATTCGAGACCGTACAACAAGCCTTTTCTTCTAAAGTAAAAATGGATGTGTGTTAGTAACTTGGCATGCAATACATCTAAATGGAACTAATTTTTTTCTAAAATCAACTAGGTAGCAGTAGTGTACAGGTATTACTGGAAATAGAACATGGCAGCACAGAGGCAATAATATTTAAACATTTCAAATCTTTTTTATTTTTATCTTGAACATAGTATTTTGTGCTAACATTAAAATACAGATTAAATCATACTAATCCTTAAACAACGCACGTCTTTATATTGTTCAAAATACAGATGCACTAACTGGGGAAAAAAAAGTGGCTTTATTTGCATTGTCCTTTCTTTCCGAACTGAAGGAGATTCTATATAGAACAACTTATTTTTACTTTTTGCAGAGATATCTCAATATATCCAGATCACTGGACCTCCAAAAATATTCATGGAATAAAATACCTATTTATTTTTATGGTATCTCACAGAATTTCATAGAATGAAATGATGCTTTTTGCATTCCTTACCAGCATAAGATCACTGTTTGGAAAAGTGTAATGTCCTCTGGGACAGTACAATAATCAATATCCCTGCAAATTAAAATTTATTCTAAAGTTAGAAGGACAATGAAAAATTGTTAGCAGACAATGGATTGTTCTGCTACGTGGAAGAAACTACTTATGAGTATTTTGGGAAGGAGAAAGAAGAACAGAAAGAGAGAGAGACAGAAAGAGGAGCTTCTAAATTATCATTTGTTAAACAAATGCCAGTAATTTGATTTGTGTTTGATTTTCTCTAGCAAGTGTGCAATATCTGAATTAATGGCTGAAATTGAAATCATTTCCTGCTTAAACCTAACATAATTTACTTTCATAGTATAATATTACTATTGTTATATACATAGTGTTAAAATACATTATACATTATATTAATAATAATAACATATGATTATAACAACTCTATTATTTCTCATAAGTCTAAGTTTCATTCATTGTGTTTGCTGTCCTGTGCTAGATTTGACTGCTCTTTGCTAACATGATTCACACATTTGTGATGACAGGGCAGGTTGATATAGAATATCTTCAAATGGGATAACTCAGCTCTCCACCAGCTCTGCTCCAAACCAGCTCTGCTCCACACATTTTATTCTCTAGCTTGCTACCAGGGGCAATATTTTGATGGTTAGATAGAAGGACAAAATGAGCTGAAGAGCAAGCCCTACTGTGCAATTGCTTTTCCAGACTCACCTTGTGTCATATTTGCTAACATCTTGTTTGCCAATGCAAGTCATATATGTGTAACAGAGCACCCATCCTCGATGGGATCATTGGTTTTAATAATGCCTGGCGTGCTGTTGAAGTTTTTGCAAAGCTGAAAATAGAGGTATTCACTTTTATTCTTTTCTTTTCTCAATATCTTCTCTTTTTCTCTCTCTCTTTTTCTTTCTTTCTTTTTTTTTTTTTTCTTTAATCTTCAAACTTAAGTTCCTAACTCTACTTCTAAGCCCAATCACAAATGTTTGTTTTTCTAAACTGGTTATTTTAAAATATGACAACTTTAACTTTCAGCAAAAACCAAAGGAACTCTTTACCTAAAGCCTTGTGTTTGTTTGTTTGGGCTTCTTAATCACATTTTAATTCTTTATTTTACTTTTTATTGTGTTGTTGTTGTTGAAATGTTTACTTGAGGGTTTGGCTTTTCATTAAACCTCCTGATTAGCTCATCAAGCTGATTAGGGATAATCTCTTTCCAATACTCTCACATGTAAACACAGAGTAACAGTTCTCTTTTCCAATTTGTTTCTTATTTACTGAAGTCTTATTTCTTAAGGCAAGATCCATTTTCTTATTTGTTATTATGTGATTACATTAGTTGACTCTTTAAACAGAAATTACATTTCAATTCATTTCACTTTTGGTAAAGCTGCCCGGCAAGGTGGCTCTCAGACAACAACTTTTTCTAGATTAGTAAATTCCTTTTTATTTTTGTTTTGCACATCTCTTTTGGACAGTTTTCTCAGGGAAAACATAATAATACAAATTTTAAAAAGGTAAATCACAAATGTATTAGTCTTTTCTGACAATATTTTCAAGTTCTATATTTATGTCTGTGGAATAAGTTATACTAACTCAGTTTTAAGAAGGAAAAATAAATCAATGCTCTTAGAGTCAGAATAGGCTCATTATAATAAGCATGTCACATAATCTCTGAGTGATTACCTGGAACTGGAACTGCCTTGTCATACTTACCATGGCAATGCCTGCTATGTAGCCATGGAAAGCAAATACACCTTTCTTAATGGCACACAGCTAGAATAGGTTGACCAGCCTCCCCTGCTTTTAGAGGCAGAACCAGTCACATGAGTTGCAGGGCCCAATGCAAAATGAAAGCATGAGATCCCTTGATCAAAAACAATATAAAATTTAAAATATCAAGAGCATAGAATTGAAATAAGCATGGGGCCCTTCTATGCATGGAGCCCAATGCAACTGCATAGGACATATGATCATGAAACCCGTCCTTGTTAAGTATGACCATTTGTGACTCAATTTCTGATAAAGGAATATAATCCAACATGATGTGTGCATTGTTTGGTTCTGTAATCCAAAACCTGGCACATTTCTTTCATATTTCTCTATAACCTGACATTACAGTTTGATAGTCAGTTTTTGAAGAATTATTTTTCCATCTTTGCACTATCTTGTCCATGAAATTCCTTTTGTACACTTTGTCATCCCTCCTTTCTCATGCTGAACTTCTATTCAGACTTCAAGGCCTTTAAAAAATTTCATATCCTTTGCAAAGCTTTCCTCAGTTCATCAAGCAGTCTCTCACTGTTCTTTCTCCCCACTGTAACATATGCACCTCTAGTTGTAATACTGTTCACTTGACTTAGAGTTATGTTTGTCTTCTGAACTATGATCTATCAGTAGGCTGAGTGGTGTTCTTATTAACCTTTGTGTCTCCAGAATCTATTATGTAAGTATTAAATGTTTAACAACTCTATGCCTTATTATTAAATATCTATATTAATAGGTAGCACATATATACTTATTTGATACTATCTTGCAATACCACAAATACTTTGAAGGTAAGAAGTTACAAATGAGTACCCTTTCCTCTTTGCCAAAATGGCCGTTTCCTGACCTCCAGGATAATTTGCAGAATTTTAATCCTCTAAATAACTATAATTTATAGTGCTTTATTAAATAGAATGCTGAGAAGACAAATGTATTTTGTAAGCTCAGGTTAAAGAGAAAAAAATAACACATTAAATGCCATTCAAGTTCAATAAATACTGGTACAAACTAAATTTAGAAAAGAATTGTAATAGAGGAGGTTCACTTAATTCACTGACATTTTATTTACACTAATAATGAGCATGAATGATTATAAAATGTTCACTGTGTGAATTCAGTATGTGAGAATATTCAATTATCCTGTGTGTAACATACCATACTTCATGTATTCAGTTTGTGCCAGGAATATTTTTAAATGCATGAATAAAAATAATTGATAACATATTTATGTTGGAAAATAACTTGAATTTAACACTCATTGGTCTTTTTAAAATTGTACTTTAATTTCTTGGATACATGTGCAGAGCACGCATGTTTGTTACAAAGGTATATATATGCCATGGTGTTTTGCTGCACCTATCAACCCATCATCTAGGTTTTGAGACTCCCATGCATTAGGTATTTCTCCTAATGCTCTCCCTCCCCTTGCTCCCCAATCCCTGACAAGCCCAGTGTGTGATGCTCCCCTCCCTGTGTCCATGTGTTCTCTTGTTAAACTCCCACTTATGAGTGAGAATATGTGGTGTTTGTTTTTCTGTTCCTGTGTTTATTTGCTGAGAAAGGTTTCCAGACTCATCCATGTCCCTACAAAGGACATGAACTCATTCTTTTTATGGCTGCATAGTATTCCATGGTGTATATGTATTCAGTTTATCATTGATGGGCATTTGGGTTGGTTCCAAGTCTTTGCTATTGTAAATAGTGCTGCAATAAACATGCGTGTGTCTTTATATTAAAATGATTTATAATCCTTTGGATATATACCCAGTAATGGCTGGGGCCAGTAGTATTTTTGGCTCTAGATCCTTGAGGGATCACCACACTGTCTTCTGCAATGGTTGAACTAATTTACATTCCCATCAATATGTAAAAGCATTCCTATTTCTCCACATCCTTGCCAGCATCTGTTGTTTCCAGACTCATTGGACTTTTATATTTTATCTGGTACAGTGAAAATGTACAATCTGTTGTGTCTGTTTTGTATTCTCCACAGTTCACAACACATCAACATTCACGTTATGAGATAACATGAAGCAATGGGAAAAACGACTGAAGGGCTATATACATTGTGTTTATTTCCTTTCTGCCAGTTTGCAGTTGGCCTATCACTTAAACTTCACTTCTCAGACCTATAACATAAGGAGGTTGCATCACACAATTTCTAAGACTGGAGTTTTAAACCCATGTACCATCAAAACAAGAATACATTTCTAGTTATACGAATAGACTAACCCATTTTTTCCCCTGGGCAAGTCATATCATGAATTTCAGAATATCTTAAATGACAAAATTTAGCTATACCAAAACAATAATTTGTGTTACTTTCACATTCTTTAGAGATCTTAAACATTATATGGATTTCCTTAGTAGTTCATTATCAAAGTGATTTTGTTTTTTTCTTATATATAATTGAGAAAAAAAATTTCTTGCTTTGGATATAAAGCTACACACAAATCAAAATTTTAGAACCAAACTATTAATGTCCATGAAACACATATATATCCAAATATGGCAGAGACTGGTTAGCTGTTTATAAAACTCACATCACTTTCCTTCTGAGGTCAGAGCTAGGCTCCATTTCTGTCTCCCATGCAGGTGAAGGTGGTAATATGACAAAACCATAGCTAATGACTGCTGATAGAATGTATTTATCAGTTCTGGGATGATCAGTAAAAATCTTTTTCTTCCCAATTACCAGCTAATGTGACAAGAGAAATGTGAGCAGTGCTAGTTAAGTTTCACTGTCAGCCTGAATTCACCACTCCCACCCCAACACCAATCATATTCTATGGAAGACATAAATAAATGTTTCTTTTGTTAAATTATTGAGACATTGATTTTATTAGTTACAACAGCTCCTTAACCAATAAAGACCAACTTGAAACAACATCTTGCAGATGTATACATTTATGATCCTCAAAATTGTAGTTTCTTTTGTGTTTTACAAGAGCAGAAAAAAATAAATACTTTTCTCCATTTTTGTTTTCTGATGTTTCATTACAATATGTCACCTTTTAAGTAGATTATTTAATATCTACTTTTTTAAGTAGATTATCTATTTTGACCAGAAAAAATATTATAATGAACATATAATATATGATATACATTATGATGCATTGCTTATTCTTATAAGTATTACATATTTTACATTAGTTGAAATAGAATTATTTACAAAATAATAAAGTATATAGATTGTGCTGTGTAAAAAATGTTTTCTTTTTAATTGTTAGGTTTTCAATTACTGCAAACATTTTACAATGTCAAGTTTTTTTCTTTCTGATTTTGTTATTATTGTACATTATTGTCTATGCAGTTTGAAAAAACCCATTTGAGATGTAATGTGTGCTTACTCTAATAGACCTGGATATAAAGTTAGACTTAGACAGCATTTAGACATGGAATAATTCATCCATTTTGTAGCACCTCCCACTTGCTGCACACAGGATTTAAATGATCAGGCTAGTTTGTCGCCAGCTTGTATTCCATTTCTACGAGAGAATTCATGTGGTAAATGTACTGATTAAGGTATTAAGTAAATTTAAGTGAATTAAGTAGTTACTAATTTTAAGTAGTCACTCATTTTAAGTGAAGTAAGTAGTTAGCCTTGGGAATGTATAGTGAATGGCCTTGAACATTAATTCTTAGATTAGTTTCATGATATTACTAATCTACATAACGCAAGACTTATTCTTCAAAAATTTCAGAGATTTGAGATTTCCAATTAAAAATCAAACCTGACAACTTATTTTTCACTTAAATTCCAAATTGTTTCTTATGAACTTATTGGTGGGAAGTTGTTCCCAGACTTTTAAAAGTAATACACCTGGCCAGGCACGTTGGCTCACGCCTGTAATCCCAGCACTTTGGGAGGCCGAGATGGGCGGATCACGATCAAGTCACGGTCGGAATATCAAGACCATCTTGGCTAACACGGGGAAACCACATCTTTAGTAAAAATGCAAAAAATTAGCCTGGTGTGGTGGCGGGCGCCTGTAGTTCCAGCTACTCGGGAGGCTGGGGCAGGAGAATGTCCTGAACCCAGGAGGTGGAGTTTGTAGTAAGCCGAGACCGTGCCGCTGCACTCCACTCCAGCCTGGGCGACAGAGCGAGACTTGGCGTCTCAAAAAAAAAAAAAAAAAAAAAAAAAAAATTGCGATGAGAGATACTGAAATCTAGTCCTATATTTCTGAAAATGGATTTTTACTATATTTATAAATCACTTATAATTAAAAAGTCACTTAAAAATTAAATATTAATTCAATGAAGAAAGGATAGCCTTTTCAACGAATGGTGCTTTAACACTTAGATATTAACAGGAAGTAAAAGAAAATGAAACAATATAAATCAGACACATTATAAAAATATTAACTCAATATATCATGGGCTTATGTTAAAAATATAAAAATATTAAAATTTTTAGAAAAAAAGAAAATAATAATGATCTAGAGCTAGACAAAGAGTTCTTAGACTTCACATCAAGAGTATGATCCAATAAAGAAAAAAATAATAAACTAGACTTTATCAAAAGGATACGTTTTTGCTTTGTGAAAGGCCTCTTTAGAGGATGAAAAGACAGGTGATCTCATTTATATGCAAAATCTTAAAAAATAATAATAAATATAAATAGATTAGAACTGTGGTTTACCATGAGTGGGAAAAAGGTGGGGGAGGGTACGGACATAGGCAAAAGTAGGCTAAAGAATACAAATTTTCGGTTAGGTAAGATAAATAAGTCTAGAAATCTAATGTACAGCATTAGGGCTATAATTACTAACGGACTTCAGGGACTTAGTGGAAAGGGTGGGAGTGGTTGAGGGAAAAAAGACTGCAAATTGGGTACAGTGTATACTGCTAGGGTGATGGGTACACCAAAATCTCACAAATCACCACTAAAGAACTTATTCATGTAACCAGACACCACCCTCTCCCCAAAAAATCTATGAAAATAAATGAATAATTTTAAAATAATGTTATTGTAATGAATACTGAAAATATGCCGACAGTATGTTTTAGGTGCTTTTAACACACATACATACACACACAATAACTATAAAGGATGACAGATATGTAAATTTGTTTGACTGTAGCAATCATTTTCCTATATCTATCCACATCAATATATGATGTTGTGTACCTCAAATATATACAATAAAATAAATATAAAAGAAGACATTGGGAATAAATATTTGAAAAACAAATATTTGACAAAGAACTAGTAATCTAGAAGATATAAAGAATTCTCAAAACTGAACAGTGAAAACATAAGCAAAACATTAAGAAAAAGGGAAAAATTATAAATGTATATTTTACCAAAGTGAGTATATCAGTGGCAAAGCAAATGACTCCATGAGAAAATATTCAACGTTGTTAGCCATAAAGGATATAAAAAGTAAAATTCCAGTGAGATAACAATACACACTTATAACAATGTCTAAAATAAAAATAGTGACAACATCAAATGCGGGGAGGATGGAGAGAAACTGAATTGATTCTACATTGCTGATGGGAATATAAAATGGTACAGCTACTCTGCAAAACAGTCTACAACAAAGTCTGACAACAAAAAAATATTTGTTGTCAGCTTAAACTAAATGCAGCAACTGTACAACCTAATAATTACACTCTTTGGCATTTTTTCAAAGAAATGAAAACTTAATGTTCACACACAAAAAAATGTACAGAAATGTTCATAGCAGAAAAAAACAAAGATGTCCTACAACAGATAAAGAGTTACAAAAACTGTAATATCTATATTATGTAAGTCCTCAACAATAAAAATTAATAAACTGTTAATATACATAATGAATGAATTTCCGGGAGACTACACTGAATGAAAAAAGTCAATCCCAGAGATTACTCACTAACACTAATATTAATATATCTGCATGTGTATAATATTATTAAAATTGTAATAATATACCAATGGAATGTAGATTTCCAAGTGTCAGGAATGGAGGGAGAGTGAAGTCGTTGTGGCTATAAAAAGGCAACACAATAGATTATCAAACTGTTGAGCATTGACTGTATCAATGTCAATACCCTCATTGTGATATTGTACTACAGTTTTAAAAAATGTTTCTCTTGGGAGAAACTGTGTGAAGGGTAGCCAAGATATCTCCGTATTAGATGTGGTATATGTTTTAAATACAATATGTATGAATTATATGTTATGTATATAACATATGTAATATATTTCAAATTATGCATAACAATTTAAATTTCTCATTACCCTTTGAGACACTTGTTTGCAAGATTTACAGCTTTACTTATTTAAAATAGTGTCAACATGAATTGAGAACTGGCTTGTAAGTAATAAGACAAATTTATTTCACTTTCATTCATTGTTTTTATAATTAATGTAGTGATGGTAAATTTGCATAGAGAACAGCTGTTTTAATCACAGGTAGACATTTAACTGTGGTAGAAGAACAGGGATAGGAAGCAAACTATGACCTCCATTGAAAGCTGTGAATTTAATAACTAATGACCCAAGGGAAGCAAACATAAGTTATTAAATGTCACTACACTTTATCACTACAGTATTTAAATTCATGACTGGAATGTGTGGAATACCTAAAAACATTATTATTTTCCACTTATTAGCAAATTGTTGACAAAAGAAGAAAGACAACAGTTACTTGAGCTCCAGGAATAATATCAGAACTTTATCCATTTTATCTCATTTAGTAATCAATACAGTCTATATTTTGGGTATTATTAGTTCCAAGTGAATATTGAAGATTTTTCATGAGGAATAAATTTCCTGAAACCCCCAGTCAATAAGTGAGAGAGCTAGAATTGAAACACAGTTGACGATAATTCTAAAGCATGCATTCATTCCATTTTATAACAGGATAGTCTCTGAAATGTTTAAGGGTGATTGGCTCATACTTACTGGGAATAGCGAAAAGAATATTTATGCATAGGAAATGAAATTGGACTACATGCTTTTTAGCTCTTATTTTTCTCTAAGACTGAAGGATACGACAATATAGATAAGTTATTTGCTACAGACATATTAAGTTTTTCACAATGACTAGCAATAGAAATACTATATATACATTTATTCTTCCTATAAGAGGAGAGATAATATTTCACATAGGACAAATACATGGTGTTTTGAGAATTGACATTAATTTTAGACATTAAAAGCGTTACAATTTTTATAGGAAAAAACATGAAAATTGTTGAAGGTGATTATTAATGCCTACAAGGACACTTAAATATTTTCTATTCCTAAGTATGATATAGATACGTATTGCATATATACATATATTACATAAACATATTGTAATATAACATATAAACATATATAGCATATAAATATGTATCATATAACTAATATAAATATAACATAGCATGTGAATATGTTATATAACTTAAATAGTTATATACTTACATAAGCATAACTTATACATACATATGTAATAGGTCCTTTATATGATACATATATGAAGTATCTTTGCTTGAGCTGCTATTGCAAAATACCATAAATTGGTTGGCTTATAACCAAAAATCATTGATTTCTTACAGTTCTGGAGGCTGAGAAATCCAACGTCGAAGTGCCAGCAGATTCAGTGTCTAATGAGGGCCTATTCCTCATAGCACCTTCTTGCTGTGTTCTTGCATGGTGGAATGGACTAGCTAGCTCTCCTGGGTCTCTTTTATAAGATCATTAATCCAATTCATGAAGACTGTACTTCCTCAAAGGTCTTACTTTCTGATATCATTACCTTGGAGATTGGGATGTCAATATATAAATTTGGGACGGACAGTCAGACCACAGCACGATAGCAAGGGACAACTGCATACCAAAGAACATTGGAAGCATCGTAGGAAAGATAGTTTAACTCTCAGATATAAGGTTCATATTTAATACCTCTACTATTAAATAGACTGGTCTTGAAAGAAATTGATAATTTTTTGTCAGAGAAAAGGCTGCAAGAGTTATAGAGATTTTTCAGGAATGAATAATTAATAAGTAGTACATGTATCTATATTTGCATCTGTATCTTTATCTGATTTAGTGTGCTTAGGATGGGACCTATTAATTGAGGAGTTACATAAGTTATTTGTAAATTAATAGGTTTGTGGATTTTTCACTGAGAATGTACAAGCACAATCCATAACTACAACATAACTTTTACTCTCTTCTCTTTACTGCTTCCTTATGTAAAATTTACTGGTTGAATGGAATGAAACTATGCCATTTAATTTGAAAAGTTTCAAATAAGGAATTTTTTTTTTTTTTGAAGAGGTGCTCATTTTTAACTACTGAGAATTCTGAGAGCAGGTGAAGTTAAAGAATGGCAGTCCGATACCAAGCCTGGGTAAGTGAATATTGAGTCTGCTGTGGTCCTGAGATAAAACATTCAGGAAGATTAGCAGCATAATGGATGGGGTGTAAAGGTGAAGAAAGATAATGAAATCATATTTTTACACAGAAAATCTGTATTTTCATTACGGACTTCTTGCTTTGCATATATATGACTTTTAGTTGGAGCTGGTGTCTAAAATATGAACCTTATTTTCAACCTTTAATTCTTAGGAAATATTTGAATAGTGACAGAAATTGCGGTAAATGTTTAAAAAATAAAACCTTTTTTCTAGGAGAAAATAGAAAGCATAAAAATCCAGTTAAAATTCTAAAGATGGGGCCGGGCATGGTGGCTCACGCCTTTAATCCCAGCACTTTGAGAGGCAGAGGCCGGTGGATCACCTGAGGTCAGAAGTTCAAGACCAGCCTGATCAACATGGTAAAACTCCGTCTCTACCAAATATACAAAAATTAGCTGGGTGTGGTGGCAGTCGCCTGTAATCCCAACTACTCGGGGGGTTGAGGCAGGAGAATTGCTTGAACCAGGGAGGCGGTGGTTGCGGTGAGCAGAGATCGTGCCATTGCGCTCCAGTCTGGACAAAAAGAGTGAAACTTCGCCTCAAAAACAAACAAACAAACAAACAAAAATTCTAAAGATAACGTAAACAAGCACACACTTTCCATGTAATTAGCCACTTTTACAGACCAAATCCTTGTAGAACTGAATGCAGTAGGTTACAATGTTTCTTATCCATTGACAAGTCTTAGCTTTTAGCAATGCCCTCATTTTATTGACACTAACCAGGAAAGATACACACCATCAGTCCAGTTATTCACTTATCAGTAAATATTTCATAGTTCTGGTGCTGATCTTTTTTATTTTCCGTTTCTGTTTTAGCATTAATTTCCATCTTGCTGCTTTTCAACACAAAAGGCAATCCTAGAATGCAAAGCAGGCATAGTGAAATTATTGTCCTAGGTTATGCGTTAGTTTTCTAAATGTAAAAATGAGCTTCTTTTAAAACTCCAAACCTAAAATGTTTATATATCTTTTAATTTAGTCAAAAAATTCTAAATAATAGTTCACTATATTTTAACCTCTGTCTGTAGGTGTTGTACACAGTTACTGGTTATATTGAAGTATTGCTTTATAATTTCAAAAAGCAACTGGGTTACAAATAGTTACTAATGTAAATTATGAAAATTACAAATCATGAATCACAAGAGATGGAGTTTCTTTGCCTTATGTAGACATTTTAGCTAAGCAAAAATAACTGTTAAATTTTCTAGCTTGTGTCCGTAATTTATTTCACCTTCAGTTTTTTAGCAGTTAAGTTTAACTTTAATCCAGGGTATCTTATTTTAACTTTATGCAATTTTCTTAACACTAGCACATCAAATATCTCTTAGTATTCACTGTTCTGTACTACCAATCTAATTATTCACTACCACTAGCATAATCACCAACACTATCACCAGCATTATCATCATTGAAGTACAAACCTATGTATATATTGCACAACAAAGATACAATATTCCTTATTGGCGGGTTAATCTAACAGCATAGAGTTTGATAAGTTATTGGTGAGGATTTACAATCTCAGAATTAAAGTTATATTTTCTGATACATTTTATCTTTGGTAAAGCTAATTATTTGCTTTTTATTTATTTTTCTCGCATTACGATTTGTTTTGAATTCAGATGGAGAAGGAAAAGGTTCAGCCCCTAACATCACAATATTATGAAACTAAATGTTTATTTAAATGCCAGATTATTAGTGTCTATTCACATATTAGTTATAAATTTAAATTGAAAATTGTATAATTATAATATTGAAACAATTACTCAGTAAATATTTGCCTTAATTTAAATATTATCTTAATTATTCTTAAAATGAATTGAAGGACTCAGTACAAAAATATTTAATATGAATTTAAATAAAATATTTTTCCTAAAACTAATTTTTATTCTAATTTGTGATATACGAACCTCTTACTTATTTTAGCATAAAATTACTTTTAAAGATTTTATAGTTCTGTACTATTACTCTTGGTGTTATTCTCTAGTAAGTAAGTTCATTTGTTCTTTTTTATCAGTAAATTATATTTCTAACTATTAAACATTTTATACTGAACATAATATACTATAATGTTTTTTCAATACTCTCATAGCAAAGTTTTGTGAATACATCATAGTTATTAACCAATAAAAGTGAAGAGATTAAAAATATATCTCAATTTATATTGTGACGCAGTTTAAGTAAATAAGATTTGCTAGATAGCCAAATGCCTAGTGTTGAAAGAGAATTCTTGAGAGAGAAACTGACTTCTTTGCTGTTCTGAACTACTGCACTTGTAAGTGTGGGACATGCCCCTGAACTTTCTTATGTATTTTACTAACTCCAAAAATTTTATATCTGGCCAAACTTCATCTTGTCCAAGCCACCTGCCAGTTTCAGAATTTTATTTCAATAGAGTCTCAAACATTTTTTTTTAACACAAGTATGATTACGTTAAATTTCAATTACTATAACGTATTTTGTTTTATATCCAATCCTTTCCTCCAACTGTCTGTGCTTTTCTTATTCTGTTTTTTAAGATTTCTGTTCTCAAATAAATGAGAATACTCTTAGTATTTTCAAAGTGATAGACATATGGCTGAAGTAGACATATTTAATGCATAAATTTGATAATTAGATATAAATTTATTAAAAATATTTACTTGTATATCAACTTTATTGGATCTTCTGAGAATATTCTATTAATTATGAAATTTTAAATCATGACTACATTTTAAATTGTGAAATATTAAACCATGACTAAATTTTAGCAAGTTATCATACATATTCAAAACGGGAGATATATTTTTATTAAGTTAAAAATTTGGGAAACATTTTTTCACATATTCTATTTTCAAAGCTCCTCTCCAAATGCTTTATAATTGGATAACATCCTCAACAGAAATCCCACAGACATACAGTGAAACTACGACTTTAAGATACACGCATGAGGGATGAAAGGATTAATCGCTCCCCAAAAAATGGTAATCATGCTATAATTCAGAATTTGTAAATGCTGACAGTATGTTTTGACAATATTAACTTACACTTAGGAATTCCTAGAAGAAAATACAGTAATCCAACTACACCAGAATACTAATTGTTTCCTTCTTTCATATAGTACTGGTCAGGGAAGCATCCTGTATTGTTCAGAATATTTAATATACCCTTGTCCAAGAAAACATGTATATCTACATGAATTAGGAAGTGCACAGGAAATGGAAATCTAGAAGATAGAAGATAGCAGTCAATAGCAAAAAGAAAATATATTAAACATAGAAATTGGATTGAAATTGGCCATGAATCAGCATTAAATATAATATATGACTAAATGTATGAATGCTTGGATTCATGGATACATCAATGGGTACCTGAATGGCTAAATGATTGGAGGGGTAGATATATGAATGGATAGATGGATTCATGAATAGATAAAAGCTTTCATTAGTGCTAATCAAACATTTTGTGTGAGCAATTGTGAGTGACAATCCCAGGAAAGTAATGTACCTGCAATTTCCTTGGCTTCAGCATTGTCTATATATAGCCCCTTTAAGAAGGAATTGAGCTAGCCAGAGAGAAAGATTACCAGTCATGACATTAGAGACCTCCATACTTAGTAACCTCACTAGTTTCTCAAACTATCTTCCTGGTTTGCTCTGATTAAGGTTTGGAAACCAGAAGATAGAAATCTGGAAAAAAAAAATCCAATGTGAATGTTATGAGTAAGATTTAATATTCTAACCAGGCCCTGACTTTACTACATCTTTCTAGTCTAAACCAGTTTTTAAAATTACTGAGCACTGACTTTATTTTTAGAATGTTCTGTTAAATTCAAAGAGGTGTGTGTGGTAGAGAGGGAGATTTTAGGCTTTTAGTCTTAAAAGCTTAGTCAGGTCTTTTCAAATTTCAAGAGTGTGAAAATTTTGGAGGCATTTATTAAAATCAATATTTTTCAAATTTATCCCTGAAAATACTGATTGACTGAATATTTTAGATGATAATCCTAAAAATATTTATTAATCTAAAACCTTCATTGCTGTGACATATGCTATATATTTGGCTTTAAAATCTAAAGCTAGAAGCAAATTAGAACTGATATGTCACCTTTTATGTTATATAGATATCATAATATTATAACACATATATGTTAAAATTATATATATATATAATTTAAAGGATTATCTTAGGGGTAAGACAGCTTCATGTTGTGGATAGAATAGAGAGGGAAGGCCTCTCTCTTAGCATAGTTTAGAGAAACCTGAAGTAAGCAAGACAGAAAATTATGTTAATAACAGAAGGAAAGTTTGTAAGATGGAAAGAATAGGCAGTGCAAAGTCTTTGACACAGGAGTGGGTTTTTAGAATTTCCAAGAAGACTCTAAGTCAACAGACAGGCAAACCAGAGTCTGCACCAGTCTCTAGAATTTTTAAGCATTGATTCTATTTTTACTATATTCTATTAAAGTCACAGAATTAAAAGTGGGAGTGTGTGTGTGTGTGTGTGTAAACATATGTATACATACACACATATACATAAATGTACACACACACTGTGTGTGCATTTGATATTACATGTCTTCAGAGGAGAAGATAGTACCTCAAACAGATTGAATTCAGTAAGTAGGTAAGACAGGGAAGTGAATGAATGCATGAATAAATGAATTTAATGTTAAACATAATTTTTTCCAAATAATCTTATAAGAACAAAGTACAAGTCGATTTTACCTATCGATAGGACATAGTATTATTTATTAATGTAAGATGAGTGATAGTTTATTTAGAAATATACCACACTGTTAGATCATAGTAAAAGTGTATTTAAATAAGACATTCTGACACACCCTTTTTAGATGAATAAATTTAGTTTTAAAACCAAAGCAGCTGTTTTTAACATGTAAAAAACTATTTTTTTTTTCATTTTCTTCTTTAAATTTAAATCTCATTGAGATGACTTTACTAATTTATCCCGACTCTTTAGTAGTTTTTTCCTGAAGGTTTCAGGTTGATTCTCAATTTAATGTTTCAGAATTGTTCAGGGTCAGAAAGATAGTATGCAGTATATTTATATTTCATCCTTCCAATAGTTAACATAATTAATTCAATTACAAGGAGCCTATGCAAGCTAAGTAAAATCTTGAGGATATTTACTTTAGACTACAATTTTATAAATTCAGTGAGTTAGATTGCTTAAATTAAAGAAAGCTCTCCTTGAACATGATAATTATTTGTAATTTATACAATTAAGAAAATATTAATTGATGTGGATTCCAATAAATAAGAAATATTTTAAATGTTTATTACACATGATAAAAATTAATACAATGCATCTTTAAATAAATAATATTTTAAAATCTGAAACCATTTCAACTAATATTAATCAATATCTATAATCCACTCAGAATGCATATAATTCTATGCAATACTTCAGCAAAATGTTCAGGGCTGCCTCAAAATACATGCTGAGTCCAAGCATTTATTACTACCTCCAAAACTAAGACCTAGTGCAAAGCACATCAGATGAAAGAAAAGTGTACACAAATGGTGTATTTGCCTCCTTTCTCAGCTTACTAGACAGTCTATTCTCAATTCAGCATCAGAATACTTTTTTGAAAATAAAGAAAGTCATATTTTGATCTTCTCTGCTGAAATACGCCTTTGGATTTACAACTCACTGAAAATAATATCCATATTCTGTAGCATGGCCTTTAAAGTCTGATATGATCTTACATCCCACTATCGTTTTTACCTTAATCTCAAATCATTTCACATCTAGTTTGCTTAACTACTAACTTACTCTCCTGGAGGTTTGAGAAGCCATTTCCTGACTCAGAAACTTTGCAGTTGATATCCTCTCTGTCTTGAAAACGTGCTCAGTTATGAACATAATTTTCTCTCTTACTTTCTTTAGGTTTCTCCCAAAATATGCTTTAAGAGTAAGCCCTCCCCTCTCTGCCTAACCACAAGAGTAAGCTTCTTTATCCCAAGACACCGTAACTCACTTCCTCTACATTTTCTTCATGGGATTTATCACCATCTTACATAGTATGTGTCAACTTATTCTTTATTTTTGTTTTCTTCCGTAGTGAGAGAATAAGTTTCTTGAGAGAAAGGGATTTGTCTTATTCACTGCTTTATCTCCAGGACACAGAACAGAACATGACACATGGAAGAAATGATTTAGTTAAAAAAAAAAAAAAAGAAAAGAAAAACACTGATTTAATGAATAATTTTTTACCACTGTTAGTTTATTAAACCTTGGCACTATCTTTTTCTCTTAACTTCCATGATGGTACATCTTTTGATTTTTTAAAATAACTTCTTCATCAGCTCAAATTCTTTTTTCAAAACCTGTATCGATTATTTTATCATCTTACATTCTATATTTCAATCTTATCTGTAAGAAAACTGTATTATACAAGGACCTTTAATTTTCTTATAAACCAATAACTGAAATCTTTATCACAAATGAAATTTATTTTATGAGGTTCAGAAACATATATATATATATATGGCATATATATATGCCATCTATATGGCATAGTCTTCTATGGAGGAATAGTTTGAGCATACACAGGAGGAAAATCACAAAGATATTGGCAATAATTTCTTAATTTCTTCTCTGATATAATATTTTACAAAGGCAAATCTTGAAAATAAGCTCATTGCTGGTTAGTTCATATATCATTAAAGACTCAAAAGTCTTTCATTTATCATAATGTTCAGACTTAATGAACATAGAACTTAATTTTCTAAAATTTATAACCTAGTACTAAATAAATTACACAATGCTCTGTAAAGGAAACATCAAATTTGAATACACTAATGAAGAAGCAAGAACTGCTGGAATGATGTCACATATTAAAAAGTAATCAAGCACATAAGTGTAAGAAGCGGCATAATTTGAAGTGATTTATTTCTAATTACTACATTTCTCAGTACTTAACTGCAGTAAATATAATTTTCATTATAATATGAATTTTATTCCACAGTATGTACCATTAAAATGCTAATGCATTTGCAAAATCTCAAGATATGTTAAAGAACAGCGATATTTGAATTTCAAAAACACTCTATTCTAAAAAACATTTTTAAAAAACAGTATTAACTTTGCCCATGATTGTTGGAATTCTCTAAAAAATTATTATCCCAACATAAGTATCATTGAAACATTTAAAAAACCAGTACTTCCGTTTAACGTAACAATTTGATATGTAAAGTTGGATAATATTTAGTTAATAAAATACTGTTTAGTTTCTGATTTAGGACTATTTTAACTCTTTATTTTCAATCCTGGTGTCTAACATTTAGAAAAATTATACGAAACATAAAAAATAAAAAACAGGCCAGGCATGGTGGCTCACACCGGTAATCCCAGCACTTTGGGAGGCTGAGATGGGCAGATCACGAGGTCAGGAGATCGAGACCATCCTGGCTAACACGGTGAAACCCCGTCTCTACTAAAAATAAAAAAAATTAGCCAGGCGTAGTGGCGGGCGCCTGTAGTCCCAGCTACTTGGGAGGCTGAGGTGGGAGAATGGTGTGAACCCAGGAGGCAGAGCTTGCAGTGAGCCGAGATCATGCCACTGCACTCCAGCCTGGGCAACAGAGCAAGACTCCATCTCAAAAAAAAATAAGTAAATAAAAATAAAAATAAAAAAACAAAATTTCTTGAGATTTAATCAGTGACTGCAATTCCCTACTTAATATTATACATTCAAAATGTGTTATTTTTTATGGAAACATTGGTAGTATTTTCTGTTTACGATTGCAACTAAATATATTTTAAAATATATAACACTATGATGCAATGACATCTCATATGCCCTATTTGGCACTCTATGACTTTCCTCACACAAAAATAACCTATTCATTTGACAAAAAAACACATTTTATCATGGACTGCACAAGGTCTATTGTATTTTACTTTGTCAATTAATCCTACAATTAATAAACACTACATATATATGTGTGTGTGCATCTCTCTCTCTCTCTCTCTCTATATATATATATATATGTATGCATTTTCCAAAGAAAATAATATCACTGTCTCATGGAAGCAGCTGCTGTCCAATATCCATAGCATTATTCACAATAGCCAATACTTAGAAAAAAACCTGTGTCCATCAAATGATTCATGAATAAAGAAAATAGGATTATATGTCCAGGCATATCTCATTTTATTGTGTTTCATAGTTTTTGTGATTTTTCAAATTGAAAGCTGTGGCAAACCTGTGTCAAGCAAGTCCATTGGTAACATTTTTCCAACAGCACATGCTCACTTCATGTTTTTGTCACTTACTAGTAATTGTCACAATATTTTGTTTTTTCAATATTATTTTCTGTTATGATTGTATTAGCCAGGGTTCTCTAGAAGGACAGGACTAAGAGGATAGATGTATATATGAAAGGGAGTTTATTAAAGAGTATTGACTCACATGATCTCAAGGTAAATCCCACAATAAGTCATCTGCAAGCTGAGGAGCAAGGCAGCCAGTCCGAGTCCCAAAATCTCCAAAATAGGGAAGCCGACAGTGCAGCCTTCGGTCTGTGGCTGAAGGTCCTAGAGCCTCTGGCAAACCACTGGAGTAGGTCCACGAGTCCAAAAGATGAAGAATTGGGAGTCTGATGTTCGAGGGCAGGAAACATTCAGCATGGTAGAAAGACGAAGGCCAGAAGATTCAGCCAGTCCGTCCTCCCACGTTCTTCTGCCCCTTTTGATCCTAGCCACCTTGGCAGCTGATTAGATGGTGCCCACCCAGATTGAGGGTGTGTCTGCCTCTCTCAGCCCACTGACTCAAATGTTGATCTCCTTTCAACACCCTCACAGACACACCCAGGTACAATACTCTGCATCCTTCAATCCAATCAACTTGACACTCAATATTAACCATCACAATGGTCATATGTAATCAGTAATCTTTGATGTTCCTAATTAGATTGTTTTGGGATGCCATGACATACATCCATATAAAAGAGTGAACTGAATTGATGATGTGTATCTTTTGACTGCTCCAGTGACCACTATACCCTCATATCTCTCTTTCCTCTCTGGACCCTCTATTTGCTGAAAGAAACAAATATTATAATATGTTGAAATTAGGTCAATTAGAAACTCTACAATGTTATACCTCTCCCACTTCAAAAAAAAAAATTAAAAAAAAAAAACTAAAAATGATTAAGTTCAGTGACGAAGGCATGCTGAGAGCCAAGGTAGGCTAGATATTTTGTGTCAGATAAGTAGCCAAGTTCCAACTGCAAAAGAAAAACTCTTGAAGGAAATAAAAATGCTGTTTTAGTGGACACGTAGATGATAAGAAAGAGAAATAGCCTTATTGCTGATATGGAGAATGTTTCAGTAGCTTGGATAGAAGATAAAACCAGTCACAACACTTCCTTAAGCCAAAACCTTAATCTAGAGCAAGGCTTTAACTCTTTTTATTCTATGAAGGGTGAGAAAGCTAAAGAAACTGCAGAAGAAAAATTTAAAGCTAGTAAAGTTTGGTTCCTGAGGTTTAATGAAAGAAACCATGTGCATAACACAAAAGTGCAAGTTAAACCTTGAAGTGTTGATGTAGATAACAGCATGTTATCCAGAAGGACTAGCAAAGACAATCGATTGATAAAAGCAATTACACTAAACAGCAGATTTTTTTCAATGTTGATAAAACAGATTTATGTTGTCAGAAGATACAGTCTGGGGCATTCAGGACTAAAGAGGAGCAGTCAATGCCTGGTTTCAAAGCTTCAAAGACAGGCTGACTCTCCTGTAAGGGAGAACTTACAGTGGTGACTTTAAGTTGAAGCCAATGCTCATCATCATTCTGAAAATCCTAGAGACCTTAGAATTATGTTAAATCTACTCTGCCTATGCTTTCTAAAAACAGAGCAACAAAACATGGATGACAGTACATCTGTCTACAGCTTGGCTTACTTTAAGCCCACTGTTGAGATCTACTCCTAAGAAATAAACATTTATTTCACAACAATACAGCTCATTGACAATGCATCTAGTCATCCAAGAGCTTTGATGAAGATGGAACAAGGAAACTAATGTTGTTTTCATGCCTTCTAACCAACATCCATTTGCTGTCTGTGGCTCAAGAATTTTAGCTTTCAAGGTTTATCATTCAACAAATAACCTTTTTAATACTAGACTCTCATATATAGTAATTCCTCTGGGAAAAGAAAATTGACATCTTCTGGGAAGGTTTATAGATGCCATTAAGAAGTTATGTTATTCTCAGGAGTTGTTCAAAATATCAACATTAACAGGAGTTTAGAAAAAGTAGACTCCAAGCCTCATGGATGACTTTAAAGAGTTTAATAAGATCTATTATTTGATAGAACAAGGTGACTACAATCAACAATAATTTGTTGTACATTTTATAATAACTAAAAGAGTATAAGTGGATTATTTGTAACACAAAGAAAGTATTAATGCTTGAAGTGATGGATACCATATTTACCCTGAATGTGATTATTACAAATTACATGTCTGTATTAAAATACCTATGTACCCCATACATATATAAATCTACTATGTACCCACAATAAATAAATATTTTTAAATTAAAAACAAAACAATTTAGTGGGAGAGGTAAATGATAATGTGGAAGTAGGAAGAGAAATAGAATTGGAAGTAGAGCCAGAAGTTATGACTGAATTGCTACAATCGAATGATAAAACTTCAATGGATGTAAAGTTGCTCCTTATGAATGAGAAAAGAAAGTTTTCTGAGATGGAATCTACCCTGGCAAAGATGCTTTGAAAGTCATTAAAAAAGATAAAATATAAACTTAGTAGATTATATAAACTACTAAGTTTATATAACTTAGAAGTTATAGTAGGGTCTTACATAAACTTAGTAGATAAAGCAGCAACAGGATTTGAGAGGACTGACTCAAATTTTGAAAGAAGTTATACTGCAGGTAAAATGCTTTCAAATTGCATCACATGCTCCAAAGACATCTTTCACAAAAGAAAGAGTCGATCAATATGGTAAACTTCATTGTTGTTTAATTTTTAAAAACTGTCAGTCTCCACCACCCCCCCTCCAAAAAAAAAAAATGCAGTATACTTTTTTTCTCATCACAACATGGTACTTATTCTAAAATTGATCACATAATTGAAAGTAAAACACTCCTCAGGAAACGCAAAAGAACTGAAATCATAACAGTCTACCAGGCCACAGCACAATCAAATTAGAACTCAAGATTAAGAAACTTACTCAAAACCTACATGGAAATTGAACAACCTGCTGCTGAATGGCTGCTGGGTAAATAATGAGATTAAGGCAGAAATTAAGAAGTTACTTGAAACTAATTAAAACAAAGAGACATTATACCAGAATATATGGGACTTAGCTAATACAGTGTTAAGAGGGAAATTTATAGCACTAAATGCCCACATCCAAAAGCTATAAAAATCTATAGACAACAACTTAACATCTCAATTAAAAGAACTAGAGAACAAAGAGTAAATAAAGCCAAAACTAGCAGAAGACAAGAAATAACCAAGCTCAGAGCAGAACTGAAAGAGATAGAAACATGAAAAACCCTTCAAAAATCAATGAATCCAGGATCTGTTTTTCTGAAAAAAAATCATTTGAATAGATAGACCACTATCTAGACTAATAAAGAGGTAAAGAGAGAAGAAGCAAATAGACATAATCAGAAATGATAAGGAGGATATTACCACTGACCCTATAGAAATAGAAACAACAATCAGAAAATACTATAAACACCTCTATGCACATAAACTAGAAAATCTAGAAGAAACAGATACATTCCTGGATTCACACATTCTCTCAAGACTGAACCATGAAGAAATGGAATTGCTGAATAGACCAATAATGAGTTTGTAATAGAGGCAGTAATAAATAGCTTACTAACCAAAGAAAGGCCAGGACCAGATGGATTTACAACTGAATTCTACCAGAGGTGCAAGGAGGAGTTGGTACCATTTCTTTTGAACCTATTCCAAACACATGAAAAGGAGGGGCACCTCCCTAACTCATTTTATGAGGCCAACATTATCCTGATACCAAAACCTGGCATAGATACAATAAAGAAAAGAAAACTTGAGGCCAGTATCTCTGAAGAACATCAATGCAAAAATCCACAATAAAATATTGACAAACTGAATCCAACAGCACATCAAAAAGCTTATGCACCACCATCAAATTGGCTTCATCCCCAGGATGCAAGTTTGGTTCAGTACATGCAAATCAATAAATGTAATTCATAACATAAACAGAACTAAAGACACAAACCACATGTTTATCTAAAACGGACACAGATAAGTTCTTCAATAAAATTCAACATCCCTTCATGTAAAAACTCTCAGTAAACTAGGTGGTGAAGGAACATAGTTCAATATAATATATGTAACAAATGCACAGTCACTATCATATGGAATGGGCAAAAGATGGAAGCATTCCCCTTGAAAACCAGCACAAGACAAGGATACCCTCTCTCACCGCTCCTATTCAACACAGTACTGGAAGTTCTGGCCAGCACAGCCAGGCAACAGAAAGAAGTAAGAGGTATTCAAATAGGAAGAGAAGAAGTTAAATTGTCTTTGTTTGCAGATAACATGATCCTGTATCTAGAAAACCCTGTAATCTCAGCCCAAAAACTTCTTAAGCTAAAAAGAACTTCCACAAATTCTCAGAATACAAAAATCAATCTGCAAAAATCACTAGCATTACTATACACCAAAAACAGACAAGCAGAGAACCAAATCATGAATGAACTCTCATTCACAATTGCTACAAAAAGAATAAAATACCTAAGAATACAGATAAGATGGAAAGTAAAGGACCTCTTCAAGGAGAACTCACTGCTCAAGGAAATCAGAGAGGACACAAACAAATGGAAAAACATTCCATGCTCATGGATAGAATGTATCAATATTGTGAAAATGGCCATACTGACCAAAGTAACTCATACATTCAATATTATTCCCATTAAAATACCATTGACATTTTTCACAGAATTAGAAGAAACTATTTTAAAATTCATGTGGAACCAAAAAAGAGCCTGTATAACCAAGACAATCCTAATCAGAAAGAATTCTGGTTGACAGAAGCTTGGAAGTGAGGGATATGGGGAGATATCAAAATTAAAATTGTAGAATAAATATGTTGTAAATATTTAATGTAGAGCGTGAGGACTATAGTTAATAATACTGTGTTATACATTTAAAATTTAATAATATGGCAGATTATAACTATTCTTATGACACACGTAGACACAGCTGCCTGACTTCAAACTGTACTACAAGCCTACAGCAACCAAAAAAGCATGGCTCTGGCACAAATACAGACACATAGACCACTGGAACAGGATAGAGAACTCAGAAATAAGACTGCACACCTACAAACATCTGATCTTTGACAAACCTGACAAAATCAAGCAATAGGGAAAGCCTTTCCTATTTAATAAATGGTGCTGGGAGAACCGGTTAGCCATATGCAGAAAATTGGTACTGGACCACTCCCTTACACCGTATGCAAAAATTAACTGAAGATGGATTAAAGACTTAGCAAAACCCAAAACTATAAAACCCCTTCAAGAAATCTAGGTGATACCATTCAGGACATAGGCACGGGGAGAGATTTTCTGACAAAAATGCCAAAAGCAATTGTAACAAAAGCAAATATTGGCAAATAGAATCTAACTAAACTTAAGAGCTCCTGCACAGTAAAATAAACTATCATCAGAGTGAACAGACAACCTACAGAATGGGAGAAAATCTTTGCAATCTGTCCATCTGGCAAAGGTCTAATATCCAGAGTCTACAAGAAACTTAAATTTAAGAAAACAAAAACACAACTATAAAACATGGACAAAGGGCATTAAAAGACACTTCTCTAAAGAAGACATTCAGGCAGCCAAAGAACATATGAAAAAAAGCTCAACGTCACTGATCACTAGAGAAATGCAAATCAAAATCCTAATGATATCCTATCTCATACCAATCATAATTATGATTATTAAAAAGTCAAGAAACAACAGATGCTGGCGAGGTTGCAGAGAAAAAGGAACACTTTTACACTGTTGGTTGCAAGGTAAATTAGTTCAACCACTGTGGAAGACAGTGTGTTGATTACTCAAAGATCTAGAAGCAGAAATACCATTTAACTCAGCAATCCTGTTTCTGGGTATATACCCAAAGAAATACGAATTATTCTCTTATAAAGATACATGCACACATATGTTAATTGCAACACTATTTACAATAGCAAAGGCAGAAAATCAACCCAAATGCCCACTGATGATAGACTGAATAAAGAAAATCTGGTACATATACACCACGGAATACTATGCAGCTATAAAAGGGAGCAAGATCATGTCCCTTGCAGGGACATGGATGGAGCTGGAAGTCTTATCCCCAGCAAACTTATAAGTGGGAGCTAAACAATGAGAACACATGAACACATGGGGAGGAACAGCACACACTGAGACCTGTCGGGGGTGGGTGCAGCAAGTGAAGGGAGAGCATCATGAAGAATAGTTAAGGCATGCTTGACTTAATACCTAGGTGATGAGTTGATCTGTGCAGCAAACCATCATGGCATACGTTTACCTATGTAACAAACCTGAACAACCTGCTCATGTACCCCGGAACTTAAAAGTTGAAGAGGGAAAAAAAAAAAAAGAAAAAAAAAAAGGAGGATAAGTGAAAGAGAAAAAAAAAAAGAAAGAAAGAAAGAAAGAAAATGTCACAGTCATCTGAGCCTTCAGCAACCGTGACCATGATCAGCTTGCTGCCTTCAACATGAAGGCAAGGCCCTCTACCAGCAAAAAAGATTCTGACTTGCTGAAGTCTCTCTGATGATCATTAGCATTTTTTAACAATAAACTGTTTTTTCAAGTAATCTTTAATATTTTGTTGCAATTTTAACTGAAAAATAGCTATACATAGTATGGATTTATTTGATACAGTGTGATCTTAAAATATTTTAATTTTTGTGGGTACATATTAGATACATATTTTATGTGGTATATGAGATATTTTGCTACAGGCATGCAATTCATAGTAACCACATTATTTAAAATGGGGTATCCATTTGCTGAAGCATTTATCTTTTGTGTTACAAACAATCCAGTAATACTCTTTTAATTATTTTAAAATTTACAATTAAAGTATTATTGGCCTCAGTCACTCTATTGTGCTCTCAAATACTAGGTCTTATTCATTCTTTCTAATTAATTTTTTGTTTTGTATTTATTAACCATCCCACCTCCTCCCCACCTACCCACTTTCCTTTCAAGCCTCTGGTAACCATTCTTCTACCCTCTATATCTATGTGTTCTATTATTTTGATTTTTAGATCCCACAAATTAGTGAGAACATGTGATATTTGTCTTTCCTTGTCTGGCTTATTTCACTTCGTATAATGACATCCGGTCCCATCCACGTTGTTGCAAATGATAGGATCTCATCCTTTTTTTACGTCTGAATAGTACTCCATTATGTATATGTTCCACATTTTCTTTATTCATTCATCCGTTGATGGACATTTAGGTTACTTCCAAATTTGTGTTATTGTGAATGGTGCTACAACAAACATGGGAATGCAAATATCTCTTTTATATACTGATTTCCTTTCTTTTGGATATATACCAGAAGTGAGATTAGCAATAAAATGTTTTTAATTAAGATATATACATTGGCGTGTATATATATACACACACACACAAACATATATATATACACTCTGTTTAAGAATAATAGTACACTTAATAGATTAGAGTATAATATAAACATAACTTTTATATGTCCTAGAACACCAAAATATTTGCATGACTCATTTTTTGGTAATACTTGCTCATTGCAGTGGTCTGAACCAAACTTACAATATTTCTGAGGCATGTCTGTATACACGTTGAGTAGTCTTTATCCAAAATAGTTGGTACTAGAGTGTTTTGGATTTCTGATTTTTAGAAATATTTTCAAATGTTTACATATACATGAGGAAATATTTTATGGATGGCTCCTCAGTATAAACGTAAAATTCATTTATGTTTAATGTATGAATTATACCCATAGACTGAAGGTAATTTTACACAATATTTTTAAGAATTTTATGCATAAAACAAAGTTTAATTAGTTTTTGTGTTTGTGTGAGATTTTCCAGTCCTGGTTTCATGTCAGTGTGCAAATATTTCAGATTTTGAAAGTTTGAAACTTAACTATAATACTTACTGTAGCACTATAATAATTTTTAGACATCTCCTTTTGCTATTAGGATGACCTGAAGTGTTGTATCATTTAAAACACTATTTAAGCCTCACGATCTCTGCATGAGCAATTTATATCTGAAGTAAATTATTTCTCACGGCAAAAAGTGATCTCTCAGTTTTATGTATTTTTCATGATGCTTAGTCCAATATTGTAAGCCTTGAATAATATCCTGAGATCCTTATGAAGTGCCACTAGTGATGCTGAAAGTGCTCCCAAATAGCAGAGAAAAGTCATGACATTATAAGTAAAAGTTGAGTTGCTCAATATGTACTGCATAGACTGGGGTCTGCAATTGTGGTTGTGCACAGTTTCAGACAGACAATTCATCTTGTAAACAGATATGGTAAACTTACGTTATCAACAAATACAGTACAGTACAGTACTCTAAATGTATTTTCTCTTCTTTATGATTTTATTAATATCCATGTCTTTTGTCTACACTTATTGTAAAAATACTATATATAATACAAATAACATACAAATTACAAGTTAATCTATTTTTTATGTCATTTATAAGGCTTCCACTCAACAGTAAGCTATTAGTAGTTAAGTTTTCAAAGAGCCAAAAGTTATGTGTGGATTTTTTTTTATTGTGCAGGGCATCAGCATTGTTTACCTTTGCATTGTTCAAAGGTCAACTACACACACACACACACACACACAATTTAAAATTCAATATTATTCCAATTCAAAAGGGAAGAAAATTATGTCATCTATGACAACAGGTATACACCTGAAAAATTACGCTAAGTGAAATAAACTAGGCATAGAAAGAAAAACTGCATGATCTCACTTATATGTGGATTCTAGAATAGCCAAATTCATGGAAGCGAAAAGTAGAATACTGGTTGATCAAAGTTTGGAAGTGAGGGATATGGGGTGAGAGTAAAAATTAAAATTGTAGGATAAATAAGTTGTAAATATTTAATGTATAGCATGAAGGCTATAGTTAATAATATACTGTATTATACACTTAACACTTAATAATATAGTAGATTGTAACTATTCTTATGACACACATAGACACAAAACACACACCCAAAATGGTAACTATGTAAATAAATGGATATGTTAACAAGCTTGACTGTAGTAACCAGTTCACTATGTGTATGTATATCAAAACACTGTGCTGTATAGCAAATATATATATAAAGTATATTTAAGTATTAACATATAAACATATTTTCTATATTCGTAAGTTTTAATGAATTTCTCAGGCGTGTTATCTATAGTGCTTCTTACTGATTAAGGGATAGATTTTATAGCTAGTACAAAAATCAAAACAAGAACTAAACACAAACAGGCCCATACAAACATACATGATTTGGAAAAAGTAGGTTCACAGTAAGATTGTGTTACATAATGAATAAATCAACTTATGTCAACCTCAAAAACTTAATATTAATTTGCCAGGGTACAAAACAAAATTGAATTTATAATTCATAAATTACTATAATTATAAATGCATCACTTATAAGATGAAAAATAAAAGAAAAACTTAGCAGCAGTTTTGTTTTTGTTTCCCCCATACATAGATGTCAGTGACCATTCTGATTAGTATATAATATTAAGTTTATTTGGTGCTGAAATAATACATTTCATAACAATTTTTAGAAGCAAATCACCTGGGAAATTGTATCTCCTATACCCTGTGTATGTGGTATTGTAACTGTGTTATCATTTAATTATTTTACTGTTAGGTTTATATAATTTTACATGTAAAAAATCTTGTAAAATATAAATTTTAAGTGAAGAAAATTTTTTAAAAATCAAATACACAAAATCATATATTAGTCTAAATTAATATAATATAATACATAAATAAAATTATTGAAAGATTAATTTTAAATAAAAAACAAAAAACTTTTAAAAAACTAATAAGTGTTACAGAAAGATAGTGATGGCAACTGCTATAGTTTTTAATCTTCTTGTTTCTTCTAACAAAATGAAAATATCAGAGTATTTGGATACTAGAAACAAAACTGTTGGACTGTATCTACAACAAAAGTACATAACAAGCTATATCTATGAACATTCAAATACACACATCGAAGGAAAAGGAACATGTTTTCATGGTATCAGCATCTGTGTGGAGAGAAGATTCAAAAAAGTGGTGGACATACTTGACAAGAGAGAAACTGCAGATTAGCCAACAGATTCTCTTTGGAAAGTAGAGTAAACCTGTTTACACAACTAAAACTGGACTGCCTTCACTTCAGGATGAGTGCAAGAATCCACAGTGAGGTTCGAATTGTCTAAAAAAAAATATAGTTCCATGAAATCTCAAAACCAGTCATCACCCGCTCATTTGGAAAGGTGTCCCATATTATACTGCAGGGAAATTGTTGGAGATAGAATCCTGTTGGTGCCATAAAGACACAAAAAAGAGTAAAGAAAGAGTCACTCAATAGCAGAGAGTGGGATCCCAGAAGAGAACTGAGAGGTCTTAGGAAATCAGAGGCCACAAATTTTAACACTTTATAAATAGAACCAAAGAGGTAATTGTAAAGCTATGAATCTATAAAAGGCATTGAAACACATACTTCGTTCCATTAAATCAGAAAGGCAAATTACACATCAAAAGGAATAATACAAAGGATTGCTATTGAATCAAATACAAGGTTATTATAATAAAATAAGGAATAAGGACTAGAATAATATTATTTCAAATAATAAAATTATGTCAGGAAACATTCACACAAACAGAAACAAAGTATAGCTTTAATATTTCAAAATGAGCTGAAATAAAGTAAGAAAAATATTAGAGCACATAGAAAAATTAGCAAATCTGAAAATAAGATATCAGAATGGGGTGGAAATTAGAGACACAAAAAGCCACTTCACAAACGAAAATTTACTAGAAGACAAGAATTTTAAAAACACAGCAGGTAATGCATTAACAGAATTAGAAAATAATAAAAGAATACATAATTTTTGTAAATGAAACAATTAGAGAAACACACAATATATAGAAGCTAAAATTATGATAAAATAAAGCCAACAAAATACAACAAACATTTGACTCTATGCAGTATAGGTGGTTACTTTGCGGACTTTTCACTTACCTCATTTGTGTCATAATTTTTCAATCACACCTTTAGATTCTACATTTAAAATGAAGGAAATAATGAGACCCAGATATTACAAGCAAATTACATATTTTGTTTTTATTATTAACAACGGTTTTTTATTAAAAGTTTTGATTATAAAACAGTTAACACAATTTTGCAGTGAATACTCATATCCCACAATCTAAATTCTACAAATAAAGTTTTACCTCATTATTTCAATAGACATAGCCCACCTATCTGTCCTTCAATTTATCTTATGAATTATTAGTTTCAAAATTCGGACATCAGTTTACTTTTCCCAAATGCTTCAGCATGTGTATAAATAGTAAGAAATCAATATATGGTAATAGTCCTTCTTTTATTTTGTGTATTTGAGGTGATATTTACAAAGAAATGCACAAGTCTTAAGCTACCCTTTTAATGAATGTTGACAAATTCAAAACCTCTGTAGCTCCAACCTTTATCAAAATATAAAACATTTTAATCACATCTGAAAGATTTATCATGGCCACTTCTCAGAAGCAACAATTGTTATAGATATATATGTATATGTACATACACACCGTGGGTAGAAGTGATAGATACAGGAGGCAGAGGAATTCTAGGCCGAAAAAGGGCGGGGTCCCAAACGAAGACCCCACCCTCAAATCTAAAACTGCAGCCCAAAGTGTGAACATGCATTCATGTTTTCTCATTTGAATGTTGCCTTTTCCAAAACCACCCGTGGCCCACTCTGCCCCATACCCTGTTCCCATTAAAACCCCTGACTGGGAGTTCTAGACCAGCTAATCAATATGGTGAAACCCCGTCTCTACTAAAAATACAAAAATTAGCTGCGAGTGGTGGAGGGGGCCTGAAGTCCCAGCTACTCGGGAGGCTGAGGCAGGATAATTGCTTGAACTCCTTGAACCCGGGAGGCAGAGGTTGCAGTGAGCCAAACAAACAAAAAACAAAACAAAACAAAAAAAACAAAAGAAAAACAAACAAAAAAGTTACTTGAATGGCAGAGAGCAGAGAAGAGAAGAGAAGAAGCAATTGGACATCTGGTCATGGGAGACCGTGGTTTCATATCAGAGAGAAGCAGCATGATTTCAGAGGGACAGCTTCTTGATGGTGTTTCAGAGAGGATTCTAGGGAAACATCACCTTCACTCTCCATTCCCCTTCCAGCGCCCTTTCCCACTGAGAGCCACTTTCATCTGCGTTAAAATCCTCCATATTCACCACCCTTCAATTTGCTCCTTTGGCCTGATTTTTCGTGGATGCCGAAAAAGAGCTCAGGTGACATGGGTGTGAACTAAAGGCTGTCACACCGACTTTCTGCTCTCACTGGTGGAAAGCAAGTGCCTCACGTGAAAAGGCAGAGAGCCCACTGAGCTGTTTAACACCTAAGCGTCCACGGATGGCAAAGCTAAAAGAGCACACTGTCACACACGCCCTCTGAGGCTTCCAGAGTCATGGGTACTTCCCCTTAGATGCTGCCATGCGGCCCACACAAGAATTTTGCTCCTGTCGATGCCCAAAAGCGCTCACCCTAGCTCCTGCACGCACTCACCTTCATGCTTCCCTTTCCATGAGGGGTTGAGAGATGCAGGCTAAGTGAGGAACCCGTGTCCTGAGGCGCAGAGGTGTCAGGGAAAATGTCCTGTTTCCGAAGGTTTGGAAGTTCGTTGTGATTTTTTTTTTTTTTAAATTAGATAAATACTATGATGAGTATTAATGCATGCATACAGACAGGACTCTCATAACCATAGAAATTGCTGATCTCTAACAGTTTGGGAAAAATCTTAGGAGTATAAATTATATTAAGAGGTTTTGATTGTTTAATTATTTTCAGTTTATAGTCATTACATAACATTTTTAAATTTCTCTTTAAATGATTATGAATATGAAGGCAAAAATAATACAAAAAAAAAAAACACATGTGGGTGATGAGGGTACATTTTTTAGCTTGCTAGCAAACATTTTATAGCATCAATGTCCATTCGTGCTTTTATTACTATTTATATTTTATTATCCTTTGAACCTTATAGGCAAGCACATATTTTTTCCCAGTAAATGACTGAAAAGAAATAGCTAATTTAGTGGACAAATATAAAATAAAAATTCTATTTGTATCCAAATCTTTGCTCACAGTAACAACTGGCATACATATATAACCCTGCACACTGCTATTTCAAGCTAATATATCAAATTTTATCATTAAAACTTCAGGAACAACATTGGCCTTACCATGTACATTATGACAGGGAATTTCATCTTTACTTGTGTGACCATATAATTTAATGAAACTTTTATGTCCAATTTACAAATAGGAGAAATCTGCTTGAATACCTTTTTGAAATAATGAAGTTACTGTCAATTTTGACTTTAATTGTGTCTGTCAGCCTCCCTGAGGTATAAATGTTCACTTCCATGGAAACATTAAATGGACTATTAGTAAAATTCCTGAGAATTTGAGTTATAATGATTGTGCCATAGATTATTTTGTCCCAAATTGTAGCAGATTAAACTATTCTAAAGTTTATTTTTAATTGAGTAAAGCTTATATTCAGTAAAATAAGATAGTTTGTTTTATCAATAAACAATGCAACAAAAATGCAACAAAACCTATCAAGGAAGCACATTAACTTTTGAAATTATAGTCAGATCTCAGTGGTCAGCACCACTGGCTATATTGTGGATCCCATGGAATTACTTCTACAGCATTGTCCTGTAAGTAAGTTAACATGATCTATGAAAGACCCCCCACCAAGAGTCACACATGTTATTTAACTTTGAAACCCAAATGAACTGACATATTTTATTGAAATGGAACAAGATAGCATATTAATATAACAATTCAGTACAACCGATAAATGACAGAAAAAAAATGATTTTAAACTGCCAATCCAGACAATTACTACTAAATGAAATTCATCGTCAATCACATAAATACTCGGGGTATTTTGAGCAAATTAAACATTCTGAAATATTTTTGATTGTTTGTTTTAGAAATACTTTATTACTTTGAACATATAAGTCTGACTAGAAACAAGGGAAATATACAGCTTTCTATTTCTCCTTATGTTCCTTTTGCCTAGAGAACTATCTGCTTATTCAGAACTACGTATTTGTAAGAAGTCAAATTACTAGCCATAAAAATCAGATATATTGTCTTCCATTTTTAAGATTTATTGCATAGTTATTGCATAACATATGCATGTTTGTTAATTAGAAATATTAATCTAATAAAAACTTTATGTGAGTATAAATATTTTAAAAGATTATTACATCATACTACTATTAATTTATAGCTGAAATTCTATAGGTTTGGAAGAAATAAAGAAGGTACTTTTTTTTCAAACAACTTTAACATTAAACATTTGGAAAGATTATTAGAAACTTCTGCTTGTAGTAAAAGTTCAAGTGATTTAAAACATATTTCAAGTAATAGGTTTTAAACTGAGGTGTCAAAATTGTGGATAATGAATCTATAATTTTATTAACATTAACTGTGGAAATCATTATACAATAGATTTATTCAGAAATCTTCAAATGATTAAACACCAATATATTAAATTTTGCTAGATTTTGTATAATATATTTGCATTTATGTATTACATATTAACAAATGACTATATATGTGTTAATGTACAGTTAGAATTGAAAGGGAAATAAAATGACTCACTACTCATTTGAAAAGAGTCTTAAATTTGTAATTTCAAAATACAAATTAAAATTATGATGACCTAGTTTTTACTTATGTGAATAGCAAAGACAAAAATGATAAAGAGTTAAGGACACTTCAAGTAAATGAAGAAATGAAAAAAAAATAGGTATTTCACGAATTCCAGGTGGCAGTAAAAGTACTAAAAAGTATTAAATATTAAAAGCATTAAATATCTTTGGAGAAAAAGTTGGCAATATCTGCTTTAAAATGTTAATTTGTAGTATTGGTAAATTTATACTCTAGATATAAACTTGCAAATATTAGGAAATACATATTTTTAAACGCTATCATAGTATTGTTTGATTTTTTATTTGTTTGTTTGAAACAGAGTCTTGGTCTGTTGCCCAGGCTAGAGTGCAGTGGCCCTATCTCATTTCTGCAAGGTCTGCCTTCCAGGTTTGAGCTATTCTCCCACCTCAGCTTTCCGAGTAGCTGGGGCTACAGGCTCAGGTCACCACGCCTGGCTAATTTTTGTATTTTTAGTAGAGACAGGGTTTCACCATGTTGGCCAGGCTAGTTTCAAACTCCTGAACTTGCCTGCCTCGGCCTCCCAAAGTGTTTGATAATTTATTAATGTACAACCGTTTGTCTAGTTATGTATAAGAAATTATTTCAAGATAAAGTTATAGTAGTTAATACTTCAATAGAATTGAAACTCCATGTAGTCTATTCTGTGAATCATAACCTATTAAGAAAAAAAGTAGTTAGCAAGGGAAAAACAGGCAATATAGTATTAAGCACATAACTATTTACACACCCTTCAGTCCTGACCCATCCCTACACAGTACTATATTTTTAAATGAATAGATGACCTCTGGAAATTTAGAAGAAAATATTAGATCTTGGCTGGCATGGTTGCTTCTGCTATAGAAAGTTATGTACCTAATGGACAGTGATCTTTTTTACTTATTTTCTATTGTTTACATTCCCCTCTAAACATGTGTGTGTGTTTATTATGTGTGTGCATGTGTTTAACAAGGGATAAGCATTGTTTATTTGAAAAATTAGAAAAATTACAATTGGGCCAGGGTCAGTGGCTCACACCTCTAATCCCAGCACTTTGGGAGGTTGAGGCTAGCAAATCACTTAGCACCAGGAGTTAGAGACGCTTTGCCCATATGGTGAAACCCTGTCTCTGCTAAAAATACAAAATTTAGCAAGGCATGGTGGCACACACCGTAATCTCAGCTACTCAGGAGGCTGAAGAGAAAGAATTGCTTGAGCCCAGGAGGCAGAGGTTGCAGCGGAGATGGCACCAGTGTACGCCTGCACTCCAGCCTGGGCAACAGAGCTAGACTCTGTCTCAAAAAAAAAAAAAAAAAAAAAAAGAAAGAAAAATTACTACAGTACATTTTTATGTGTTGTCTATGCTTTTCTGGGGAATGGCAGAAAATACGACTTATTTGATATTCGTATGTAAGATGGATTATTAAAAATAAGCACATAATTAAATTAACTATGTCAGTAGAAATGTCATTTTGTTACATTAAATATGTTACATATTTTTAAATATGTCAAGCAATTACAGAAATGAATATATGTTAAAAATTGAAATAAACAAAAAAATTACATCAAAATGTCACAGAGCTCCAAATGTTCTTTTTAACTTGGTAGTATATAAAGTGCAATGTTTAAATGTAATAAAAATTAATTTGGAATGTATTATTCTAATCTCCAAATGATTTATCTTGCTGTCTTAACAACAGAGTTAAACAGTTATATAATTACTGATTATCATGAAAACATGGCCTTAATTAACAATAAACTTGACTTGTGTAGGTGTAAGAATCAGTAAATCTGTAGTATTTAATAAAGACAAAACACAAAAGCAACTCATTCTGGCTGAAATATGTCCCTGGTAGAATAATTTAACGGCATTTAAAATTTACTAGTCATTGTGCTTTCCCCTATAAAAAATATTAATTAGTTGATTAAAGAGAAATTTACACAAAATTAGAGTCAAACATTCTGTACTATAGAATAAATAGATAGAACTGGTAAGAATAGAATAGCTGTTTTTGAAACATGCAATGACAGTGATAAATTTTTGGAAAGTTTATTGACTAAATAAATAAATATATTGATAACAGCATGTGTTGCAAATGCAGATATGTAAAACAGCATAACATTACGAACTATAGAATATGTATATTGTGTGTTCTAACAAACTTGAAATTTTTGAGGAAATATGCAGACATACATATACATCCACTCATTTGTACACCCTGTGAATCATATGCAGGAATTAGTATTTATACTAGCATAATTTATATTATAAATCATTGATATAATCTAATTATTCAATCATAGAAATAAGCTAAACATAGTATGATACATACATAAATGAGAAAAATAAAGAGACTTTAGAGTAATGCTGTAGAGTAATTGAAATAATTTTCCTAAATATTCATATAGTTCAAAAAATATATTCATAATAGCTTCATTTAAAGATAGATACAGATATATAGTATATTTTAAAATCTGAATAAATGTATATCATAATAATAGCAATTACATGATTTGATGTTGGATATACATATTGTATAAATCTTTTAAAAATGTTTTGTTACATAGATTAAATCATAACAAATAAATTAAAAAAATAGATGCAGAGTTTTTTTGCTCTTGTAGACTATACCTTTAATTTTGTCACAAACTATTTACCTGCCTGTTAATTGGCTTGACAGCCAGTTGTTACTTTAAATGGCATGCCTCTTGTGAAAATGCTTATCCTCTCTGACTTATCTGATCATTAGTTCCCTAACAATTTACTATTAATGCTGAAATGAATACTTTAAGCATAGGCTCACTCATTTTATTCATGTAATTGTAACTTACTGAAATAAATTAAATTATTCACGGGATATCTTCTCATCACTTCCAACTGCTTTGTTTTGTCTTAATGACTAGGAGCTTAGATATTTGCATTTGTACAATGCAAAAGCAAATGAATAACAGCAAAACATTTCAATAAAGCTAATTTATTTACCCTCTAAATAGTAAAAACAAACCATAGGTGAAAAATACTTACTGTTGTTTTTTCGCCCATTATGGCACCTTTACTCAGTTTCCTGAATCATATGCTATATGACTAATTGATTTAATATTCAGCAAATATACATTTCCAATGTATAAAATAAATCAGAAACTGTGATAACTACTGTAAACAAAAAAATAAATTGCATAAACTTCCCTATACTCAAAGAGAAATAAGAATATTTATGTTGTTTGGAAAAAAAGTCATTATACTTAGCTCATCGGAATCTTTGTAAGTGTACGCTTGGAAATGATGAGGAAAGGTGAAAAAAGCAAGAATGCTTGTAATCCAAAGGGAATGGAAAATGTGTAACCTAGACCCATAAAATAGAATTGCAAAGAACATATGAAAAAGAGTAATTTCTAAGAAATGAGATTGAAAAAGATATCAGGAATTATGTCATGGATACATTTTCCTGCAGGCAAGTATATCTAAATAAACGTAAACAATTAGCAGACACTGAAGTGAAATTTGGGTGGGAAAGTAAAAATTCTATTTGCAATTTAAAAAAGAATTCTGGAACATGGAAGCCATAACTTATCTAGATGCCTGAGAGTTGTACATCCAAAATCTGGATATAAGTATAATAATTGTAATATTTAATCTTAGCTCAAAGAAAAAAAATACACAGGGTGTTGAAAACCACTGACGTTACAAATGCAGGATGTGCAGTAAGATGCCTTGAAACCACCAAAAGGAAAAGATCAGTTTTGAAGTTACTAAAAGTTCTCCTTTTCAGAGCATTGCCACTGTTGGATCTGCTTTGCAGCTCCGTGAGAAAGACCTATTTAGAGGGCATTTTTTGTTATGAGTTTGAACTCAGAGCTCCTTTTGGGGAAAAGTCTTATTTCAACAACATTTGTTGGAAATAATCAGATGCTTCATATCTGGTGGTGTGATAGCTGGTGGCACAATCTAAAGACTGGTCAAAACCTAAAAGTAATTTCAAAGAAACCAGATGTTGACAGAGAGAGTTTTAAAAAGCTGTGAGATTTTTCTGGTTATTCTAGAGAGCCATATTCCAGTGCAGGGCTGTGTGCATGCCCAAGAAAGACCTGAGTGGGTTCCAATTATTCAGCTTTGGCCAATATTGAGATCCCTCACAAGCAAGAATTTAACACTAAGACAGAGTTGTTAGCTGAAAGGAGTTAAATGTATGTCCAAATTCATACACAGAGTTATTTGGTGAAGAGTGAAAGGCTTATTGGTTTAAGGCATTTAAGAAAAACTCTGGACACCATTAGCTGATCAGTTAGCTAACTAAGCAGTGGCTTCAGTGATTACAAATTACAGAGGAAACAAATTATAGCATCAGCCCAAGGAAGTCTCTCACACACACACACACACACACACACACACACACACACACACACGAAAGAGTTACTACATCAGCTGCAGCACTACCACCACCAACAATAAAACAGCAATAACAAGCCCTGAAATGAGGAGTCATCTCATATCCAGAGCTGTCATTTTATATTAACCTAAGTATTCATTTTTTACATGAAATACAAATTGCGAAAATAAATAGGGAAGTACGCTTCCAAGATACAAAAAAAAAAAAAAAAAATCCATAGAAATTGTTTCAGAAGGAACATAGATGCAAGAACTAGATGGATATATTAAATCAACCATTATCAATGAACTCAAAAAATAAAAAAAAAAAATCTGAGTAATTAAATAAAAATATGGTAACAATATTTCACAGAATAGATAACATCAAAAAAGAAAAATAAACACCTACAATTTTGAAGTTTAAGATAATAAGTGAAATACAAAAGTCATTAAAAGGGTACAAGAGCAAATTTGAACTGACAAAAGAAAAATTAATGAAATTCAAAGTAAGTTAATTGAGACTATTCAGTCTGAGAAAGAGAAAAATAACTGGTGAAAAATAAACAAAACCTCAGAGATCTATAGAACCTCGTGAATTGTAACAATATACAAATAAAGATGGATTAAAGATATAAATGTAAGACCTCAAACTATAAAAAATCTTAGACAAAAACTGAGGAAATTCCATTCTTGACATTGGCCTTGGCAAAAAATTTTTAACTATTTTCCCAAAAACAACTACAAAAAAAAAAGAAAGAAAGAAAGAAAGAAAAAATCCTGACAAGTTGGACGTAATTAAAATAAAGAACTGCTCAGCAAGAGAAAGAATCAAGAGAGTAGACAGACAACCTTTAGAATGGAATAAAATATTCACAAACTATGCATCCGACAAAAGTCTAATATCTAGAATTTATAAAGACGTTAAATCAACAAGAAAAAAATGAAAAATGGGCAAAGTTCACAGACATATACATGGCAAAAAACATGAAAAACTCATGTTTTTTGGCTCAACATCACTGATGGTAAAAGAAATGCAAATAAAAACCATGATGAAATACTATGTCACATCAATCAGAATGACTTTTATTTATTTATTTACTTGTTTATATTTAAGCTTTTATTTTAGGTTTGGGGTACATGAGCAGGTTTGTTACAGAGGTAAACTTGTGTCACCAGGCTATTTTGTACAGATTATTTCATCACCTAGTTACTTGGCCTAGTAACGAATAGTTTTTGTTTTTTTTTGTTTGTTTGTTTGTTTTTTCCTATTTTTCTTCCTCCTCCCACCCTTTACCCTCAACTAGGTCCCAGTGTCTATCATTTCCCTCTTTGTATCCAAGTGTTTTCATCATTTAGCTTACACTTATAATGACAATATGCGGCATCTGGTTTTCTGTTCCTGCTTTAACTTGCTAAGGACAATAGCCTCCACTTCCATCTATGTTACTGAAAAGGACATGAGCTTTTTTTTGTTTTTGTTTTTGTTTTAATGGCTGCATAGTATTCCATGGTGTATGTGTACCATCTTTTCTTTCTCCAGTGTGCCATTAACAGGCATTTAGGTTGATTCCACAACTTTGCTATTGTAAATAATGCTGCAATATACATATGAGTGCATGTGTCTTTATGTCAGAATGGCTTATACTATATTGTGTATATATCCAGAAATGGGATTGCTGGGGAGAATGCTGTTTTTGTTTTTAGCTCTTTGAAGAATCACAGCACTGCTTTCCACAGTGGTTGAACTAATTTACACCCCCATCAATAGCTTATAAGCATTGCCTTCTCTCTGCAACCTCACCAGCATCTGTTATTTTTTGACTTTTAAATACAAAATGGCTATTATTAAAAAGTCAAAAAGCAACAAATTCAGGAAAGGCTTCGGAGAAAAGGTAACAACTTATACATTGTTAGTGGGAATGCAAATTATTTCACTACGTGTTGAAAGCAGTTCAGAGACTTCTCTAAAAACGTCAAACAGAGGTACTGTTCAACCTAGCAATCCTATTCCTGGGTGTATACCCAAAGAAAAATAGATAATACCAGAAAGACACATTTACTCATGTTTATCATCAAAATATTCACAATAGTCAATGCATGGAACCAACCTCAGTGCCCTTCAATGGTGGACTGAATATTAAAAATGTGGGACATATATAGCCTGGAATTGTATGCAAGCATAAAAAAATTAAAACCATATCCTTTGCAATAGCATGAATGCAGCTGGATCCATAATCTTAAGTGAATTAATTAAGGAACAGAAGACCAAATACTCCATATTTTCACTCATAAGTGGGAGGTGAACATTGAGAACACATTGGCATAAACATAGAAACAATAGACACTGCAGACTATTAAATGGGGGAGGATTGGAGGGGGCTATGGTTTGAAAAACTGCCTATGGTGTACTATACTCACTACCTAAGTACAGTATACTCATGTAACACTCCTGCACATGTTCTCCCTCTATCTAAAATAAAAGTTGAAATTAATGAAAAATAAATAAATAAATAATAAAATGATTTGATAATATATACTATGCAAAGTGTAATAAAAAGAATGCTGAAAATATTATATTCATATCCAACAAAATATACTTTCAGGCAACAAAATTACTGGAGACAAAGAAGGACATTTTATAATATTAAAATAGTAAATTCATCCTGAAGATATGATACTTATAATCACATATACTGATAGTAACATCTATATTGGTCCGTTCTCACATGGCTATGAGGAATACCCAAGACTGGGTAATATACAGAGGAAAGAGGCTTAATTGATTCACAGTTCCACATGGTTGGGGAGGCTTCAGGAAACTTACAATCATGGCAAAAGACACCTCTTCACAGGGCGGAAGAAGAGAGAATGAATGCCAGCAGGGAAAATGTCAGACACTTATAAAATCATCAGATCTCGTGAAATTCACTCACTATTATGAAAACAGTATGGGGGAAACGGCCCCCATGATTCAATTACCTCCACCTGATCCCTCTGACAACAGGTAGGGATTAGGGGGACTACAATTCAAGATAAGATTTGAGTGGGGACACAGCCAAACCATATAAACAACATTTCAGATGTTATTAAACTTAACTAAAAATTTGATGGACAAAATAGACAACTCAACAATAATTTGAGGGAATTTCATGCCCCACATTTAATAGTGGTAGAATAAATAGGCAGTTCACCAAGGAAATGCAAAATTTAAACAACTTGATAAAACATTTAACTAATAGACATATGTAGAACACTAGACCCAATGACAGCAGAATAAACATTATTCACAAGCATACATTATTGGGGAAAACCCCACCCCCAATATTTAACGTGGGTTCTTTTCTATTTCCCTAAGCATCTCGGTTGGTTTGAGAAACAAAGGGAAAGAGTACAAGAGAGAGAAATTTTAAAGCTAGGTGTCCGGGGAAGACTTCACATGTCGGCAGGTTCCGTGTGCTCCCTGAGCCATAAAACCAGCAAGGTTTTATTAGCGATTTTCAAAAAGGGAGGGAGTGTACCAATAGGGTGTGGGTCACAGAAATCGCATACTTCAAAAGGTAATAAAATATCATAAAGCAAATGGAGGCAGGGTGAGATCACAGGACCACAGGATGGGGCGAAATTAAAATTGCTAATGAAGTTTCCGCACACATTGTCATTGATAGCATCTTATCAAGAGACAGGGTTTGACAGCAGACAACCTGTCTGACCAAAATTTATTAGGTGGGAATTTCCTCATCCTAATAAGCCTGGGAGCTCTACAAGAGATGGGGGCTTATTTCATCCTTTCAGCTTCAACCATAAAAGATGGCCACCTCCCAGGGGGCCGTTTATAGACCTACCCTCAGGGTGCATTCTCTTTCTCATGGATGTTCCTTTCTGAGAAAAAGAATTCAGTGATATTTCCCTTATTTGTCTTTGAAAGAAGAGAAATATGGCTCTGTTCCATCTGGCTCACCGGCAGTCAGAGTCCAAAGTCTTCTCTCTCTTGTTCCCTGAACATTGCTGTTATCCTGTTCTCTTTTCAAGGTGCCAGATTTCATATTGTTCAAACACACAGGCTCTACAAACAATTTGTGCAGTTAACACAATCATCACAGGGTTCTGAGGTGACATACATCCTCCTCAGCTTACAGAGATGATGGGATTAAGAGATTAAAGACAGGCATAGGCACTCACAAGGGTATTGATTGGGGAAGTGATGTGCCCATGAAATCCTCACAATTTATGCTCAGAGATTGCAGTAAAGACAGGCGTAAGAAATTATAAAAGTATTAATTTGGGGAACTAATAAATGTCCATGAAATCTTCACAATTTATGTTTTTCTGCCATGGCTTCAGCTGGTCCCTCCATTCGGGGTCCCTGACTTTCCACAACAATACGTGGAACATCATTTAGAATAGATTATATGCTAGATAACAAAGCAAGCCTTCATGAGTTTCAAAAACATTGACCATATAATTATGCTCTCAAGTCAAAATGGAATAAAAAAATCAATAACCTAAAAAAAATACAAGAAATTCACAAAAAGTAGATATTTGGTAACACATGTCTAAATAAACAATGGGTTAGATGTAAATCATATGGAGAAGTATAAAACACTTCGAGATAAATAAAAAGGAATGTACATCATACCAACTGTTATGGAAAGCATACATAGGTACAAATGCATACATTAAAAAAGAAGAAAGATGTCAAACCAGTAAGGTGACTTTTTCACGATGAACTAGAAAAAAGAACAGACTAAAACCAAAGCAATCTCAAAATGAAAAAAAAAAAATTATAAACATTAGAGCAAAAATTGATGAAATAGAAAAGAAAAGTAACATTAGGGGAAATACAAACAAAGTAAAAGTTGAATTTTTATAAATATCAACAAAAGCAATTAATCTTTACCTAGACTGGCTGAGAAAAACATCAAAACAATAATTTTAAAAAAAGAGATGACACCATTCTCTAAAATATGGAAAGAAAGAGAAAGCATCGCTTAAAACCATGAAAAAAAAAAAAAAGATTACAGGAGAATTCTGTGAACAATGATATACCAACAAACCATGTAATTAAGATGGTAATATAGAATGAAAAAAAAAAAAAATAGAAAACCACGTTACCAGAACTGACTCAGAAGAACTAAACAATTAGTTTAGTTATAAATAAACAATTGTTTATTTATAAATATAAATATATATAAATATATTTAAATATATAAATATATATAAATATAAATATAAACAATTGTTTATTTATAACTAAACTAATAAATCAACAATTAATTTATTAAAATTAATTTGATGTTAATAAAAATTAAAACTATTGACTTAGTAATTTAAAACGTCACCTACAAGTCAAACAAACAAAAAAAAATAAAAAATAAAAAAATCTCAGATGGCCATACTGGAAAATTCTACTAAAGTTTTAGTAGGAATTAATACCAATCATTCACAAACGCTTTCAGAAAATAGAAGAGGAAGAGATGCTTCCAAAGCGATTTTTTTTGAAGCCAGTATGCTATCCCAGACACAGACATTACAAAAACAAAGACATAGAGAAAAAACAAAACAAAAAACCCAAATATCAATATCCCTTATAAATATAGACAAATAACCTTCAACAAAGTACTAACAAAGCAAGTCCAGCAACTAATAATAAAAATAAGTTTGGGAGGCCGAAGTTGGTGGTTCACGAGATCTGGAGACCGAGACCATCCTGGCTAACACGGTGAAACACCGTCTCTATGAAAAATACAAAAAATTAGCTGGGCGTGGTGGCGGGTGCCTGTAGTCCCAGCTACGCAGGAGGCTGATGCAGGAGAATGGCGTGAACCCGGGAGGTGGAGCTTGCAGTGAGCCGAGATGGAGCCACTGCACTCCAGCCTGGGCGACAGAGCGAGACTCTGTCTCAAAACAACAACAACAAAAAAGAACAAAATTTTAAAATGGAAAAAAAAAGGATTTGAACAGATGTTTTCAAATCAAATTTTCAAATAGATGATATGCTAATGACTAAGAAACCCAATAAAATATACTGACACTCATTAGCCATTAGATAAATACTTGCCAAAACTATAATGAGATATCACTTCACATACATTAGATTGATTAAAATAAGAAGGACAGATGATAACATGTCTTTCTGAGGATAAGGAGAAACTGAAAACCTCACCTGCTGCAGGTGAAAGTATGAAACAGTGAAGTCACTCTGACAATTTGGCAGTTGTTCAAAATATTAAAGATGGAGTTACCAATGGACTCATTGCCTTGGTTCATTTGCATTGCTGTAAAGGAATATCTGATGCTGGGTAATTTATCAAGAAAAGAGTTCTATTGGGCTCACAGTTCTTCAGGCTGTACAATAATCATGTACATAGTGCCAGCATCTACTTCTTCTGAAAGCTTAGGAAGCTTCCACTCATGGCAGAAAGTGAAGGGTATGATGTGAGAGGAGGAAGAGAGAGATTTAGGGAAATCCCAGAATCTTTTTAACAAGCAGATTTCATGGAAACTAAGAGGGAGAATTCACTCAATTCTGTGAGAATGATACCAAGTCATTCATGAGAGATTTGTCACCATGAAGCAAATACCTCCCACCAGACCCCAACTGCCACACTGAAGATTACATTTCCAAGTGAGATTTGGAGGGGAAAAATATCCATACTACGTCACCCAGTAATTATACTTCTAAATATATGTCCAAGAGAATTGCAAACTTTATCTTCAGAAAAACTTGTACAGAAATGTTCATTGCAGAATTATTTATGATACTCAAAAAGTAGAAGCAACCTGAATATGCATCACTGGATGGAGAGGTCATTAAAAATATATTATACCATTAAATAGAATGTTATTTAGTGATACAAAGGAATGAGGTAGTCCTATACTTTCCAACATGGATGAACCTTGAAAACATCATGCTAACCATTATGAAAATATATTAGTGATTCTATTTCAATGAAATGTCCCAGAAAAGTCAAACCTATAGAGATAGGGAGTAGATTAGTGGTTTCTATGTGGCTTGGGAAAAAAGTGACTGCTAACGGGAATGGTGTTTCTTTTTAGGGAGATGAAAATACTCTAGTCTCATATCACGATGGTGTTTGCACACTTGTGTGAATATACCCCAAAAATGAATTATACATTTAAATGAGAAAATTGTATATTTTGTGAATTAAAGCTCAAGATTGATTAAAAACAAAACAAACAAAACAGAATTATTACCATTCAACTTACCTCACAGATAGGGATCAAAGAAAATATTATATGGAAATGATGTGGTTTGCAGCTGCTTTTTAGTGAATGGGGTAAAATTAAAACAATGTGATTAAAAATAAACTCAATCGGGAATTAATTTTTCTAAAAAGCTTATCTCATTCATACTTACAATTTATAAGACATTATATACAGAGCAACTTTGTTTACATGATAAAGGGGATATAGACATAAAACAAGTAAAATAAACTCAGAAATAAAGATTTTCTTTCTGTATGAGAAATTTGTGTTTTACAAAGGAAAATAAAATAAAGAAGTACAAATAAATCAGCCAAAAATATTTGTGAAAAGATGGAATGTTATGACAATTACAATATAATATTAAAATGAATACATGGAAAGCTGAACAGACATTAAAGTAAAATGATGTTAACTTAAATATATTAGTCAGGGGTCCCAGAGAGAGCTAATATGATACACACACACAAACACACACACACACAAACATATATGAGGAGATTTATTATGGGAATTCTCACCATATGCCATCTGTAAGCTGGAGAAGCAGGACATCTGGTGGTGTAATTCAGGCCAAGTCTGAAGGCCTGAGAACGTCCTAGATTCTGAAGACCAAAGAACTAGAAGCTCCAATTTCTGATGGCAGGAGAAGATGGATGTCATAGTTCAAGAAGAGAAAGAATTTTCCTTTGCTCTCCATTTTTATTCTATTCTAGCCCCAGAGAAATTGCATTATGCTCACCCATGTTGGTGAAGGCATACTCTATACTCAGTCTTGTGATGCAAAGTCTAATCTCTCCCTAAAATGCCCACACAAAGACACTCAGAAATTACATTTTTCCAGCTATCCAAGCATCTCTTAGCCCAGTTAAGTTAATACATAAAATTAACTATTACAAGTCTATCATTTATCAACTTGGTTCTCATATACACATTGGCTTCCACATGCATATTAAACCATGTTTAATCTCCAAATACAGAAGATAATAAGGTCATAATTGCACCTAAGACAACACAACTATCCTGCATACAACAACAACAAAAATCCACTAATCTCTTTTCTAGAATGGGAGGTAAGATATTTGAGCTTGATGGTTACCCTTCTCCTGATATCCTGTAACTTAAATACTATGATGTAAAACTAACAGTACTTAAATATGGATATAAAGCCAATATTTTTTATATCATTTGATAAAAGAATAAGAGGAAAACATAAATATATCTGCTTAACATATGTATATATTATAAGCTAAACACACAATCCTAAGCCCCTCCAACTGACCAAATGAACAAACTCTTGGCCAAGGGAACCCCATAGAGAAACTTAAAAACTAGGTTTGTCACCACGATGAGACAAGAGGTCAAATACATCTTCTTCCTTTTGCAGTTTAGACACAACAACTGACTGGAATTAATGCTAAAATAGAGATCCCAAGACTGATGGAATGGACTCTGTGGCAATAAGACACTAAATTATAAACAGAACTTATGGCCATGTCAGGGAAGCGTTAAGTTACATACTCTACACTTAAAGAATAAACTATTTTAACTTCCTAGGAAAAGTCGTGTGATTCACGGCTTAAATCCTATTCTTGAGTGAATAATCTTACTGAGAATCTCTCAAATCTTACAGTGATAGTGAATTCTTCAAAGTGTTAACGATTAATACTTAACTTACTTACATTGTAAAGGACTCTGGTTTGTTTATGGAGTTTGAAGTTTTATTGATTGTCTTTCATGCAAAACATTTTAGCTTATATGCTGCATGTTGTAATCGGCAGCCAATCACTGTAACCTCTGTATTGTACCCTCGAGTGAAAGAGTACAATGTGATAAGAAAAGTTCCTCTCCCTTCTAAATATTCTCCTAGAAACATTTCAAATTCTAAGACTTTAGAATATGCTCAACTTTGTTGATGTATCTTCCCAAGTTGACTCTCAAATTTGGCATCCAATAAAACCTTTATCGAATTATTTCTGCCTCCATGGCCTTAATTTTGGTCAGCAATATGCACACAAATGTATTCATAGCAAAATAAGGAGGAAATACTCATGACTGTTTTAATCCTCATCTCTCTAACTGATCACACTATTTTAGCTGGTATTTACATACATATGAGCTTATTCTACTTCGTATTCTGTGTTCCTTGTTTACCTGACAGAGTGATCCAGTGATCCAAACTTTCATTCCTGAAGAGTCTGAGACATCTGTAGTCTTACCTGGATTTAGTTGTTGTAATTTCTCATTGTCTTTATTCACAGGACATGGTGATATTAAGAGACACTAAAAGATCTCCCACATTCCAGATATAATCTTTCTCACTTCCATTGTGGAAAAGCAATCAAATTTCTCCTTGGTAGTCCAGATCAATCAACCCAGCAAATACCATTACTCAGAGGCACGGGGAGCCCAAAGTGGCCAGGTTACAGTTTTAATTTACAGTTCAACAGAATCATTCTTGTGTCTCCTAGTGTAAGCATTCTTCCTTCTGGAACTAAGACCTCTAGGCGAGCAGAGCATAAAGCTGTGGGAGTGGGAAGCAAAAATTTTGCTAGCAAGTCATTAGGGGTAACGATAGGTACTATCACTCTCATTCCTAAACCTTGATTTTTGGAGGCTGGTTATTGAATCCTGGCTATTGACAAAAACAGTATCATATGTTGAATGCAAATTTAAGGCATATGCAGCCTTCTAAAGAACCTTGCCCCAACCCTGCAGTGTATTGCCACCTAGCTTCTCATATAACTGAGTCTTCAAAAGGCCATGGTGATGTGGGGAAAGTCGTAAGATCAGTGAATTCCATGAATATGTGCCCATTGACATATTAATAATACTTATTTGGCTGTGAGGTGAGTTTCTTGGTCAGAAACAATGTTACGTGAAATACCAAGATGATAGATACTATGTATGCCTCATTTTGTGTATTTCAGTTAGTCTCTTTCCTCAGCCACTTTTGTTTTTGTCCAATGGGCACATTAACAACGCGGACGTGGTTACAGAGATGATGATTATGTAGAGGCGCCACAATTTGGACTTCAAATTAACAAGGCTGTCCTGGCTAAAGCCACTGCTGAATGCCCAATCTGTCAGCAGCAGAGAGCAATACTGAGCCCTCTCATAGGGCACCACTTATGGGGTGATCAGCGAGTTACCTGGTCACAGGGTGATTATATTGAACCACTTCAGTCAGGGAAGGCACAGCTATTTATTTTTATTGGAATATACATTTACTCAGGATATGAATTTGCCTTTCATGCTTGCAATATCTCTACCCAAACTACCATCCATGTACTACAAAAAAAAAAAAAAAGAAAAAAGAAAAAAATATATAGTAAGCTAAATAAGCATTAAAATAAAAATGATTTTATGTTAAAGAATACAAACAAATGTACTAGCATTCAATTGTAGAACAGTGCTTACATAGTGAATCATCATCATTTGTGACTAGTGTCTACATAACCCTTTAAAATTAAATACTGATTGTATAAAATTTGTAATACAATTTTAATGGGAAGATATAGCAGGGCTCCATGCATATGTTTCAGAATTGCTGTGAAATGAGAAATAAATCTTTATACCCAAACTACAAATAATTGAAAATTGGCTAATACTGAAAGATAAAGAAGTATTAGGTTGGTGTAAAAGTAATTGTGGTTTTTGAAATTATATTTAATGGGAAAAATTGCAATTATGTTTGCACCAACCTAGCAATTATAAACATATTATTTAGGGCCAAACAGTTAATGCCAAATTGAACAACGAACATAATCAAAAGTGTTTGCCTCTGGGGCACTCAGAACACGTGACTGAAAGGAAGCAGAGGACTACTTTTCTCCAAGTCAGCTATGAAGAACTATTTGTCTTTACTCATTTCACAGGCATAACTTTGATAAAAATAAAGATAAATTAATAATAAACTAAAAATACCAGATTCAATACATATTAAATCTAATATTGAGGAAACAGCCACAATTTTGTATGCTTCTTAATCTTTGAAATAGCTTATAGCTTTATAAATGCACGTAGGATTATAAAGTGAGCAAATCTCCTTACTATGCCTAAACCTTTTGTTATGTGTAATTGGAAACACTTGAAGAGACGAGTTTCTTTGTGAAATAAAGGAGAACTTTATAGTTCCTTTTTTTGAAATTTATAATAGCAAAGACCATTTGGCCTTTAAATGGTCTTTACTATTAAGAATTTATTTCTAAGCTACTAACTTATTTTCTGAGTGTCTAACATGGGATGTCATATTTGAACAATAATTACATCTTATGCCTTTTTTTTGTTTATTACTACATGAATATTTTCAACATATATAATTACTACATGTATACGTTTAACATAAAAAATATGGCTATACTGAGAAAATATGTACTATTTTGAAGCCGGGATCAAATGCTTTTCATTTCTATTATGAATATATTTTTATATATGATGAACTCAATTTACTTTTTTCCCAACCTTATCAGTAGACATGTAATCATATTGTTTGTTAGTTCTTACTTATTTTCCACAATCTTAAATAACTATGAACACTGAATATAAATTATTAAAATATATGATCCTGTTCAGTGGCTCCAAAATAATTATAAGCAATCATCTAAATCTACTTTTGCAGCATTCTGATGTCTGTATCAGTTGGTGGCCTAGTCTCAGCTTGACACCACAAAGATTATTTTTGTTTAGGACGTTTTAATTTTTGCCAGAAACCTGTCAAGACAGATTTTAAAAGTGCCCTATGGTTTTTTCTTAAATTTGATTGCTACAATTAAGATACAATAACGCTCTCATGGGGTGTGTATTGCACTCCTGTGTGGGTACACTGAAAACAATTCATTTATACATTACCTATTTTGCAAAGCCAGTTGGAAATATTTTATTATACTTATTTGCATAATTCTCTCATCAATAAAAAAGAAAAAGATGCATCGTTTGTCTTCTTTCTGTAAAAGGGAAAAAAAATCAATTGTAAAACAAAGCAAAACGTAGAGCAGGCTACACTAACATTAAGCCAAGATATTTAATCTCAATATCAATATTCATTGAAGTTTTATATTACCTACCTACACTCTAATTACTCAAGTGTATCATATGTAACCTATCTTTGTTCCCAACTATCAGCAAATATGGTGCCATCTTCTTGTAATAAAGACAATGGAAATTCTATTAGTCAATGTATCTCTGCCAAAAAATAAAGTAAAATAAAATAAAAAGGCCAATTGACTTTAAAAAGCTTTATTTAAACGTCTACTGAATGAGCACATAGCCCCCACGATTTCTGCTTTTCCTGTGCCACATTGTTGCATTGATTATAATGTCCTTGGCAGTAGAGGTCACATTAATTTTATCACATCCAAGGATTCTAGGTGAAATATGTGGCACATGTACAGGCTGCATGCTCGTTTGTCACATTATTACTTGCTGTCACTTTTGAAGGTAGGTGTCTTTTTGAAGAATGTGCCACAGCTAGAGGGTCATGTTATTTGCATAAAGCTCTGAAAGCTGTCTTTCCAGAGAGAATGAGTGGGATGTTGCTTCATTTTCTGTTTACGGAAAGCATAGAGAGGACAGCTGTCAGGAGCTGATGCTGTCTCTCTTGTACATAGATAGTTGTTTAAAAAAAATGCTTAAGAACATATTAATGAATTGTAACTAAAATTTCCATTTACTGGACTGAATGCTAATTTTACCACTCAGAATAAAGTAATTCTGGTCTGCTGTCAGCAGATATTTTTGCTTTATAAATGTCAAAAGATGCCTATAAATTGAAATGATTTACGGAAGCTTCCATTGCTTTTGGTTGATAACTAAATAATTTCCTTCCTTTACAAAATTAGAGGAAGAAGGATATAGCTGTATTTTTAAGGCTACTACAAATGATTTCACTGAAGACCTTATGAAGGTTTTAGAAATAATGCAAAGTTAAATATCATTATTAGAGCCAAAAATTGTATTATTATAAAATACCAATGTGCTTTGAAAATCTGAATTTACAAAGACATATGAATAGAAACTTAATTTAAATAAAATTATGCTTCCAAAAACAAAATAATTTGATAGATGCATGAATCTAATTTTCTCGAAATAATGTATAAAATTAATAATTTTATATAAAAGTCATGATTTTCAAAATTATGTCACAGCCAAATGACTCAAACCTACAATGACAAATAAAAAAGCTCTTTCTTGTATGCAATGAGGATATTTAATATAATTTAAGAAAAGTGTATGCTTTGATATATAATTATATACATATATTTATGCTCAGATTCTATTGATTAAAAACAAGATGGAAATATATTTAATAAAAATATAATATAAACTATATCTTACTACTAATTTGTTAGTCAGCTTCTTGTTTATTTTGGTGAATTAAAGATAGCTCTACCTTCTTTTAAATACACATCAAGAGATGGAAAGTCGATCCCATAAAAATAGAGAATAAAATGGTGATCAGAGACTGGGGCTTTTAGGAAGAGGGATACAGGTGATATTGGCCAAAGCACATATGTTTTAGTGAGATAGTAAGAATAAGTTGAAGAGATATATAATACAGTGTGGTGACTGTGGTTAAAAATAATATGTTGTATTTTTGAAAAATACAAAAAGAGTAGATGTTAAGTGTTCTCATCACAAAAGTAATAACTATGTGAGATTATACATTTGCTCATTAGCTAGATTTAACCATCCCACAAAGCATCCATACTTCAAAACTTCATATTGTACACAGTAAATACATAAAATTATGTCAATTAAGACGGAGAAACGGGTCTTTCACCTTGCTATGAATCTAGACAAAGACTGGGACTGCTTTTACTGATACCAAGTGGCAGAAGTCATCCTGCTACAGCTTCCAGGCCCAGATAAGGGGATCTTCAGGTTCCTCTTTCATGGAACACTTCCTCTTAAAAGTCTGAAAGGCTATGTAAGAAGTTCTACTTTGTTATTTGTGAGACCGCATAGGAAAACTCTGCAAATAATTGACAGAGAAAGCAGCTCAGCTGATCCCAGCCTCCAGGTATCCATACCAATGTGGGAGACATATGAGTAAAGCCTCTTTGGAACTTCCGGCCTAGCCAAGCTGCCAGCTAAACATGACCAGGCCACTTCAGTAAAGCATGTGGAGCAGGTAAAGTAGAAGAATTGCCTGCCAAACTTTGCCTGGATCCCTCCTGGTCCACAAATCAGGAGCATCATAAAAGTTGTTAAGTCACAAATTTTGGGACAACACGTTAGCAGCAACATGTAACTATAATAATCGTGTGTGTGTGTCTGTATGTGTACTTGTGTATGTATGTTCTAAATCAGAAGTATTGATAATTCTAAAGCAATCAGTCTTTAAGAGCAACTTATCTTTATAAGACCTGAAATGACTGTAACAAACATAATATTCCTCATAATTTCCACATCCCCAGTAAGGCAAATTGAGTGTTCTACAGGGAGTTAGTTAGAAAATGTATAGATATTTTGTGTTTCATAGCTGAGCATTTATTAATTAATAGCGCCATAAAATTTTTGTCAATCAACAACACATGTGCAAAAACGAGTTTACCTAATTGTATTGTGTTACCCTTTTTCATTGGTTGGTTGTATGTGTCAATAATAACTTGATTATTTGAATAATTGTTTAATGATATGAAGAGATAGGACATAGAGAAACTGTATCAATTAGAACTTTCAATTATATTGAATAATAGAAATCATAATTTTTGGCTCATATTCTGAATCATATCTAAATATATTTTATTAAAATATATAAATGTAGTAGAATATTTACTGAAACTGATCTTTATGCACGCTACCCAATGAGAAAAACTTCTGGCTAAATTGCTAATTACTCCTTTTTCTGGTGGAGGCCATGTGCAGTTGTTCTACAACATGGCCTTCAGAGACAGCTGACTTGGTTAAAAATGATCTTCTCAATTCTTTTTTCTTTTTTTTTTTAATTAAATTTATTTATTATTATTATACTTTAAGTTGTCAATTCTTAACTAAGTTAAACAGTAAGGCATAGCCCAGTCATTTTGCTCTTGTTAGCCACAGTTTTATATATAAAACAGTTTACACCTGAAGTCTTGTGCAGATTAAATGCTATAATTCACATATATGAATTCACATAAATGCTATAATTCAGCATTAAATCTGGTAGCTAAATTAGATATTAATTTACATATTATTAGTAGTATTAATTTAAAAGCATCTGTTTCCCATTTTATAGGAAATAAATGTTTTTCTTTTTCCTTGCCAAAGACCAATTGTCTTCTTACCTTTCATAAACAGATGTTGAAACCTTTACATGGAGGCAAAGGAGTCTTCTTGTAAAATAAAAATGATAACCTAATCTATTTTCTTTGAATATTTAAAAGACAATTAGCCAGCTGGCATGAAAGAAAGCCAGAGGTGCTAAGAGGGTCTTTATCATGGAGGATGGTGTACAACAATGGTCCCCAACCATTTTGGCATAATGAACAGGCTTCCTGGACGACAATTTTTTTCACGAGTCTGGGGCATTGTTTTGGGATGAAACTTCCTCCGCAGACTGAGGCAGGAAAACAGGGTCTGGAGGTAGGAAACATAAGGCTCACTCACACTTCAGCTATCACAGGAAATGCCCTCTCCAGAGGACGTACACCAATTAACCAATGGAAACCTCGAGAGGACATTTAAACCCCCACAAGTTCCGTGAAGGGGCCCTTGAGCTCATATGCTAGGGCCCACTCCTACACTGTAGAATATACTTTCATTTTCAGTAAATATCTACTTTTGTTGCTTCATTCTTTCCTTGCTTTGTTTGTGCGTTTTGTCCAGTTCTTTGTTCAAGATGCCAAGAACCTGGACACCCCCCGTCGGTAACAAGATCACGAGGCATTAGTTAGATTATCATAAAAGGTGAGCAACCTAGATCCCTCACATGTCCAGTTCACACAGGATTGACGCTCCTATGAGAATCTAATGCGCTGATGGTCTGACAAGAGCTGGATTCAGGCAGTCATACCGACTTGCCCGCCCTCACCTCCTGCTGTGCGGCCCAGTTCCTGACAGACCAAGACTGGTATGTGTCTGCTACCCCGAGGTTGAGGACCCCTGGTGTAGGACATGCATGGGTCACTCAGGCTTAATACCTAGAATTGGATGATGCCAGAGAAGAACTAGTTCTCTGTAGAGGTAGCCACTTTTTTCCTGGTATAGCTTTCTTCTACTGGCAAAATTAAACATTTTGGCTGCATCTTAAATCTGCAACAGAAAAAAACTTGGTTAAAAGTTTCTCCCACACAGCCCTTCTCCACACACACACACATGCAGACACACACATTTTAATCTACCAAGGCAAACTCTTTCTCTTTCATTTTCAGAACTTTGGATTTTACGTTTAGAATGCCCTTTTTCCTTCACCTGATTGATAAACTGCTAGTCATTTTTCACGAGTCATATAACTCTTCCCGTTAGTGTTTCCGCTTTGCGCTGCCTTTAGCATACTATAAAACTTTCCTGGGGTCAATGTCGGAGAACAATGTTTTACATATCATTTAAGGTAAAAATAAGTCACTAATGAGTCTGGGATGAACTTCCGTTACAAATGATGACAAAGCGAAGATTTAGGCAGTTGGCATTTGGATGCGGTAGAACAGAAAATTCCTGTCAGATTGATTCTATTTACCATTTTTCAATAAAATATCTGCTTAAAGGACTCTGGGTTGTGTTTTGGTTTTCAGAGTTTTATTAACTAAGACTTACTTTTAAAATTTTAAGTAACGAAGCACTCTGAAATCATTTTCCTGTTGTTAGAATTGATAGCAACTATATCAACTAGTTAATGAAGTAGACAAAACCATATACATGATAGAGTCTATTATTTTCTTTTTCTTTTTCTTATTTTTTTTTTTTTTTTTTTTGAGACGGAGTCTCGCTGTGTCTCCCAGGCTGGAGTGCAGTGTTGCGATCTCAGCTCACTGCAAGCTCCGCCTCCCGGGTTCACGCCATTCTCCCGCCTCAGCCTCCCAAGTAGCTGAGACTACAGGCGCCCGCCACCTCGCCCGGCTATTTTTTTGTATTTTTAGTAGAGACGGGGTTTCACCATGTTAGCCAGGATGGTCTCGATCTCCTGACCTCGTGATCCACCCGCCTCGGCCTCCCAAAGTGCTGGGATTACAGGCTTGAGCCACCGCGCCCGGCCTTTATACATTTTCTAACTAACTCCCTGTAGAACACTCAATTTGCCTTACTGGGGATGTGGGAATTATGAGGAATATTATGTTTGTTACAGTCATTTCAGGTCTTATAAAGATAAGTTGCTCTTAAAGACTGATTGCTTTAGAATTATCAATACTTCTGATTTAGAACGTACATACACAAGTACACATACAGACACACACACACGATTATTATAGTTACATGTTGCTGCTAACGTGTTATCCCAAAATTTGTGACTTAACAACTTTTATGATGCGCCTGATTTGTGGACCAGGAGGGATCCAGGCAAAGTTTGGCAGGCAATTCTTCTACTTTACCTGCTCCACATGCTTTACTGAAGTGGCCTGGTCATGTTTAGCTGGCAGCTTGGCTAGGCCGGAAGTTCCAAAGAGGCTTTACTCATATGTCTCCCACATTGGCATGGATACCTGGAGGCTGGGATCAGCTGAGCTGCTTTCTCTGTCAATTATTTGCAAAGTTTTCCTATGTGGTCTCACAAATAACAAAGTAGAACTTCTTACATAGCCTTTCAGACTTTTAAGAGGAAGTGTTCCATGAAAGAGGAACCTGAAGATCCCCTTATCTGGGCCTGGGATTACAGATGCGAATCACTGCGCCCAGCCCAAGAGAGTGATCTTAATGAAAGATAATTGATTCAATCTTAAGTAAAGAGAAAAGTCAGAATATGAAGCACTTTATTGATGGTTTAGTAAGTGGTGAGGGTCTAAAAAGCAAAAGGCTAAATGACACGGGGTATTTGTAGGAGTGAAGATAATACAATAGGTAACCTGAAAGGATAGGTGTCTATGGTCATAAAATAGGTTGCTCAGAAGAGTATGACTGTGAAATAGGGTTGAAATGGAGTAGGCTGACATCCAAAGCCAAAAGGTTACATGTGTGAGGCCAAAATGTGAAATGGAAAGTATGTGTTCCTTCAGAAATAGAGAAATAGTAGTGGTAGGAAAGGACCAGTTGATAAAGACATCAAAAACTGAGGAGGAAATGTTGGGAGATCATCAAAGAGCTAACTCAAGGGTTAGAGGTAGGAAATCTCATGATATAAACCACAAAGGAGCTGTGTTCCTAAAAGGATGTTTAGGATAAGTAAGATGGAAATGGCAATGAAAACAAGGAAGATACATACCTCACCTGCAAGCTCTGGAGTATATGATTTAAAGAGAGAAAAAAATATTCTCCAATTGAGAGTGTTACAGGATAAATAAATCATCAGATCTTGAGCCTCCACTAGAAACATTCAGAGGAATCATGAAGGATAAAATAATTTAAAAATAAAAACATTTTATTGTTAAAAAATAAACCAATTAATTCTAGAATGTAGTGCAGGGCAAAGAAAGTTGGGAAATTGGGTCAGATTAAGCAATATGAAAGAGTAGAGTAATGAGACTCTGGATAAAAATGATTGAGAGCTTGATCCTCTGGGAGTAATTAAGATAATCAAAAAATTAGGTATGGATAAATTCACTCTTAAGATATTTGACAGGTGAAGTGGGAGAGGAGGACAGAAACTGATCTCTCCTCTACTTTATGGTAGTGTGATGGCCAAGAAGTACACAAAACTTCTTCCGTGAAGTCTTATCTTGCTTCTGTGTAGTTTCTCTAGGCTAAAAGGGTTATAGTATCGGGGAGATATCTTTCTCCTGGAACAAGAGAATGCTTTTACTGTGAAATGGTGTCATAATGGTTGAAGTCATGGTGCATAATTGCAGTGACCTCCATCTTGATGATTTTATTTCCTCTGTGTCCTTTGGATGGTGGTGGGATGAATATGAAAAATATAAGTAAGTTTAATCAGATACATACTAACCTACATAAAATAAGCAAACATATATAAGAATTAAGTATCTTTATATTTAACCATTGATCTTCTTTGAAAAATAAAGCCCTCTGGTAGATAAAGACTTAAAATATTTTCATAAAAATATAATCCATGATATTTAACTGTTTTCAAATTATGTTTTTGCTTTTGTAATACTCAAAACACTGTTTTGATAAGTTGCATGTTAGTTTTAGAAAATGATTTTGTTTTTACTGATCAATGTTTTCTCATTGACTTTAAAAAGCCCACAAGAATACATTGCAAAGTAATACAAAGCTATATATATATGTGTGTGTGTATCTGTGTGTATATATATGCATGTGTGTGTATGCGTGTGTATATATACACACTGCTGACATATGTAATACATAGGTGACTGCATGATACAGAGTAAGCACTGTGGCAATTCTTTGCTATTATTATTTAGAATTGTTGCTGCCTTTATTATTATTATATGCTATATTGACTTTGAGATGTTTAATAGGATTTATATAAATACTGCTCATTGTTTGTAAGTGTCAATTCAAAGCACGTTAGGAAAAAATAACTTTGAAATGCAAGATATATCTATAGCACACTGGGTTTCTAATTTATTAGAAACCAAATACTAGTACTTGTCTATCTAAATTGATGCATAATATTGGTATAAAGCTCTCCGTATACAATTACACACACTCATTTCCTGATTGGAAAATTGTTTTTTGTGTCTGGGCATGGTGGCTAATGCCTGTAGTACCAGCACGTTGGGAGGCCGAGGTGGGTGGCTCTCTTTGAGCCCAGGAATTTGAGATCAGCTTGCACACAAGGCAAAACCTCTTCTCTAGAAAAAAATATAAAAATTAGCCAGATGTGGTGGTACATGCTTGCAGTCCCAGCTACTTGGGAGACTGAAGTGGGAGGATCACTTGCCCTCTAGAAATCAAGTGATCCTCCCACCTCACCCACCCCCCCACGAGATTGCACCACTGCACTCTAGCTTGAGTGACACAGTGAGAGACCTTAGCAAAAAAAGAAAAGAAAAAAAAAAAAACAACGTTTTTCCAATTACAAAATTAGATTTTAAAATATTGAATTTAAATTGTTTAAGTTACTAAATGGAGCTTAAGTAAAAAAACTAAGTGAAGAAAGTCAGATAAATGATTAAAAGTTACAGTTTTTGTTTTTCTCAAAGGCAAATAGCACTACTGCAAAGCAGTCTATTGTTTGAGAGTAAAAGACTGTGAGGTGGATTCAGTACTTTGTAAATAAATATGTTAGTCCTTACTCTTGAGTCGTCTGCACCAGGCTCCAGTAAAGTTTATGGTCTTCTAGGAAATAGCAGATTAGTTCAGTGACATGTACGGCAGCGTAGACAATTGAAAGCAGTTGAGCAGAAGGCATGCTAAAACATGATAATAATAAAATTTACTTAATTAGAATATATGAACATTGATGTGCTTGATCAAAAGGTCAAATAGCCAACTGTGTGGCTTCAAACTGACCACCTGGCAAATTAAAAACTGACTTTCAGATGCAGATTTATGCAGAAGAGAAGTTTAAGATCAGCAAACATTTTGAAAGTGGGCAGGGAAGGTGTCATAATTAGGGGAATTTTCTAGACACTGCTTTTTCATTACCTTTGACTTGAGTTATGAAAAATTCAGTTGCTCATATCAGAGAACAGAGAGACTAATGATGAAGATATTACAATGAGTCTATACTATATCCTTCCCTTTCCCTGTAGGTAAAACAGAAAAACAAAAAAACAAACAAACAAAAAACAAAAGCCCTTGCAATATTACTAATATGGAAAAAGTGAGGTAATGTGTTTTTGTTCTTTTTTTCTCTGTTTAATTTTCAAGATATCACAATTTATAGTTATTATTCCTTCATATCTCTGACCTTACAATCAGCAGGTCCTTAATATACCTTCCAGCTTTCTTCATTCCAGTATTTCAAAGCTTGCGGCGACTTAAAACAGTAAAATAAAATAATTCTCCCCCTCAACAACCAAAAAAATACATTAAATTCGGCCTCATACCAGGTTGACAATTTTAACAAACTTCTGATAATTTGAAATGAACAAAAGAAAAATTTGCCAACTCGGCTGGAAAAAAGGAAACCTAGCAGAAATAAAGAAAGGAAACATTTCCTTGCTCATAGTGATTAAAGGGGAGATTTCCATGAAATGTTAGCACTTTCTATGTTTTCTTTTAGATATTTTGATAAAGATGCATATACATGTCATCATAGTCACCAAAATATATGTGCAAAGAGAAAGAGGTTTTGGTGATTCACTGATATTTTTAAGCCATGTATACAGCAAAACCTCTTACCATTTATGTGTATCCACTATTGATGTTGAAGTGGCACTTTGTGACAAAACTTTCTAACATTTGAGTGCTATTTTATTTAAAAGTGTAGATAGCAATATTCCTCTAGGCGGAAGATTATCTATACTGTTTAATGGAATGCATAATTTCAGCGTTTGCATTTTAGAAGTTTGGGAATAATGTGGGGAAGAAGTCCAACGGGTTTATTTTTTAAATGTGATCATATAACATGTTAAACAATAAACATACTGAATGTAGACACGTAGAGCTACTTTGTGCATTAATATTAAATATCAAAATATTAAATATTTTATATTAAAATTTTAAAATCAGCACAAATTGATCATTCAGCATTTAAAAATATTAAATTATAAATTAAAGAACTTAAGTTCCAAATAGCTCTTAAAATTATAGCTTACATATGGAAAGGAATCCCTAATGAGGTTTATGAAGAATTTTTATCTTTTTTACTTCAATTTCAACTAACATTGAACTTAAAATTTATTGAAATCAATTTAAATAATCTATAAATATTTAAGGTAAAAAGATAATTATAATTTTTGAACAATTATTTGTGGTACCATAGTGGAATTTATAATGCTCAAAAACATATTTCAAGAAAGCTTGAGTATTTTCTACTATAAACAACAATAGAGTATAAATATGTGCTTCATAATTTCTAAGTCTAAATACTGGGTTACATAATTACTAGAATGAAATCTATTATTTTTAATATTTACTAATTTGTAACTTAAAAAAGTGACCTTTTTCGGTTGCTAATTTGGAGGAATGTTAGTATTTGTTCTATTATTAATATTCACAATATTATATTTTAACTAACATATTCACACTTGTCCACAATAATTTTACTAGTAAATATTTGTCATATTGATACTGTATATATTTTAAATGTGAAAAGATGGTAATTAAAATTAAATACTTTTCAATTACAGTAATGGTTTGTAGCAGTATCAAGCAGTAAATAAAATGTAACTACATAACTCCTGAATATTTCTATAAATAAAATGTCTATGGTAAACAAAGTGTTTAAACTGGCAATTTTTTTTCAAAAAATTTTAAGATCTTGAATTCGTTCAGAAAAGATTCATTTTTCTGCTGGCAATTTGTCTTAGCATTATGCACTATTACCTGAAATAACACTTTAGATATTGTGAGTCTGGACCACAGACTTCTTGTTAAATTTTACTTTCCAATAAAATCAGGTAAAAAGAAAAGATAAATGGAATTACATACTTTTGGGAAATAAATTTTTTGATGTCAGATACAAATACGAATGCCAAGTGTATTTGAAAACTGAGCATAATTTATATAACAAGTGGATTATATTAAGACTTATTAATTGAGTTCTGTGTTAGTCCTAAAATTTGTAAAAGTAGTTACTTGTATAGCACAGTATTACTATAAAGAGGCTCTGAACACAAGCCTGGGAACCATAAAAGTGTTTTTAAAAATTGCCCTTTCACTAACTAGTCTTGAGATATTGGGAAATTTAGTAAGCTTTCCTAGTCCTTATTTTTGCTCTTCTAGATAATATGGAGATTACTACAAAGATTATGAGATAGTAAAGTTTTAAAATTATTGTTTAATTTTATGTGACCAATAGCTACTTGTATTGTTTCCAAGGGAAATAATCACTAAAAATATTCTAAAATGTTGCCAAGTATCAGTGTTTCCCAGAGTCTAATACTTGGCACCTTTCATCTTGTTTTGGCATTATACTAGGGAGCTTAGGTCATCATACATTTTGGCGAAATGAATATTGACTACAGTTATCAATTTCACCCCTGTTGTTCCAGTTCACAATATCAAAAGAGTCCTTTCACTTAACATTGTATAATGCTAAAACAATTTCTTGGAAGAAAATTGAATGAAGCCTCTCTGTGGAATAGCCATGTCAAATTTTCTGAGCTGCAATTTACATAGATACGAATGCAAATATATATAGGAACAACCACATCATTTTATAAACAAAACATAGGTTACAGTGTTGTTAAAGTATTAGTGGATCCTATAAAATATGATGTAAAATTAAAACTATGAACATTGGAATACTTCTTTAAATACTTATGTCTAGGTAGCTTTCAATTTTTCTTCACATCTCTGAGTTTTTGGTCCCTCATTTGCAAAGAACACAGGTAATGCTTAATAGATTTTCATAGCACATATAATGCCCTGTTGTATTTTTGTCTGTTTGCTAATCTTATTTTCTTTTATATCCATATGTAGACTCACTCATGTGTGTGTATGTGTGTGTATATGTGTATGTGTGTGTGTGTGTACGCACGTGTGTGTGTGTGTGTAAAAAGAAAGAGGCAGAAGAGAGAGAGATACGGAAGGTAGTTTTCTCTTTAAATGGTAGGGTATCAACAGAAACTCATACACATAAAATTCCTGTTCTTATTTTGGACACTTCTGCGATATATATCACTAGAGATACTTATATATCTATAAAATATTTATTATGGAGTTTTGTAAATATCCATTTATATTTATACAAAATTATTGATCTAAATGTTTGTGTTTTATGTTTGACCCAGTCAACATTTTACATGATATATTCATGATGTAGTATGTAACATTAATGAAACACAAAATAAAATATAAAAAACAAACAGAAAAACCCACAAGATTTACCTCACAAGTAGAATACTTTAAAAAGTCAAATGTGACGCCACAGCACTCCAGCCTGGGTGACAGAACGAGACTCAGTCTTAAAAAAAAAAAAAAAAAAAAAAGTCAAATCTGTATTAGTTCTTGAGGGAAGCCTCCAAAAAATCCATAAAAGATTATGCTCTCTAGCAGTAAATGCAATTAAATTAGAAATAAATAAACAAATAATTACTTAAAAACATATATCTTAAAAGTAAAAATATAGTGTGAAAATCATTTGTGCTAAATAAAATACAAAGAAATTACAAAATAATTAAAATGTAAAAGCAATTAAAATACTACGAAAACAACCTGAGTGACACAATGTCACCTGTTTAAACCTGTATTAAAAACTAAGAACAAGTATTAAAGATGAGTTAACGGTTGAGCTGAAGAAGCTTGAGTAACAGAATAAAATCAAATAAGTAAGATAAAATGATAAAAATAGGAACAAAAATATGTAAAGCAAGAAATAACATGCAAGATAGAGGAATAAAACAAAAATCTGATGATTGGAAAATGATTAATAAATGTCTACATGTACCTTAGAACCTTAGAATAGTTGTGAAAATAGTTAACAATTAACGATCTATGTAAAAATATGATTTAGAAAGAAGAGTAAATTAGAGATTAAACTGTAATATAATAAATGGCAATTGCATTGACTCAGGCTGTGTTACTTAGCTACTGTTTAAAATTAAAGGTGAATATAACATATGCAAATTAGATGTAGGTAGTATTAAATTTAACAAAGATAGGTTAAACCATCCAATTTGATTTCAGTGTTTGGAAGGTAAACATTCTTTCAAGAGGCATTGTAACATTAAAGGTTAGTTAAAATGACCTTCCTTTATTTTCCAAAGTAACTTAGAATTGTGGCAAATTAAATTTTCAGGAATTAACAATAGTTTGCAGCCTGCTACTAATTAACATGATCAACAAATTTATAAATTAAAGTATATTTAAGATAAAATTTTCATGGCCTTTATGTTGACTTTATAAAATCTTCCACTCAATTTTGTATCAAACTTTAAAATTGATTTTGCTCTTATAGATCATTATATTACATCAAAAGAGAAAGAAATTCCTGACCTGTTCTTTTTTAATATTTTGGTATTTTAAAATTGCTTCCAAATGCATGAATTTCTATTTTATTAGAACAAACATGCATTAATGCAATTTGTTTGTTAGTGTAGTATAATGGAAGATACATTTAATACTTAAATGGTAACTATTATATAGAGCCCAGTGATTAGCACTTAGTAACCCTCAATACATTTTTGCTTTTGTAAGGATCATACTAAAGTTAGGCTAAAAAGTTGTGCCTACATAGACAACTTACTTAGTGCTGTTCAGCTTTCAATTTCCTCAAAGCTAAAATTAAAAGAAATGACAGATATAATTACCCTTGCTAACTTTAGTTTGCAAAATTGTAGAAGTGACCATTTTTTGCTTTGTGCCTAATAGTGCAAAACCACATTGCTCTGAATGTAGGACAGAAGAGAGATTTCTTTGATTTTCCTCATTTCTTGTGTCCATTAAAACCATGATAATTTTGCAGAACTAACAGTAGCAACAAGTTTGGGAGGGATTCACAATACAAGCACACTAGCTGGAATACTAACCCACAAGAAAGCAAAATCATTACAGAAAAAAATGCAGTGTGACCATTTTCTGCAAATCTATTTCTCAAAGACAAAGCTCTACAAGAAGTTTCTTTACAGATGTGTTTTGACTGCGGTAAAATTGGATAAGTTACTTTTCTCCCTTTCATCTGCTTCAGTTTACCTTTGTAGTCCCTAATCACCCAACATAAACCGATTTAGGTGTGACCTATTTTCCACTGCCCAGACAGATCAAGTTTTATTTGGTTCTCTTCAACCAAATTAATACTGGATTCATGTTCTTTCTTCCATGTGTAGTATACCTCTTCAGATTACTAGTACTATAAGCTATCTAGAATATCTGGTTCATGTAAATTTATTTTTGCCAGGAGAATAATAGCTTAAGAAAAAGTAAAAACTTGCTGCAATTTATGTCCTAATTGGTCTTGCGATGGACTTAGCACACAATAGGAACTCAAAGGCTGATGAAACAAAAGGAATGGGTGAAAACAGAGGAAAAAGGAGAAATACGTAGGCTGCTACTTTGGAGTAGTATTGCAAGAATAACATAATAAAGCAAAATAAGTAATATCAATATATTCAAATTTGACATATAGCTACTGTTATTTCCTAATTATATCGTTAGTTACCTGAAATTGGTTTCACATTTTTTTGAAATTTAATGATTTTTTACCTTCTGATTTTGAACAAAACCTCAACCTTACTATATCATACTCCTCAACACTGAAAAATGGGCCCTTAGAACTCAACATTCTTCCCCTTTCTCCATAGCTCACTGTGTCCTTACTAAACACTGCCAAAGATATTAGTGCCAAGAAAGAAAACAATGTTAACCGATTAAGCATGTCTTTCCTAGATACTATGGTGATTAGCCCTATCAAGCCTCAATTGACCTAAAAAATTCTCGTCTCTATGCAGCTAGCTATACCTCTTGATTTGGCTCATTGTCTCATCCTACAGAGTTAACACCAGACTTTCCACTGATCCCTTTGGATCTATCTCTGTCAAATTTATCTCTAGATGGAGATCTAGAACTCTAGCAATAGATCTGGATGTATCTCTAGATAGAGATCTAGCACTCTATCAGCAACAAAATTTCTTATATCCTCAATACATTTTCTTATACTCTTTAGGGTCGCTTGATTTCTCTACTCAAAACCAAGTTGTCAGACTGGGCATGGTTGCTCATACCTATAAGCTCAGCACTTTGGGATGCTGGGGTAGATATATATACATATATGTATGTATGTATGTATGGCCCTCTCTCTCTGTTTTTCTCTCTTGCTATCTATCTATCTATCTATCTATCTATCTATCTATCTATCTATCTATCTATCTGTCTATCTATCTATCGACCATTTCTTACTCTACATTTACTACAATCACTTTTAGTTCCAGGAAGCATCTCTCCTCTGGATTATATCATTTTATCTGCCCTCTTTGCATGCATTCTTGCCTTTCTACAGTCTCACATTTGCATACAAAATCCAGTGTATCTCCACTCAAATCTTATCAACGTTTCTATCTCAGAATAAAATCTGGTGTCCTTACCAAGATCTAGAAAATAATAGCTAATCTGACTCTGTGAGTTTTATGACTCACCCACTCATTGACTTTGTTCTAGACACTCTGGCATTTCTTTTTTCTTCCAGTTTCTCAGAAAGGCCAAGCATCTACCTCAAATATCACTTTCAGATCTGAAATTACTGTTACCTCTTTGTGGATTCTTCCCCCAGATATAAGCTTGGCACTTACCCTCACTCAGTTATCTGCTCAGAGATACTTTACCTCATAGAAATGATAGAAGTTGAGGTCTAAAAATGTTTCCAGGGAAGAATGATAGACTGAAGTTTACAATTGCTAAACAAGAATATATAGTTTGAAATTGCATGTAAATATTAAAAACAGTTTTACTAAATAGATGTGTTAATTAAATTGTGCTCTTCTATTTTACTCAGAACTTTTTCTCCATACTTCTCACACCATTGGGAAAGACATTAAGAGCATTCATTAAAATAAAAACACACTTAACTTCATTTATTTTGGAGGGATAATTAATTGTGTCTACAAAATGGGTAAAATGCCAATAATCTCTTTAAAGAAAAAGGAAAACAAGGAGATTCAGAGCATCTCATCAGAACATTATTCAGAGCAATACTGTTGTCAATAGCATTTACAAAGGGATGTATATTAAAGAACTGTTTGGAGGAGCTTCTGTTGTCTGTCTTCAAAGGTTTCAATAGTGACAATGCATGTCTTTTAGAAAAATCTCTTGATGGTCTAGTAAAGCATCTTGGCATGAAATAGTTTTCTTATAAAGCCTCTTAAATTTTCTTTCACTCTATTTTCACTTGTTTATGTCTAGTTCTTGCTCATTGATTCAGACAACATATGTTAACTTCATCAATAAACATTCAATGTTTTCATTTTAATGATGATATTTTGCATGTCTCCTAAAAGTCCCACATCCACTTCTTTCTCCTGTAATTGGCACACATAGTTTGCTGAATTTTTTCACTTTAGGGTTTTACCTTTTCTAGAAGTCTGTCTCCTTTACATAAAAAACAAAAGCAAAAGTAAACAAACATTCCACTGTAAGTTTCTTAAGATATATCTTTTTTGGTGTGTGAATAGCAAATACAAACAAACACTCCTGGTTAAAACATTATCATTTCACGTATTTGAGGATTGGCAGATATTTAACTATCTCAGGGAAAATTGTAATTATTTCACTTGTTCAGAAAATTTTAGAGTGCTAGTTTAATGGTTACTGTATAATTGGGAATTATTATATTTCTTATGAAAGGAAAAGGGAATTTGCATTTATTCTTACTATGTTTCTAGTAGCTCAATTTTAATGTAATAAACTGAAAGAAGCATCAAATTAAAGCACATGTGAAAGAATATCAGAAGGAATCAACTGATGAGGAAGAATTAGATATAGACCATATTAAAATAAGCTATTTAATTCTGTGGCTGAAGTAGAATTATTTAGAGTGAGTTTGGAGTATTCATCTCAAGTGATCTGAATAAACTTGTCTAGACTCATACAAGTGATAGCCTTGGATTTTTCAGTCCTTTTCATTTACTCAGAGAAAATATGAATTAAGTAGGGTGTTTGACTATTTGAGAGGCCTACTATGTTATTGATGATGATGGTGAAGATGTGAATTTTGAGATTTTTTGAAACTGAAGGAATATCTGACCTAACTAATTTGCCAGTATCTATAATAGCTCTATAGGTGTTGTCAATATATTTGTATTTTGCTCAATAAAGGGTGGTATAAAAAGGGTTGGTGTTTAGTTAATTTAGTTGTCACTCTTTTTAAAAACAAGTCCAAATATCAATGGCTTAAGAATATAAAATTTTATGTCTGTCTTACATCATAATTCAAAACTGAGGAGAAACTCAGTTTGGTATATCTCCTCCCAGTGTTGATCTAGAAATTTGTTCTCCATCCATCTGACACTGCCATGTTAAACACCTGGCTGAAGAAATATTTGAGCATAGAACAAGTTTTTTTAATGGACCAAGTCTGTAGGTGAGTCATATCAATTACAACTATATTGAATTGAACAGAGCCCAGGTATAAAGTCCCGAAATAAGTTAAAGTGATGCTAAAAAATGGTTTTGTTCTGCGTGCTTGGAAAGAAAAATAAGAGGGTAAACTAGACAGGATTTTATAAAAGGCAGATAAATGGAAACTTGATCTATAAAATGCTATATTTATAACTATTAATTTATACTTTTATATTTAATAGTTACATACAAATAAATTCCAAAATATTTTTGTTAGGAAAATAAAATGTCTGTGTTCCTATTATAGTCTAGGTGAAGGTTTAGGATATTGAGCTAAAGAATGTCTCCTGAAACAGAAATAGTGTATTTGAGAACAGTAAGGTGTCTTTATTCCTTGTTCACTGCAATTTTTTTGAAGTCATAGAGGAATGATATGCTTAACAAATATCATCTTAATTGAAGAACTATACTATTGTTCTAATTTATTTATATGTTATCTTATCACACTAATATTTTCTGGCTTATTTTATTGTGCAGACATTGAAAATATTCAATTATACACTCTTGAAAGTATGATAGAAGATTTTTAAGGAAATAATTTCTTTGTTGCAGGCAATGCAATAACGTTTATGGATTCAGAACATACACATAGCAGAATGATTGATAACACTACCTTAGGAGCAAGGTTATGTGTATTCATATCTCAGTTTGATTACTTACAGGCTGTATTAAACAAGATCCAACTAGGAAAAAGCTTGAGATAATGCTAAAAAATTGAATAAAGAGTGTTGAGTTAGAAATCTCCATATATACGCTGATAAGAGCACTAGTCAACTTTGTTGAAAGATAATTTAATGGCAATCATGACTTGAAAATTGGAGATTGTGTATTCTTTTTGGATATTTACATACTTATCTCTCTCAGAGCAACTTGCTTATGTTTTAGGGAGACGTTCACCTTTTCTCCAAAAAGTTATTTTTTTTTTTTCATCCCAGAGTAAAGGCTTCTTTCCTAAAGGAGGACAGGCCAATGCATCAGCCCCAATGTATAAGCTCTGAGTCTCATAATTTCTGGGATTTCCTTTAGTGGTGCAACCTCGCTGTGTGAATAGGTGAACAATTGACTCTTATCATCTCACCCCATAGAAAATTGTGACATGCGGAATTGATTTTTAGATACTCTGTCTATATCCAAAGATCTCGTATTTCCCGTTAGGACTATTTATAAATATGTAGGAACTAACATGGACTTAGAGCATGGACAATAGCTTCAGGAAACTATCCCTTGGCCTGTAGAAGCAGAAATAAGAGGTGGTCACTACTAAACATGAAGAGTAGTGCAAAAACTGACAATTAGGAGTTTGGGGATTAAAAGGAAAAAAAATTACTAATTCTACTTCATTTTCTTCTTTCACTTTGATCTTTTTCAGGTGTCTCGTTTTGGCCAAATACAGGTGGAAATCAGAAAATCAATGACTCCATTGATGCTATCCATAAAATTTAGCTTCCTGAGGCACAGAACGTGCTACCAAAGGGTGGAGAGTAAATTTGGAAAAGTGAATGGAATGCAGAGCAGTTCCTGTGCTGAAAGATGATATGTTTTATGTTTAAAAGATTATTTTATTAAACACATAAACTTCCAACTATGGTTGAACTGTGAGATATGGCTCTAACTCTGAGATTTGGCTGAACTTTTCCCTCAAAAATTCCCTGAACTAGAAATTCTTCTGCTCTAAAAACTCATTCATAACCAGATACAGATGAATTGTCATATCTGTCCATGTGTTTATCTTTCTTATTATTTTAAAATCACAATCATTTTTGACAAAACAAAACTTCTTTATAATTACTGTTTAGCACAACCCTATGGTGATTACCAATGTGTCACACTGTTGAATGAGGATGGAATCTGTGAATTTCATCTAATGAATAAAATATGGCAAAAGCGAGGGGCTGTTACTCTCTTTATTGGGTTACATTATATAAAATTCACTATTTAGCAGAGAGTGAGATAGACTTTCTTGCTTGCTGACTTGGAAGTTTTATGCTGCCATTGGTAAGAAGGCCTCTGAGAGGAACACATGTCAAAAAAACTATGGCCTTGAGGAGGTGAGTGCCCCTCACCTATAACCAGAGAGAACTGCCCCCCCCCCATAGCTTCCAGAATATAAATTATCCCGAGTACATGAATGAAATAGAAACAGATTCTTGCCAGTCAAGCCTCCAGATAGGAATGCAGTCCAGCAAAAATTCTTGAATGAAGCATCATGAGGGTTTAATCTCAATAGCCTAATAATGATAAGACTACATTGGCATAGAAACCAACTAAGCTGCATCTGGACTCGTGTTATCCTGTAGTATCTATAAGATAACAAAAGTATATTAGCTTAAGCCTCTTAGTGTGTGGTAATTCATTACAAAGAAGAAAACTAGTATTAGTATTGACAATATTATTTTAAACATTGTTATAACAATGATCTCAGCTTATTGTGTGTGATCCTGAATTCCTCATTACCTGCATGCCAGTTTGCCACAATTCATTATATTTTATCAGAAAATATCACTATTAAGCAATACCATTACTTCAAGTTAAAATAGGCTCACTAGGAAAAATATTATTTCATATGGGTATAAAATTTGCATGTAAAGTATAAAAACAACCTCATATATTATGTAGATTTTGATATTAGAAATAAAAATATATTTACTTAAAAGAAGAAGGACTTTGATATTGTTCATTTTCTGAATATGATTCATTCTCTGATGTAAACACTGGTCAAATAAATGGGGGAATGAGGAAGGATAGTATAAACTAATATGGCTTTATACTCAGAAATTATGTATTGTCAAGAACAAAGGGAAGCTTTAAGCTAATTTAAATTATTCTTTACTTATTATAGATTATGTAAATTTATTTAGAGATTTTCAACACCTGAATGAAGAAGCATTAACTGTAACCAATTAACAGTCTAATAACTATCACATTATATTGTTTACTTCTTTCATGCTGTCAACTTAAAGTGTAAAAATTCAGTAATTTTTTCCCCTCAGTAAAGCCGGAGAATGATTTTCTGTAAGTATAGATTTAATGGTCTCCCTTTAAATGTAATTGCATCTGAGCGAGCTTCCTACTATCTTTCTAGGCTCCTGCTGCTGTTATGACAGTCAGTGCTGGCCCTAATCTTATTGTTAATGTCAAAGACCAAGCATGACAGCTCCAGACAAGATAGGCTCCAGTGAATGGCAGAGTAATCAGGCTGGAAAAGAACTGGCTCATCCATAAAGGATCAGACGCTGGAAAGTCTCTATCAGCATGTTCACATGTTTGCTTCTTTTCTAGTACTGATGGCAGCTAGATCATTTAACATTGTATCCTTATGTCAAACATTATTTGAAATTTGCGATATTCTAATACTCTAAACCAAACTGAATAAAAATGTTGTATATGACAGTATTATCAATACATAAAATTCAAAATATCTGAGGGCATTCTGTGAAAATATGGTATTTTACAAACTGTGCAAAGAGTGTTTCTTCACCATCTCACAGCTGATTTTCTAAAATGCAGTATGGAACAGTTACTGTTCAAATTATAAAGGTGTATAATTTTCTTTTGGTCTTTATGATTTCTATTCTATTTAATAATGACATAATTCAAGCAATTAAATAAAATTTATATTTTGTGATCCAAAAGACAAGTACACATTAGTCAACTTAGTATATTGTACCTGTCCAATAAATGTTAAGAACATGAAGAAAATCTAAGTAGTAATATTTTATTTCTGTGAAATATTTTATGATATATCTTTTTAAAGGGATAACATTTAAATTTCTTAAGGAAAATATACATGACATTAAAGTGATTATGTTGTGTGTTTCTAAGTTTCTTATACAATACTTTTTGAAAAATATATTGTATCTTAAGAAATTTCGCTATATGTATATATAGTTACATATATAGATGTTAAAACACATTTTGCAACAGATGCTTTATAATATTTAACCTCACATCAATTTAATAGGAATAGAAAAACATGAATGGTCCTCCAGTTATTTAAGAGCTCAAATTAAGTCCTTAAGTGATAGTGTATATATGGTATGTATAACAGTATAAATATACCGTTAAAGAGAACGTTAATTGCTCACTTTAGATGATATACAGAAAAATATGTTCTATTTTGGGTAAACGTTTAATAGATTTTTAAAATACCTGAGGGATGTTTTCGGTATTTGGGGGATATATGGCTAGTAAAAAAATACATAGGAAAATGACTGTCTTTTAAATTTTAAGACAATAACTTATTGTAGTTTTGCTGATATACATTCCAATGTTTATAATAAACAAATCACAATTTTTAATAATATTAATTTCCCATAAATGCCTGATGATCTAGTAAAGAAATAATGGTTTATATTAAAATACATTTGTATTTATTTATTTGTATATTTATAGTTCATAAATTTTAAATGTTTATATTTATGTAATTTTTATTTCTCAAAATAACCACCTATTCTAGATATGTTACCTGGATTCAAAACCTGGATTCAAAATGCAGATTTTTTAAAGCTGTATTTCATAATTATTGACTGTAATCAATAATAACAAATCTTTCAACCTATGGACCTACAAGAGTTAGTTTTTAATTGATTTTTAAAGGTGCTGTATCATTGGTAGAGAATAAGAGAGGGCTAGCTCTCTTCTTCCAAAAAAAACCACTAACTCTGTCATGGAGTTTGCTGGGATCCCAGCCTCAGGACCTAATTACACCTTAAAAGCCTCACCTCCTAATACCATCTTTCTGGGGGTTAAGCTGTCAATATAGAAATTTGGGGGAGGACACAAATACGCAGTCCACAAGATGCAGTATATGTACAGTTGCAAATGCAGACCAGTGATTAATGGAAGAGTATTGAGTGAACTAGTCATTTTTCTGCCATCTTCCCTCAGCTCAATTCTGACACCAACAGAAGCAATGATGGATTAATGTTTTGTACAGAAAAAGAATGAAACCTCAAACATCCTGCATCACTCTCATCTTTCTGCTTTTCATCGGAGTTTTCCATGAAGTGGAAAGCAATTAATGCTTCCAGCAAGTACCTTCATCCAATGTGAGAATGGAAGCTGGTGGGCAAATCTGCACAAAGGGCCACCATAACCTCTTGTATGTCAGACCTCTTGTACCTCTGAGGAGAGTTGGGTCACAGTGGTCTACAGCAGTAGCCTCCCAAGCAAAACATCTTCCTGCGATTCTTCCATTTTCTCTGTCTCACACACCTGCACCCTTCCTGCTCTCCAGATAATCTGGAGGTGATCTCCATATAATCAACTATACCCAACTTCTTTTCACAGACTTTGCTTTCAGTCACTGAAATATACAAATATAAAGGTTCTTTCTTTCTTTATGCAAATTATACAAGAACAATAATGATGAAAGGTGCTCAAGAATAAGGTACAATATAATTCTTTCCTTAGCCCTCATCTTCCCAAAACAGACATCCTACTTGTCAACACTTGATAAAGGTGAGAAACCCTTCAGTCCTTTAAGAAGTTTGTATTGCACTTTCAATGTGTATTGATGTAAATTCTTGGCCTTCTTTTGTTTTTCTGGGAAGTCTGACTACATATCTGTTTGCCTACAACACTGCAAGTATCCAGAAAACAAAATTAAAACATTTAAAAAAGCTATACTTTACTGATTATTGATTCTGAGGGTGAATTGAAGGCTAATTTGCCAGGTGTACCATCTCCACTAATAGCCATCCCAGTCTTTACATCTGCCTGAAGTGCATTATTGTAGTGTGAGAAAAACGAGGCTTTCCCTCAGAGGGGTGCGTGGAAGGTAGAAAGAGACGTGAATTTCTAAAATGTGAAACAGATTTTTTTTTTAACTCTAGTAAAATAGAGTCAGCAGAGACCATATATATAATTTAAAGTTTCTTGCTCAAGTAGCATACTTAAGTAAATAAAAAGATTATGGGAAATTTTTCCAGATTGGGGCCTGAGATTGGCCACGTCTCACAGTTATTTAGGTTGAGCATGTTACGATTTCAGAATTTGTCATTCATGCTGTAGTATTTAAAATGGAGCCCATGTTATAATCATTTTTTTCTGCACACAATAATCACCAACAGTTCATTACATTTTTGCCTGAATGTGAAACATTGATGTCAGATGTGCATCGTTTGTAAACCCATTGCCTAAACCCTGTGGTTTATAAATCCTATTTATCTGCCAGTTTTTATACCTATGTGTCATCTCCATTGTTTAGAGAGAAACTTTGTCACATTCCCTCTTTAATAGAGTAAGAGAAAGTTGGAATTGTTTTCACAAAAACCTTGCATTCAGCCTTGGAAAAAGTAGTAAATAGATCAGAAAAACTCCTCTCGCTTTTGTAAGGCAAACTAAGCTGTTCTCCAAGACTCTTTGATGTCAACTGGGGGATAATCTCTCTGAAGTCATCCCTGAGCCAGCTTCTGAGCACTATCAGCTCTAAGATTTAACAGCATTTCAAAGATCCACATCTGTGGCGGAGGACTGAAGGTAATAAGGACAATATGTAAATATTGCATGTCATCGCATTCGCTAGATATGTAAAATATTTAGACTATTGTCTGAATTTTAGTTTCATTAAATTTCTATCGCTTTACAATTAAAAAAAATAACGTTGTGGCCTGGCCCAGGGAAACAGGCCTTCTTAAGTTTGGATAGTCATTAAACAGTCGATTGAAGCATCTTTGTGTGTAAAGTCATGAAGAATTATACATTATATTTTAGTTATTTTTTCAGTTAATTTGTTTGTTATTCTTAAACCTGAGGGGGTCAGGTGGCTACATTATTAACTATTTTTAATTGATAGTACATCATCAGAATATATCTTTTAAAAACTGAAGTAATTCTGGTGAAGCATAGGTAATGACAGATATTCCATAAATATATAAATTATATATATATACACACTGGTATATATGTGTGTGTGTATATATATATGTGTGTGTGTGTATATATATACTAGTATATATGTGTGTGTGTGTGTGTGTGTATATACTTATTCTTGCAGGTTTTTTTGTTTTTGTAAGAGTTAGGATTTTCTCTATATAAAGATCAGATGGTCTTTTTAAGGATAATTGTACTGGTTCCTTTCTAATCCAGATGTCTAGTATTTATTTTGTCTAAATTGTGGCTAGGTCACTCATTACGATGTTGAGCTGGTAGCCTTGTGTTTCTGATCTTAGAGGAAAAGCTTTCAGATTTTCATCAAGTACAATATTAGTTATGAACTTTCCATATATGAGCTATACTATGTTAAAGTATATTCCTTGTGTTTCTTTTTTATTGAGAATTTTTATCACAAAAGAGTGTAGAGTTTTGTCAAATGCTTTTTCTGTATGTTGAGACAATCATGTCATTTTTACCTTTTGTTAAATATGCATATGCATATTTTAGTTAATTTTTCAGTAAATTTGTTTGTTGTTCTTAAACCTGAGGCAGTCAGGTGGCTACATTATTAACTATTTTTTATTACTAGTACATCATCAGAATGTATCTTTAAAAAACATTAATTCTGGTGAAGCATTAAATATGCATATTTAATATGAACCATTCTTGCAACCAAGAATGAGAAAGAGAGAGAGAGAAGGAGAGAGTATCTTAGTATATTTATACATGTAGAGAGAGTAGTTGGATGAAAATTGGTATCTCCTACTCCACTATCTTGGTCTCAAAGAGTAAAATTTAAAACTATTTTCATCTGCCACCAAATATTATATCTTGTGTATAATGCATTATGTATCAGCTCACAGAGAGATAATAGTGGTATTCAATGAGAAATCACTGCATAATTGTTAAAAATACAAAGTATTATTTGAACAAGCTACCCAATACGTATTGCCAAATTTAACAACCTAAATTGATATTTCTGAATTTAATGGAAATAAAGTGCCAGAAAAATAAACAAACTGCTAGACTACAACAGGAGCTTCAATTTTAGCTACTCATTATATGGATCAATATTATTGGAAAAATGTATTCTTCTTACACTCATATGCACTGATTTTTATTACTTTTTAAAATTATAAATATTTCATTTTAAGCATAAAGATTACTATTATGCCACTTAAAATTGACGGTCCACATGTATGCTAAAACCAATTAAGTAATATATTAATTCCAATAGCTTAAGACAAAAATGCTTTCCAAGAGTAAAATTAGATGATATGTAACAGCTTGACACTGTCACTGATACTTTCTTTGAAGGAGTGTAATGGTATGGTTCTGGTAATCAGCTGATATATACGCCCATGGGGAAAATCTTTCCTTGATCTTGATTCCGTGTATCTCCCTCTCAGGAAATAGCTATTCTTTAAGATTTTTTTAAAGCTCCATTTAACTAGGCTTTATAATAACATGTGGGCAATTTTGAAACTGGACCAATTTCTAGTAAACAATCTGAAAATCTTTTCTATTCTCATTCTGCTCAGCAAAAGTTGAAGTCTCAGGAAATTCATTTTGGATCTTATAAAAGGTATTTTTTTTTAGTCTTTATTTTCCTGTTCTGTCCCATACAAAAGGATCAGAATTATCCAAATCCTTATTTCTGCTGGAGGACAAAGAGAGAGGAGAAGAGAGGGGAAGGGAGGGGAGAGGAGAGGAGGGAAAGGAAGGAAGGAATGTTCTACCTGGTCAATAGAGTGATTAAAAGGACCTGACAAAAACAAGCAATGGGGAAAGGATTCCCTACTTAATAAATGGTGTTGGGAAAACTGGTTAGTCATATGCAGAAACTGAAGCTGGACCTCTTTTTATGACTTATACAAAAATTAGCTGAAGATGGATTAAAGACTTAAATGTAAGAGCTAAAAGCATAAAAACTCTGGAAGGAAACCTAGGCATTACCATTCAGGACATAGGCATGGGCAAAGATTTCATAACTAAACCATCAAAAGCAATGGCAACAAAAGCCAAAATTGACAAATTAGATCTGATTAAAGTAAAGAGTTTCTGCACAGCAAAAGAAACTAGTATCAGAGTGAACAGGCAACCTACAGAGAAAATTTTTGCAATCTATCCATCTGACAAAGGGCTAATATCCAGAATCTACAAGGAACTTAAACAAATTTCCAAAAAAAAAAAAAAAACCATCAAAAAGTGGGCAAAGTATATGAACAGATACTTCTCAAAAGAAGACATTTATGTGGCCAACAAACATATTTTAAAAAGCTCATCATCACTGGTCATTAGAGAAATACAAATCAAAATCACAATGACATACCATCTCACACCAGTTAGAATGGCAATCGCTAAAAAGTCAGGAAAAAACAGATGCTGGAGAGGATGGAGGAATAGGAATGCTTTTACACTGTTGGGAGTGTAAATTAGTTCAACCATTGTAGAAGACAGTGTGGCGATTTTTCAAGGATCTAGAACTAGAAATACCATTTGACCCAGTAACTTCATTATCGGGTATACACGCAAAGGATTACAAATCATTCTACTATAAAGACACATGCACAAGTATGTTTATTGCAGTACTATTTACAATACCAAAGATTTGGAATCAACCCAAATGCCCATCAATGATAGACTGCATAAAGAAAATGTGGCACATATACACCATGGAATACTATGCAGCCATAAAAATCAAATGAGTTCATGTCCTTTGCAGGGACATGAATGAAGCTGGAAACCATCATCCTCAGCAAACTAACACAGGAAGAGAAAACCAAACACTGCATGTTCTCATTAAGTGGGAGTTGAACAATGAGAACACATGGACACAGGGAGGCGGACATCACACACCGGGGCCTGTCAGGAGGTAGAGGGCAAGGAGAGGGATAACATTAGGACAAATACCTAATGCACGCAGGGCTTAAAATCTAGATGATGGGTTCATGGGTGCAGCAAATCACTATGGCACATGTATACCTATGTAGCAAACCTGCACATTCTGCTCATGTATCCCAGAATTTAAAGTATAATCATAATTTATAAAAGCTTCCTTACTCATTTGTTTGTTAACCAAATTCTACCTTATCTCACACCCTTGAATCTCAAATTTCTCTTTATGTTTTTTTATCCTAGATTTTCCCATCTTAATTCAAAAATATCTTGCTTCTGTTTTTTTCTCTTTATTACATGAATCACTTAAATTAGGCACTCAGAAATAATTGTGTCTAAAATAGTATCTAAATCTAGTTAAAACTTACATGATTAAAATTATTGATTTAGGAAAAAGTCTTCTCAAATCACATTCTATAAAATAACATAAAATAAGTACATCTAATAATGATTTTGAGAAATATAACAGTTCTGGACAATTTTTCTACACTAAAATGTTGGCAATATGTTAAATATATATATTGCAATACTCTTAATAGCCATATTCAAAGGCATTATTATACTGATTGTTCTTATCTATGTTATGAGACTAACCTGACCAACATGGAGAAATCCTGTCTCTACTAAAAATACAAAATTAACCGGGTGCGTTGGCCCATACCTGTAACCCCAGCTACTCGGGAGGCTGAGGCAGGAGAATCACTTGAACCTGGGAGGCAGAGTTTACAGTGAGCCAAGATCATGCCATTGCACTCCAGGCTGTGCAATAACAGCAAAACTTCATCACACACATACACACACACACACACACACACACACACACAATCTACTTTCAGATTTACCGTATACTTATAAAACAAGTGTAATCAGAAATTTTAGAAAAGATTTTCTTTAACAAAATCCATGGTTTTCTTCCTCCTTGTTCCACATCTTGTCTTTTTTTCCAAGCTTGTGTTTTGCTGTTTCTCTGTGACTGCATCTGAGTCATGACAGGCAGTATGCAGGAGAGGCACACTGGAGATTCAGTGTCATGTCCATCATGGCCCATGGGTACATCTCGCAAGCTCTCTTTTAGACTTTTTCACCTTCTGATGGTTACATGCCTCCTTCCAGGGCAACTTTGGTATTATAATGACTTCAGAGACCAAACTCTCACATTTCCTAGGCAGGAAAACCATCATTAGAACATTACTAGATTTATATTAAAAAAAACACATTTATATTAGGCCACAAATATACAGGTATTAATTTATAATTGCAGAGAGCATAACTCAATGTATTAAATCCATGAAATATTATATAATGGTTAACTGACAAATGGATTTTCAAGTGTATCATTCTTACAAATCACTTATATAAAATTTTAAATTTCAGGCAATTAAATCATTAAAAGTGTTAATAATATATTCCTTACTTTCTCTTAAATTGATTATTGGTGAAAGGTAACTTAAAAATAAAATTATAAATAATTTCAGTTTTTATCGTCACATAGTAAATAAGCCTTACAGAATATGGGCAATACTAAAGCCTGTTTTTGTTTTAAATGACTTAAGTCAGTAGTAAAATATCCCTTTCTTCAAAAGAATATTTTGCATTTTTCCCATCTCCCAATTTAGCATAATGCAATCATCTACAGTATGTGATAGTAAAGCCTGAAAAAGAACTATAATGAAGAGAAGCAGACGAATATGCTTGTGAATACAAATTTGCAGTCATTTTGAGTGGAGAGCCTTTGTTTTCCTTTGGTGATTTAGGATTATATAAACCATAAATCCAGAAAGAGATATTTTGCTACCATTTTAGGATCTATTCCTTCACTTTGTCCAGATGAATACCAAAATTTGTTATATATAAAATATGGGACTCAAACGTCTTCTGAGAAAATAAAAGATAGTAGCTGACCACAGTGGGGTTTTGTTTAATTGACGGTCAGTCCGTAAAGGTAAACATTTACTTAATCCAAGAGCAACTGGGCCTGTGAACTGCTGAAGCTTATTTAGGTGTGAAGGGATTCTGGAAGGCTCAGATCTTAACACTTGGGAGACCTAAAGGTTTCTAAAATTCTCAAATAAAATATAAACACAAAGGAAAAATATGAAATAAATAACTATATCCTGAGAAATATATTAATATATTCATGCAAATGTAAATAATTATTTTGGAGGCTGACATGAGCTTACTAAAATTCCTAGGTTGGATTTCTATCTCCCTAACTTCTGACCTTGAGTTAGTCAATCATTTCTCTCATTCTCCTTAATAAAAAGGAGATGATAAAAGTAAACTCATAGGTTCATTGTGATAATTCAATGAGTAGAACAATTTCCTGCTCATAGAAACTGTTTAGTAAGTAACTTGTTATCAACATTGTGTTTATTACCAATAGTCACAGTGGTAATTATAGGTATAGTAGGATTAGTAGTTGTCTTAGAGCATTTTTCCATTTCTGTTTGGTCATACGTGTATCTTAAAAATATGCTTCTTAGATTAATTGCAAAATCCTATTCATTTCATCAGATGTCCACATTAAGATGTCTTAAACCCTTTTAAAGATACACAGGCTTAGCATTTACAAAAATAGATTTTAGTGAACTGAATCCTAATAGGTTAGTTCCAAAAAGCAGATTAGCAGATAGTGCCATTTTATAGCTGTCATAAATTATATCCAGGAAGCAATATTAATTTTTGATTTAAAAATGTATCAGATTGCAATTTTAAAAACTTGGATAAGCTTAAATACTTAACACAGTAAAGTAAAAGCAGTTGTCTTACTTTCAATACAAGTTAATTTTGCTATATATTTATTTCGGATAGCAAAAAGCAATGCCAGTATATGTGCTATATATAAAATTGTGTATAAAATATTTTGACTTAATAACATTTAAGATGTTGAATACTGAGAAAAATATATATGCCATATAGAGATGTTGATCTGAATTTTTCAAAATATTTAATTAGTGCAAACCCTGTAAATTATACAACTAGCATTTTAAAGAATTTAAAGTACATTGAAGTTTATTACAAAAATGTATCTGTGCATATTAAGCAAACATGTTATAGTGTCTCATATTAAATATCAAATGGAAAGAAAGTCTGAGAACTAAAATTTACTAATAATTACACTTCAGAATTTTTAAAAGATAATTTCAACCTTTATAATAGGGTAAGTGTGCAAGCTTGTTACATGGATATATTACATGATGCTGAAGTTTAGGATACAAATTATATTCTCACTCAGGTAGTAAGCATAGTACCTGATAGCTGGTTTTTCAGCCTACATCCCCCTCCTTCTGTCTCCCATCTAGTAGGCCTCAATGTCTATTATGCTCATCTTTATGTTTATGTGTATTCAATATTTAGCTCCCACTTAAAACAGAGAACAAAAATGTAGTTTGGTTTTCTGTTCTTGCACTAATTTGTTTAGGACAATGACCTCCATCTCTGTCCACATTGCCTCAAAGTAAAGGGTTTCATTCCTTTCTATGGCTGTGTAGCAGTCCATGGTGTATATGTGCCATATGTTCTTTATCCAATCCACTGTTGATGGACAGTTCGGTTAGCAATATGTCTTTGCTATTGTGAACAGTGCTGCAATGAACAAATGCGTGTATGTGTCCTTTTGATTCAATGAATTATTTTCCTCTGGGTACATGACCAGTAATGAGATTGCTGGGTCCAATGTTTGCTCTATTTTACATTCTATGAGAACTCCTCAAACTGCTTTCCACTGTGGCTGAACTAATTTACATCCCCACCACAGAGTATTATAAGCATTCCCTTTCCTCTGCAGCCTCTCCACCCTGTTATTTTTTGAATTTTTAATAATCACCGTTATGATTGATGTAAGGTGGTATCTGATTGTGGTTTTGATTTGCATTTCTCTGATAATTAGAGATATTTAAGATTTTTTCATATGTTTGTTGATGGCTTGATTATCTTCTTTTGAGAAGTGCCTGTTCATGTATTTTGACATTTTGTTATTGGATTATTTGTTTTTGGCTAGTTGATAGTTTAAGATCTTTGCAGATTTTGGATATTAGACCTTGTCACATGCATAGTTTATGGATATATTTTCTCATTCTGTAGGCACTCTGTTTATTCTGTTGGTAATTTCTTTTGCTGTGCAGAAGCTCTTTAATTAGGTCCCACATATCAATTTTTGTTTTTATTGCAGTTGCCTTTAGGGACTTAGCCATAAATTCATGGCCAAAACAGACGATGAGTATTATATTTCCTAGGTTTACTTGTAGGATTTTTGTACTTTGAGGTTTTAGATTTCAACCTTTTATGCATCTCAAGTTCATTTTTGTATATAGTAAGAGATAGGGAATCAGATTCATTTTTCCACATGAGGTAGCCTGTTATCCCAGAACCATTTACTTAATAAGATGTCCTCTCTGCATTGCTATTTTTTCTCAACTTTGCTGAAGATCAGATGATTGTAGGTGTGCAGCTTTATTTCTAGGCTCTTTCTTCTGTTCCATTGGTCTATGTGCCTGTTTTATATCAGCACCATGCGTTTTGGTTACTATAACCTTATAGTATAATTTGAAGTTAGATGATGTGATGCCTCAGACTTTGTTCTTTTTACTTAAAACTGCTTTGGTTATTTGGGCTCTTTTTTGGTTCTGAATGAATTATTAAGTAGATTTGTCTAGTTCTTTGAAAAATGTCTTTGGTATTTTGATAATCATTGGAATTTGTAATTTTTGGGTGGTATGGCCATTTAAAAAATATTGATTCTTCCTATCCATGAGCATGAAATTATTTATTCATTTATGTGTGTTTCCTCAGATTTATTTCAGCAGTGTTTGTAGAGCTCCTTGTAGAGGACTTTTAATTCCTTGGTTAGATGATTCCCTAGGCATTTTATGTATTTGTGGCCATTGTAAATGAAATTTTGTTCTTGATTTGGTTCCCAGTTAGAATGTTATTGGTGTATATTAATGTGACCAATTTTTGTACATTGATTTTTGTATCCTGAAACTTCACGAAATTTATTTACCAGTTCCAGGAGTCTTTTGGCAGAGTCTTCAGTGTTTTCTATTTATAGAATCAAATCATCAGCAAAGAGAGATACTTTGACTTCTTATTTTCCTATTTGGATGCCTTTTAATTTTCTTCCTTATCTGATTCCTCTGGCTAGAACTTCCAGTATTATGTTGAGTAGAAGTGGTGAGAGTGGGTATCCTTATCTTGTGCTAGTTCTCAAGGGAATGCTACCAACTTTTATCACTTCAGCATGATGTTGGCTATTGATTTGTCACTCGTGAATACATAGCTTTTATTACTTTGGAGCATGTTCTTTCAATGTCTAGTGTTTTGTGAGTTTCTGTCATGGAGGTATCTTAGACTTTATCACAGATTTTTCTGCATATATTGAGATGATCATGTGTTTTTTGTTCTTTATTCTCTTTATGTGGTGAATTACTTTTATTGATTTTCATATGTTGAACTAGTCTTCCATTATAGGAATAAAATATACTTTTTGATTTGTTGTTGGATATGATTTGCTAGTATTTTACTGAGGATTTTTGTATCCATGTTCATCAGCAGTATTGTCCTGTAGTTTTCACTGTTGGTCCTATCTCTGCTAGAATTTGTTAATAAGATGATACTGGCTTCATAGAATTATAGTTAAGGAGGAACTTCTCCTCCTCAACTTTTGAAGTAGTTTCAATAGGATTGGTATCAGCTCCTCCTTGTACATGCGATGCAATCTTGCTGTGGATTCACCAGGTCCAGGATGTTGGGGGGTTGGTAGATTTTTTTTATCTGTTTTTTTTGTTTTTATATTGATTCAATTTCTGAACTTGTTATTGGTTTGTTCAAGTTTTCATTTTCTTCCTAGTTCAATTTTGGGAGGTTGTGTCTTTCCAGAAATTTACCCATTTCCTCTAGATTTCCTAATTCATGTTCATAATAGTCTCTGAGAATCTTTTGTACTTCCGGGGAATTGGCTGTAATCTCATAATTGTAAATTCTGATTGTACTTACTTGTATCTACTGTCTTTTATTTTTCCTTGTTAATCTAGCTAGCAGTCTATCAATCTTGTTTATTCTTTCAAGAACTAATATTTGATTATATTGATCTCTTGTGTAAACATTTGGGCCTCCATTTTAGTTTTATCTAATTTCAGTTATTTCTTTTCTTCCATCAGCTTTGGTGTTGTATTTTTTTTCCCCTAATTCCTATAGGTTCAACGTTAGATTATTAATGTGAGATTATTAATGTGAGATCTGTCTAACATTTTGATGAAGGAAGTTAGCACCATAAACTTTCCTTTTAACATTACTTTAGCTATATCCCAAAGATTTTGGTAAGATGTGTTTCTATTTTTTTACTTTCAAAGAAATTTTTGAGTTCTACCTAAATTATGTTGTTCACCCAAGAGGTACTCAGAAGCAAGCTGTTCAATTTCCACATTTTTTCTATATTTTTGAGATATCTTCTTGATATTATATCTATTTTTATTGTGATTGTGGTGCAAGAGTGTGCTTGGTATGATTCTTTAAAATTTATTTTTATTTATTTATGTTTTATTATACTTTAAGTTCCAGGGTACATGTGCACAACGTTCAGATTTGTTACATACGTATACATGTGCCATGTTGGTGTGCTGCACCCCTTAACTCATCATTTACATTAGGTATATCTTCTAATGCTATCCATCCCCCCTCCCCCACTCCACAACAGGCCCCAGTGTGTGATGTTCTCCACCCTGTGTCCAAGTGTTCTCATTGTTCAATTCCCATCTATGAGTGAGAACATGCAGCATTTGGTTTTCTGTCCTTGCCATAGTTTGCTCAGAATGGTGGTTTCCAGCTTCATCCAGGCACCTACAAAGGACATGAACTTATCCTTTTTTATGGCTGCATAGTATTCCATGGTGTATATGTACCACATTTTCTTAATCTAGTCTATCATTAATGGACATTTGGGTTGGTTCCAAGTGTTTGCTATTGTGAATAGTGCCACAATAAACATATGTGTGCATGTGTCTTTATAGCAGCATGATTTATAATCCTTTGGGTATATACCCAGTAATGGGATGGCTGGGTAAAATGGTATTTCTAGCTCTAGATCCTTGAGGAATTGCCACACTGTCTTGCACAATGGTTGAACTAATTTACAGTCCCACCAATAGTGTAAAAGTGTTCCTATTTCTCCACATCCTCTCCAACACCTGTTGTTTCCTGACTTTTTAATAATCACCATTCTAACTGGTATGAGATGGTATCTCATTGGGGCTTTGATTTGCCCTTTTTCATGTGATTGTTGGCTGCATAAACGTCTTCTTTGAGAAGTGTCTGTTCATATCCTTTGCCCAGTTTTTGATGGGGTTGCTTGATTTTTTCTTGTAAATTTGTTTAATGTTCTTTGTAGATTCTGGATATTAGCCCTTTGTCAGATGGGTAGATTGTAAAAATTTTCTCTGATTTTGGAGGTTGCCTGTTCACTCTGATGGTAGTTTATTTTGCTGTGTAGAAGCTCTTTAGTTTAATTAGATCCCATTTCTCAATTTTGGTTTTTGTTGCCATTGCTTTCGGTGTTTTAGTCATGAAGTCCTTGCCCATGCCTATGTCCTGAATGGCAATTGCCTACGTTTTCTTCTAGGGATTTTATGCTTTTAGGTCTAACATTTAAGTCTTTAATCCATTTGAATTAATTTTTGTATAAGGTTTAAGGGAGGGATCCAGTTTCAACTTTTTTTTTTTTTTTATGGTTAGCCAGTTTTCCCAGCACCATTTATTAAATAGGGAATCCTTTCCCCATTTCTTGTTTCTCTCAGGTTTGTCAAAGATCAGATGGTTGTAGATGTGTGGTATTATTTCTGAGGGCTCTATTCTGTTACTTTGGTCTATATCTCTGTTTTGGTACCAGTACCATGCTGTTTTGGTTACTGTAGCCTTGTAGTGTAGTTTGAAGTCAGGTGGTGCGATGCCTCCAGCTTTGTTCTTTTGACATAGTATTGTCTTGGCAATGTGGGCTCTTTTGTCATTCCATATGATCTTGAAAGTAGTTTTTTCCAATTTTGTGAAGAAAGTCATTGGTAGCTTGATGGGAATGGCATTGAATCTATAAATTACCTTGGGCAGTATGGCTATTTTCACGATATTGATTCTTCCTATCTGTAAGTATGAAATATTCTTCCATTTGTTTCTGTCCTCTTTTATTTTGTCATGCAGTAATTTGTAGTTCACCTTGAAGAGGTCCTTCACATCCCTTATAAGTTGGATTCCTAGGTATTTTATTCTCTTTGAAGCAATTGTGAATGGGAGTTCACTCATGATTTGACTCTCTGTTTGTCTGTTATTGGTGTATAGCAATGCTTGTGATTTTTCCACATTGATTTTGTAGACTTTGCTGAAGTTGTTTATCAGCTTAAGGAGATTTTGGGCTGAGATGATGGGGTTTTCTAAATATACAATCATGTCATCTGCAAAGAGGGACAATTTGACTTCCTCTTTATTTATTTCTCCTGCCTGATTGCCTTGGCCAGAACTTCCAACACTATGTTGAATAAGAGTGGTGAGAGAGGGCATCCCTGTCTTGTGCCCGTTTCAAAGGGAATGCTTCCAGTTTTTGCCCGTTCAGTATGATATTGGCTGTGGGTTTGTCATAAATAGCTCTTATGATTTTGAGATACGTTCCATCAATACCGAATTTATTGAGAGTTTTTAGCATGAAGGGCTCTTGAATTTCTTAAAAGCCTTTTCTGCTTCTATTGAGATAATCATGTGTTTTTTGTCTTTGGTTTTGTTTATGTGATGGATTACATTTATTGATTTGCATATGTTGAACCAGCCTTGCATCCCCAGGATGAGGCAAACTTGATCATGGTGGATAAGCTTTTTGCTGTGCTTCTGGATTCAGTTTGCCAGTATTTTATTGAGGATTTTTGCATCAATGTTCATCAGGGATATTGGTCTAAAATTCTCTTTTTTTGTTGTGCCTCCACCAGGCTTTGGTATCAGGATGATGCTGGCCTCATAAAATGAGTTAGGGAGGATTCCTTCTTTTTCTATTGATTGGAATAGTTTCAGAAGGAATGGTGCCAGTTCCTCTTTGTAACTCTGGTAGAATTTCACTGTAATCTGTCTAGTCCTGGTCTTTTTTTAGTTGGTAGGCTATTAATTATTGCCTCAATTTCATAGCCTCTTATTGGTCTATTCAGGGATCAACTTCTTCCTGGTTTAGTCTTGGGAGGGTGTATGTGTCCAGGAATTTATCCATTTCTTCTAAATTTTCTAGTTTATTTGCATAGAGGTGTTTATAGTATTCTCTGATGGTAGTTTGTATCTCTGTGGGATTGGTAGTGATATCCTCCTTATCACTTTTTATTGTGTCTATTTGATTCTTCTCTTTTCTTTATTAGTCTTGCTTGCAGTCTATCAATTTTGTTGATCTTTAAAAAAAAAAAATAACAGCTCCTAGATTCATTGATTTTTTGAAGGGTTCCTTGTGTCTCTGTTCTGATCTTAGTTATTTCTTGCCTTCTGCTAGCTTTTGAATGTGTTTGCTCTTGCTTCTCTAGTTCTTTTAATTGTGATGTTAGGGTGTCAATTTTAGATCTTTCCTGCTTTCTCTTGTGGGCATTTAGTGCCCTCTACACACTGCTTTAAATGTGTCCCAGAGATTTTGGTATGTTGTGTCTTTGTTCCCATTGGTTTCAAAGAACATCTTTATTTCTTCCTTCATTTCATTAAATACCCAGTAGTCATTCAGGAACAGGTTGTTCAGTTTCCATGTAGTTGAGCAGTTTTGAATGAGTTTCTTAATCCTGAGTTCTAGTTTGATTACACTGTGGTCTAAGAGACAGTTTGTTATAAATTTTGTTATTTACATTTGCTGAGGAGTATTTTACTTCCAACTATGTGATCAATTTTGGAATAAGCGTGATGTAGTGCTGAGAAGAATGTATATTCTGTTGATTTGTGGTGGAGTGTTCTGTAGATGTCTATTAGGTCTGCTTGGTGCAGAGCTGAGTTCAAGTCCTGGATATCCTTGTTTACTTTCTGTCTCATGGATGTGTCCAATGTTGTCAGTTGGGTGTTAAAATCTCCCATTATTATTGTGTGGGAGTCTAAGTCTCTTTGTAAGTCTCTAAGGACTTGGTTTATGAATCTGAGTGCTCCTGTACTGGGTGCATATATATTTAGGATAGTTAGTTCTTCTTATTGAATTGATCCCTTTACCATTATGTAATGGCCTTCTTTGATCTTTGTTGATCTTTGTTGGTTTAAAGTCTGTTTTATCAGAGACTAGGATTGCAACCCCTGCTTTTTTTGTTGTTTGTTTTCCATTTGTTTTGTAGATCTTCTTCCATCCAATTATTTTGAGCCTTTGTACATCTCTGCATGTGAGATGGGTCTCCTGAATACAGCATACTGATGGGTCTTGACTCTATGTAATTTTCCAATCTGCGTCTTTTAATTGGAACATTTAGCACATTTACATTTAAGGCTAATATTGTTATGTGTGAATTTGATCCTGTCATTATGATGTTAGCTGGTTATTTTTCTCATTAGTTGATGCAATTTCTTCTTAACATTGATGGTCTTTACAATTTGACATATTTTTGCTGTGCTGGTACCAGTTGTTCCTTTCCATGTTTAGTGCTCTTGTAGGGCAGGCCTGGTGGTGACAAAATCTTTCAGCTTTTGTTTGTCTGTAAAGGATTTTATTTTTCCTTCACTTATGAAGATTTTCATTTTTTTCTTCATTTCAACTTTGGTTAATCTGACAATTATGTGTCTTGGAGTTGTTCTTTTTGAGGAGTATCTTTGTGGCATTCTCTGTATTTCCTGAATTTGAATGTTGGCCTGCCTTGCTAAGTTGGGGAAGTTCTCCTGGAAAAATATCCTGTAGAGAGTTTTCCAACTTGGTTCCATTCTCCCCGTCACTTTCAGGTACACCAATCAAAGATAGATTTGGTCTTTTCACATAGTCCCATATTTCTTGGAGGCTTTGTTCATTTCTTTTTACTCTTTTTTTCTCTAAACTTCTCTTCTCACTTCATTTCATTCTTTTGATCTTCAATCACGATACCCTTTATTCCACGTGTTCAAATCGGCTACTGAAGCTTGTGCATACATCACGTAGTTCTTGTGCCATGGTTTTCAGCTTCATCAGGTAATTTAAGGTCTTCGCTGAGCTGTTTATTCTAGTTAGCCATTCATCTACTCTCTTTTCAAGGTTTTTAGCTTCCTTGCAATGGGTTCGAACATCCTCCTTTAGCTGAGAGAAGTTTGTTATCACCGATCATCTGAAGCCTTCTTCTCTCAACTTGTCAAAGTCTTTCACCATGCAACTTTGTTCTGTTGTTTGCGAGGAGCTGCATTCCTTTTTATGAGAAGAGGTGCTCTGATTTTTAGAATTTTCAGCTTTTCTGCTCTAGTTTTTCCCCATCTTCGTGGTTTTATCTACCTTTGGTCTTTGATGATGGTGACATTCAGTTGGGGTTTTGGTGTGGATGTCCTTTCTGTTTGTTAGTTTTCCTTCTAACAGTCAGGACCCTCAGCTGCAGATATGTTGGAATTTGCTGGGGGTCCACTCCAGGCCCTGTTTGCCTGGATATTACCAGCAGAGGTTGCAGCACAGCAAATATTGCAGAACAGCAAATGTTGCTGCCTGATCGTTAGTCTGGAAGCTTTGTCTCAGAGGGGCATCTGGTTGTATGAGTTGTCAGTAGGCCCCTACTGGGACGTATCTCCCAGTTAGGTTACTCAGGGGTCAGGGATCCACTTGAGGAGGCAATCTATCCATTCTCAGATCTCAAACTCCATGCTGGGAGAACTACTACTCTCTTCAAAGCTGTCAGACAGGGACATTTAATCTGCAGACGTTTCTGCTGCCTTTTGTTTGGCTATGCCCTGCCCCCAGAGGTGGAGTCTACAGAGGCAGGCAGGCCTCCTTGAACTGTGGTGGGCTCCACCCACTTCGAGCTTCTTGGCTGCTTCGTTTACCTATTCAAGCCTCAGCAATGGTGGACGCCCCTTCCCCAGCCTTGCTGCAGCCTTGGAGTTCAATCTCAGACTGCTGTGCTAGCATTGAGCGAGACTCTGTGGGCATGGGAACCTCCGAGCCAGGTGCGGGATATAATCTCCTGGTGTGCTGTTTGCTAAGACCAACTTGCTTTATTGCTGAGCACGTGATCAATCTTAGATTATGTTCTCTCTGAGGATCAGAAGAACGAATATTCTTTGGTTGTTAGGTGGAATATCCTGCAAATGTCTATTGGGTTCAGTTGGTCATGTGTCATATTTAAGCACCAAAATCCTTTGTTAGTTTTCTGTCTTGATGGTTTGTCTAATGCTGTCAGCAGGATGTTGAAGTCCCCCACTCTTATTGTGTGGCTGCCTAAATCTTTTCCTAGGTCAAGATGAAGTTGTTTTATAAATTTAAATGTTCCCATCTTGGGTGCATACATATTTAGGATAGTTAAGTCTTGTTAAATCCAACACTCCTTTGTTATGTAATGCCACTCTTTGAACTTTTTTACTGTTGTTGGTGTACAGTCTACTTTATCTGATATAAGAATATCAATTCCTCCTCTTTTCCATTTGAAGGGTAGATCTTTGTCCATCCCTTTACTTTGAGCCTATAAGTGTCATTACATGTGAGACATAGCTTTTAACGACAGCAAGTGATTCTTGTCTTTTTATCCAGCTTGGCACTATATGCCTAGTTGGAGCATTTAGGCCATTTACATTCAGGGTTAGTATCAATATAGGATATTTTGATCCTGTCATCACAATGTTGGCTGTTTCTTTTGTAGAGTTGATTATGTAATTGCTTTATATTGTCTGCAGGCTATATGCTTGACTGTTTTTGTGGTAGTAGGCTTTAATGTTTGTTTCCATATTTAATACTCCCTTAGGAATTTCTTGTAAGGCTGATCTGGTGGTAACAAATGCTCTTAGTGTTTGCTTGTTTGAGGAGGATTTTACTTTTCCTTCTCTTAAGAAGCTTATTTTGGCAGAATACAAAATTTTTGGTTGGCATATATTTTTGTTTAAGAATGCTGAAAATAAAAATTTTAAAAAATGCTGAAAATGGGACTCTAATTTCATCTGGTTTGTAAAGTTTCTGCTGAAAGGTCTGCTGCTAGCCTGATGACCTGGCCTTTCCCTCTAGAAGCCTTTAAATTTTTTCTTTTGTGTTGATATGGGTGAATCTGGCCATTATTTGCCTGTATTTTGTATAGAGTCTTCAGTATTTCTTGAATTTTGATGTCCTCCTCACCAGCAAGATTGGGGAAATTTTCATGAACTATATAATAAAATGTTTTTAGAGTTGCTCACTCTCCTTCTCTTTCAGGAGTGCCAATGAGTCATATTCTTGTCTCTTTACATAATCCCATATTTCTCAGAGGTTTTGATCATGCTTAACAATCTCTTAAATTTATTTTTATGTAACTGAGGTGATTCAATGTACTGGTCTTCAAGTCCTGAAATTCTTTCCTCAGCTTGTTCTATTCTGCTTTTAATGCTTTCAATCATATTATTAAGTTATTGAAGTGAATCCTTTAGTTCCGGTTTAGTTTGCCTCTTTCTTAAAATGTCCATTTCATCCTTTAGCTCCTAGGTAGTGTCATTGTATCCTATGGATTCCTTGGATTGGGTTTAGCCTCTGTCTTGGATCTTTATGAGCCTCCTTGCCATTCAGATTCTTCCTTACCTGTAAGCCCAAGCCAGTATATCTCACCCATCTAGGAGCAGTATGGTTGGGTAGAGTCATACTATAAACTGTATGGGTCTTCCCAGGGGAACACAGAACTTTACCAAACCACAGAGTTCAGGCATAGGTGGGCATGCTGTGTTGGCATACCCAACTGATATGTACTGCCTGGTAATGGGGAGCAGGGGTGGATGGAGTCACCCAGTATACCCTTTGGGTGCCTCCAAAGGGAACACAGAAGTACACTAATCTGCAGAGATTCAAGGAAGCCTGAAGCTGAACCTACCTGCAGCCTTCAGGCAGACGCTAGTTTGTTGTGGTGGAGGCAAGCAGGCATGACAACCTGGCTATAAACAACAGAGATGTGTGGAGTTGCCTGCTCTGGAAGCATGGTGCTTCCCATGAGAACATGGAGCTATCTCCATCAGAGTTCAAGCAGAAGTGAGGCTACCGTGCTGGAAGCTGGTGTCAAGCCTTGTCTGGCAAGGAAGTGTGGAGCAATCTTACTGTTCCTGGGCGTCATGACTGTGGCCTCTATTGAGGTTATGGCATCTGGCACCAGGTTACTTTGGTGTCCAAGACCCGTTGATATCCCTGTGGACTTGAATGTTGCCTCTGCAAAAACTCTGGGCACCTCTCTGTATCATTCTAAGGCCTGAGGGGATGAGGAGGATTCTCCTGTTCCTAGGATTGCACAGGTTCTGGTGGGAAGTGTGGATTTCCTGAGGGGTGTCACTAGTTCACTGTTTTCCTATGTTGGGGAGCTTCTCCTACCTCCATGATGATCCTAGATGAGCTGCTGCCCAGCTTCACTCTCCTCTAGTCTCTGTTTCCTTTCACTCCCTTGATGGATCTTGACATGGGTTCTTAGACAATTGGTTTGAGGTTCAGTGTTTACTTACCACTTTGTTTCCTGTTTGTGAGAACGGCATGCACTAGCTGCTTCTAGTCCACCATCTTGACTGGAAACTTTGGAAGATTTTGAAATATAAATAATGAAATCTAATTTCACATGCATAATTGCAAAATCATGAAAATATCTGTGTTGATATTAATTTCCAGCTTCATTAATTTATTTTGTGGGCTTTAATATTCTTCTATATTCCAAGCCTAAGAACTTTTGGTGTGCAGCAATAATGCAAAAGAATATTTTCCTCCTAACATACAGTCATTGAGACATTACAAAACCCCATAAATTGTGTTAGACATGAAAGGTAATAGCAAAGACACACTGAGACCTCATTTTATCCAAATAAGGTAAAAATAGTTATTCCAATTCCCTATAATCCACAGGAAGAAATAGGCAGAAATTTCTAAGAGCCCAAAGTGATTGCTATTCAAATACTGAGGTCATGTATTTAATCTTTTTTCTTTATAACCCTCAAATATTTTATGTTAATTATAATATGTGTTTTCTGACATCGATGGACATTGATTTTTAGTGATTCAATATCCCATGTCAGTGAGCACAGTCTGTCTGGAATATTGAAATTATATTGTTAAGGTTGTTTTTTAAAATCAGCTTAGTAGAGAAGGCTAAACTCACATATATTATATATATATAAATAAAATAAAGAAGACAGATGTATTTAGTAAAGACATTTCTTTTTAAAAGAAAAGATGTTAATCATGAAATAAATAATTTTATACATGATTGAATTATTTGTTATTAGTAACTTTCATTACTGTTTTCAAAGAAATAATATTTTTACATTTTTATTTTTGTCACCTGGAATTTATTGAACACTTCCCCAAGCTTGGTATTGTTAGAGGTGCCATTAATGTTGCAATTAGCAAAACTGACATCTTTCATTCTTTCTTGTAATTTACAACACACAAAGGGTAAGTAGAAGCAAATAAGTAACCTAATGAATGATAAAAATAATCTCAAATGATAATATGTAACCAAACGTAAAGTAGAAAGGATAATGGAATAGAGTGTTGGTTGACAACTTGCCTACTCTGCCTAGGAGATATACAGTAGGTGATAACACGTCATCTGAGGCTTAAATGTGGAAATGGACAAAACCATGTGATGATATAGACTCAGTGGTGGGATGTGATTTGATGGAGGGAAGAATGACTAAAAGAATAGTATTTACAATGATAACATTTAACCTACACTTCAGTTCTAAAATAAATGTCTAAGTATACAATCTAAGAAGTCAATGAAGCTTCTCAAAATGGTTAGCAACTCGTTTGTATGTTTGTGTGTGTGTGTGTATGGAAAAGCAGAGGGAAGGGAGAGAAAAAGAAAAAGGAAAGAAAAAGGAGAGGGAGAAAAAAGTAAAGAGCATAAAAGAGACTCTGACATGTATAAATTCACATTTTGGTGTTTCTGTACCTTACTGCATTTAATCATTGATGAAATTCAAGACCTAGTTCAGTTTAATAACTGTAATCATAATAGAATGCTTCCTAAGCAATATTTTCCAAAATGACATGTGACTAAAAAATAGTTAAATATTTGGACCCAGTTCAGTTATCCATTACTTTTATATTTCTAGTTAATGTAGCTTTATAGCTAAATCTGTTAAATGTGTTAATTTGTTAAAATAGTTAATTTAATCTTTGAATAGTTTAATTTATTAATTAATAAATTTCTGACACAAACATGATAAGTTTAAATTTAACATTCACTTTGTACTATTCATTATGATTCTTTGTTTTCTATCAAGAGTTACTGTTGTTTGCTTTGACAGAAAACTGGGAAAGGCAGAGATGTGATAATACTCGGAGAATTTAAGCATGCCATCTGTTTGGATGAAGATGCAAATAATTGCAAACATTGCGGGCTTCAACACTCTAGGCTAAACTGGATTCATATTTATTTTCTTTTTGGAAAAATAACACTTTTTTGTATTATTTTATAATGAGTTAACTTAGTAACAATTTTTTTTTTGAAAGAAATTGTTATTCTATTCTGGCAAAAAGTGTGTATCTCCAGCACATGTGCAAATATATTTGATAAACCATTTTTCTGAAGAAATATGACAATTTGTTCAGCTACACTTGAATAAAAAATGCCAAAATATAACCTGCTAAGTTGAGAGACTTAATTAAGGAAAATTTATACCATTTTAATTGCTTCTCATCTCATATTATTTTTATCTTAATTAATTACCTGTGCTTTGGGCAAAATAGTAAGAACTAAAGTGAGTGGAATAAGAATTAATCAAATTACTTGCTTGTTACTCTTGTAAATTATATTTGGGAGAGGAAAATAAATCTTTTGGCTAGCCTCAGGTTTGAAGTTATGTTTCAATAACTGGTACCATTCTTAGCTCAGTTTTTATCAATGATCAAGTATAAATCATTTTTAATAGTTGTATGTTAACTCACCAAATTCTGCCATCTTTATTGGTTATGGGAAGAGCACTTTATGGAAAACATTTAAAACCATTTTAGTTAGGGTTTTAATACAGTTTCCACCCAAGTTGACCAGTGTGAGTTTAATTATTTTTCCACTTATCTTCCTGATTAAGTAACGATCAGAAAGGAAACAAATATAAGTGATGTAAAAAATTTGCAATTAAGTCCGGGTATTTTTATGATTATTTCATATGTTGTAATATTCTCAAATCGATTATAGCTAAATCATAATTTTCGATGTGAGATGGCTGAAACTATGACATGTTTTGTCTATTATAGATTTCATAGTTTATGTGAAAATAAGATAGCACAATCTGTAAATTTAATTAGGTTAAAGGCTATCATAAGAGAGCAACTTAATATGTGAGAAAATGTAAACTTAAAATGAAGATACCTCTTTCTTGATGGTGAATAACCTATTAATTTAATTTATAATTTCAGAAGATTTTTTTCTCCAAAAAAAAAAGTTAAATAAACTTGTTTAATCAAGAGTTCCAAAGAATTCCATATTGCTATCTGTAGAGCAGATGGCTATCCTGCTGCTTCTGTTGCCACCTTGTCCTCTAGCAGCTGTGATTACTAGAAAAAAAAAATTCCTTTATTACTTATAGGATGTGTCCATAACTGCAATCAAACATTTAAAAAGTTACTCAGTGGATCCTTTAAAAAGGGAGAAATACACACAGTTTTAAAATTAAGCACACCTCTATTTCCAAAGTTTCCATGGACAATCCTAAAATTTGGTTAAGAGATCAATGAATTTTTTCACTTTCCTTACTCTCTTCTCTCTCACTCTTAGCCTGTTGTGCATATGGTTTCTACCACAGGTAGAATGCTATGTTATCTATTTCTTTAAAAGTCTTGCTTCCATTGAAAAGTAGGTATGAAATTAACACAACAAAATAAGGAAGATTGTTGGTAACTGGGTATAAATGTCCATATAGGTACTTATTCTATAATACTTTAACAATTCATTTCAGTTATACTCAAATCTGTTTTTTAGATGTGTCTTATTTATTCAATGAATCACGCTTGTTCAGTTAGAAGAATTGGATATTACATGTTTGTATCTTAATTTTGTCCTGCTGTCATTTAAAATAAAATCGAATCTAAAAATTTTGATAGGGGGCTCTAAAGTCCCAATAAATTCAGATTTCATATAAAACATATATATTTTAGTTTGAGCACTTTTCTTTTACATAGACCAATACTCAGGTTATATGACTGGGAAATGTCCCTGTTAATTATGCAGCTTTCTTACTTCTATTCTCCAAAATTTATGGCAAGAATCATAGTAAAACAATTAAGAAAATACTTTTAATGACCTGAAATTCTGATTTAGCCTATAATAAATATAGAAATTTTAAATATTTATTATAACTGAGATATAAATATTTAACTAGCCCTTCAAGTTTCCTCAAAGTGTCGTTAAAATAAAACCAGTTGCAAACAAGGCAAAAGCTACAGATTATATATGTATTTACATATACATGCAGCTATATATTTTATATTTTTAATGTATATTAAATATGTATATATAAATATGAAACATTTTCTTTTATATTTCAGATAAAAGAAGTACATAAATTCCTGAGGACCTGAATTGCAAAACAAATTTAAAGCCAAGGCAGTGTACAGGAGTTGAAGTAGATGTTACCTTTGCTGCTGTCTATATCTCTATGAATGCTTTCTAATCAGTGAGGGAAGGACAAAAATTGCACTCAGTAGATAACAAAGGTAGCTGCTCCAGGACTTATAAAATACCAGGACTTACTAATAGCAAACAATACATTCTCTTAGAGACCACTCAGAAGCCAGTAATCAGAGAGAATCATCCTGGAAAAAAATATATACAGAATGTAATCAAGAAAGATACAAAAATGTAAAATAAAATAGCATGAATATAAACATGGAGATATAAATATAAACATGGAAAGAAAAGTAATAGATGAGATGGCTTGGTGAAAAGAGCTCAAACACAACAAAACACATTAGTTAGGCATAGAGATAGGACATTTTAAGAAGTCAGTTGGGGCACTTGATAAATAAAAGCCCTGTGAGTGATTAGATAGATAAAAGATAGATAGATAGATAGATAGATAGATAGATAGATAGATAGATAAACAGATAGATACACATGGATATTTAGACATATAAATTCTAAAAGACCACATATATGTGTGTATCACTATCTTTAAAATAATAAAAATATAAATAAATAAAACAATAAATTTTCCATTTCTCAATTATTTGCTTCTAGAATGACATATATATGCAGTTCTAGAATATTCTTCAGCACTATATATGTGTGTGTATATTGAAAAGACATTCAGCTTGAAAACAGTAGCAAACAAGACCAAAAAATACAAAAATGCAGAATATTAAAAAGAAAAAAGAAGTATCCACAGAATAGAATTACAAAGCATATATTTCTAATGGACTAATAGAAAATAGACCTAAAAAAGACTAATCAATAGCAATAGAGGGAAATGCCCAAGAACTAAGAGTGGAATACTTGTCTAGAATATTTTACTTAGCTGTTCTTATTAAAGACTTTATTAGATTACTATTTCAATAGGAAATTCAGGAAAAGAAAAATGTTAAATTCAGAAGGAAAAAAACTAAACACAAGACTCAAAGATGGACATAGTAATTGACAACACTTTGTAGGCCAAAAAATATTGGAATTAGTATTAAAATTGAATGGGTAGAAAATAAGATATAATTAAAACCTGAGATTTCAAGTGTTTGAAGAAGAAGAAAGGAAGGACCAGAGAAAAGTTAAAATATTCTAAACTTCTAATTAGACTGGGGAAGTAACAATTAAATTCAGAATTTCATAAGATAACGTTGAGTTAAATACATAGCAAGAAATATATGCAGTCCAGGGAAATTACTAAGATTCAATGAAATGAGGAGGCCAAAGTAAATGAATGGAAGTCTTAACTTAGAAATTAGTGGAATTACCATTTTATTTCCTGATGGAATCATGGCTCCCTTTGAAACTAAGAAGGCCATAACATCCTGGAGACAGGAAGCAAAATTTTTCAATAATCACCAATGGTAATGCTGTTTAATCTCCACATGTTAATTTTTGTGCCTCTGAATCTGGGATATAGGAGTAACAGCACCATGTATGGGAAGTTGATTTATAGCATACAAAGATTCCTGGTGGACATTATTACAGTACTATAAGGTATTACCACCTAGCAATTGGTGAGTCTTCAAAAGAATATTCTATCATTCTGTTAAGCCGGCTGTTTCAGTATGTTGGATAACAAAATGAGATCAATAAATTTCAGGATCCTACACCTATTGCCACACTTTGCTGTGATGTGACATCCTTGGTCAGAAGCAATGCTTTCTCGAATACTATGATGGGTGTTAAAGAATTATGTAATTGGGGAAAATCAGACACAAACTTTTATCATGTGAGCGGCTGGCCTGCAACGAAAGATGCCTGCTCAGTCTCGCCAGGTGCCTACTGTTAAAGTAAGGGCATTGATTGGAAAAGAATGGGACCCTGAAACTTGGAATAGGGACATGTGGGAGGACCCTGATGAAGCTGGGGACACTGATTTTGTAAACTCTGATGAGCTTCTTTTACCAGAGGAAACAGCCTCCCTATACCCAGTGGTGGTAACATCCCTCCCCTACTTATGCTATCATCAGATTTTCCACCTATGTCTGAGGAGATTAACCATGCACTGCCTGATGCAATGGTGATGGTCTCACCTGAGGCAGTTGCCAGGTAAGACAATGCTTATTCTTCTTAGTTACTGTAATGGACATCAGAGGCAAAGCAGCAATCAGAAGAGTCTGACTCCTGTAGAGTTCTGGCATTGGCTAATTAATCATGGTGTTGCTAGAAGTGAAATTGATAGGAAGCCTACTGCATTCTGACTTAAATTGTATAAGCAGAAAACTTCCAGATCAAGTGGACAAAAGACTATTCTGAATTATAAAAATAGAGAATCACAGCCCCTTAATCAGTTTCCAGACTATTTATAGACCCAGAATCCCTTGAATGAAAGAGAGGTCAGATCCCCTTGAAAAAGGACCCCATTACACTACTGACAATTTATAGTATCAATCTTTCTCCATTCCCTCCCCAAATAGATTTCTGGCCTTTTACCAGTGTAACTGTGCATTGGGGAAAGGGGAATGATAAAACCTTTGGGGGACTACTAGATACTAGCTCTGAGCAGATATTGATTCCAGGAAGCCCAAGACATCACGAAGGTGCTCCAATGAAAATAAGGGCTTATGGAGGTGACATAATTAATGAAGCTTTAGCTCAGGTCCAACTTACAGTGGGTCTCCAGAGTCATCTTGTGGTCATTTCCCCAGTGCCGTTATGCATAATTTACATAGATATACTTAGTAGCTGGTAGAATCCCCACATTGGCTCCCTGACTGGTAGGGTGAGGGCTATTATGGCAGGAAAGGCCAAATGGAAGTCATTAAAGCTGCCTCTACCTAGAAAAATCATAAATCAAAAACAATATTGCATCCCTGGAGGGATTATAGAGATTAGTGCCACCATCAAGGACTTAAAAGACACAAGGCTGGTGATTTCCACCACACCTCTGTTCAACTGTCCTATCTGACCTGTGCAGAAGACAGATAGAACTTGGAGAATGACAGTGAATTATGGTAAATTTAACCAAGTGGTGACTCTAATTGCAGTTACTTTACCAAATGTAGTTTCATTACTTGAGCAAATTAACACAACTCCTGGTACCTGGTAGGCAACCATTGATTGAACCAATATATTTTTCTCCATTCCTGTTCATAAGGCCCCCCAGAAGCAATTTGCCTTCAACTGGCAAGACCAGCAATATACCTTCACTGCCATACCTTAGGGGTATATCAACTCTCCAGCTTTGTGTCATAATCTTGTTCGTAGAGAACGTGATAACTTTTTGCTTCCACAAGATATCACACTGGCCCAGTATATTGATGACATTAGGCTGCTTGGACCCAGTGGGCAAGAAGTAGCAAACACACTAGACTTATTGTTGAGACATTTGCATGCCAAGGGATAGAAAATAAATTAGAATAAAATTAGAGACCTTCTACATCAGTGAAATTTCTAGGGGTCCAGTGGTATGGTGTCTGTAGAGATATTCTTTCTAAAGTGAAGGATCCGTTGCTGCATTTGGTACCTCCTACAACCAAAAAAGAGTGGCAATGCCTAGTGGTCCTATTTGGAATCTAGAGGCAACATATTCTGCATTTGGGTGTATTACTCTGGCTTATTTATCGAGTGACCCAAAAGACTGCCAGTTTCGAGTGGTGTCCAGAAATAGAAGAAGGCTCTACAACAGCTCCAGGATGCTGTGCAAGCTGCTCCGGCACTTGGGTCATATGACTTAACAGATCCAATGGTGTTTGAGGTGTCAGTGGCAGATAGAAATGTTGTTTGGTGCCTTTGGCAGGAAGCCTCTAGGATTTTGGAGCAAGGACCTGCCATCTTCTACAGATAACTATTCTCCTTTTAAGTGACAGCCCTTGGCCTGTTATTAAACTTAAGTAGAAACTGAACTGAACTGCCTATCATAAACTGGGTGCTTTTTGACCAATCTAGCCATAAATTGGGTGTGCACAGCAACATTTCATCATGAAATGGAAGTGATATATATGTGATTGGGCTCAAGCAGGTCCTAAAGGCAAAAGTAAGTTACAAGAGAAAGTGGTTAAAATGCCCATGATTCCCACTCCTGTCACCCTGCCATCTCTTCCCAGCCTGCACTGATGGCCTCATGAGGAGTTCCCTATGATCAGTTGACAGAGGAAGGGAAGACTAGAGCCTGGTTTACAGATGGTTCTGCATGACATGCAGGCACCACCTGAAAGTGGACAGCTACAGCACTGCAGCCCTTTTCTAGGACATCCCTGAAGGATAGTGGTGAAGGGAAATCTTCCCAGTGGGCAGAACTTCTAGCAATACACCTGGTTGTGCACTTTGGAGGGAGAAATGGCCAGATGTGCAATTATATGCTGATTCATAGGCTGTAACCAATGATTTGGCTGGATTGTCAGAGACATGGAAGAAGCTTGACTGGAAAATTGGTAACAAATACATTTGGGGAAGAGACATGTGATGGACCTCTCTGAGTGATCAAAAACTGTAAAGATATTTGTATGCTATGTGAGTGCTCACAAAAAGGTGACCTCAGCAGAGGAGGATTTTAATAATCAAGTTGATAGGATTACTTATTCTGTGAACACCACTCAGCCTCTTTCCTCAGCTGCCCGTATTACCACCCAATGGGCCCATGAACAAAGTGGCCACGGTGGCAAGAATGGACGTTATGCATGAGCTCAGCAATGTGAATTTCCACTCACAAAGGCTGACCTGGCCACAGCCACTGCTGAGTGCCCCATTTGGCAGCAGCCGAGACCGACACTGAGCCCTTCGTATGGCACCATGCCTGTGGTGATCAGCCAAATACTTGATGGCAGGTTGATTATATAGAACTTCTTTCATCACAGAAATGGCAGTGGTTTGTCCTTCCTGGAATAGATGTTTATTCTGGATATGGGTTTGTCTATCCTGCAGGCAATGTTTCTGCCAGGACTATCATATGTGGACTTATGGAATGCCTTATGCACCATCATGGCATTCCACACAGCACGGCTTCTAAACAAGGCACTTATTTTACAGTTAAAGAAGTGTGGCAGTGGGCTCATGCTCATGGAATTCACTGATCTTATCATGTTCCCCATTATCTTAAAGCAGCCTGATTGATAGAACAGTGGAAAGGCCTTTTGAAGTCACAATTACACCACCAACTAAGTGACAATACTTTGCAGGGCTTGGCAAAGTTCTCTTGAAAGCTGTGTATGTCCTGAATCAGCATCCAGTATATGGTACTGTTTCTCTCATAGCCAGCATTTACAGGTCTAGGAATCAAGGGGTAGAAGTAGAAGTGGCACCACTCACCATCACCCCTAGTGACTCACTAGCAAAAATTTTACTTCCTGTTCCCCCAACATTATGTTCTGCTGGCCTTAGTTCCAGAGACAGGAATTCTGCCACCAGGAGACACAACAATGATACCCTTAAAACTGAAAGTTAAAATTGGCACCTGGCCACTTTGGGTTCCTCCTACCTCCAAGCCAACAGGTTAAGAAAGGAGTTACTGTGTTGGCTTGGCTGATTGACCAGACTATCAAGATGAAATCAGGTTACTAATCCATGGTGGAGGTAAGGAAGAATATGTGTGGAATACAGGAGATCCCTTAGGGTGTCTCCTAGTACTACCATGTCTTGTGATTAAGGTCAATGGAAAACTACAACAACCCAATCCAGGCAGGACTACAAATGGCCCAGATTCTTCAGGAATGAAGGTTTGTGTCACTTCACCAGGTAAAAAGTAACGACCTGCTGAGGTGCTAGCTGAAGGCAAAAGGAATATGAATGGTTAGTAGAAAAAGGTAGTCATCAATACCAGCTACAACCAGAAGACCAGTTGCAAAAATGAAAACTGTAATTTTCATGTGGATTTCCTCCTTACATGTTTGTGCATATATACACTTCTACTAAGAAAATATCTTTATTTTATTTCCTTTTGTTTTCCCTTATCAAGTAACATTATTAACTTCGTATCAGCAGTTAAGTGTTGTTAATTTTATGTAATAGCATTTAGGTTAAGAATTAATTCACTTCCAGTTGTATGAAGGATAGCCATATTACGTTAGATATAACTATGACATCATTATTGTCTTTATTTGAAGATTATGTGTAATTTCAGGAGATGTGTATGGGTTCAAGTTGACAAGGGGTGGATTTGTGATGGTTAATATTGAGTGTCAACTTGATTGAAGATGCAAAGTATTGTTCCTGGGTGTGTCTGTGAGGGTGTTGTCAAAGGAGATTAACATTTGTGCCAGTGGACAGGTAGAGGCAGACCCACCCTTAATCTGCGTGAGCACCATCTAATCAATTGCCAGAGCGGCTAGAATAAAGCAGGCAGAAGAAGGTGGAAGGAGCTAACTTGCTGAGTCTTCTGGTATTCATTGTTCTTCTGTGCTGGATGCTTCCTGACCTCAAATATCAGTCTGAATGTTCTTCAGCTTTTGAACTCTTGGACTTACACCAGTGGTTTGCCAGGGACTCTCGGGCCTTCTTTACTAGCTGTAAATCAACAGACAGTAGATTTGACAGAGCATTCCAAGAAAGGAAAGCAAATCTATATATTTATATTCAGGTGAATATCTAGTTCAGTAAAAAAACAAAGCACTGCCCTTTCATGATGGAAGTCATGCAGTGCAATCGACCTGCTACCAAGTAGCTGGCTGATTGCACCAGGGAATAGTCCAATATCAGGGAAGCAGCGGTGGTCTCTGCTAACAATAGAAGGAACACTTAGCAATGACTATAGTCAGGTCAGCTGTGATGAGTGGAACTCTATTTTGCTGAGTCCGTTCATAACCTCCATTTTTACTAACATGACCACTTTGTTGATGAGTGCTCTTGGTAATGATAGGAGCTGCTGAGGAAAGAGTCTGGCTTGTACACAAAGCATGGGTCTTTCTGTCCACTTGGTTATTAAAGTCCCTTTCTGCTGAGATCGCTGTTTGGTGGACATTCACATGGTACAGAAACATTTTCATGATACCATTTTGGAAGCAGGATCTTTTCAGATGTAATCAAGTTAAGATGAGGCTGCCCTAGGTTAAGGTCGACCCTGGTCTAATCACTGGAGTCTTTATAAGAAAAAAAAGAGATACAGAGACAAACAGAGGGAAGAAAGACATGCAACAATGGAAGCAAAGACTGGAGTTATGCAGCTGCAAGTCAAGGAATGCTATGGATTGCCAGCAACTGTCAGATGCTGGAAAAAGGCAAGGAAGTATCTTCCCCTAGAATCATCAGAGAGAACATGAGCCTGCCAACACCTTTATTAGACTTCTAATCTCCAGAATTGCAAATAAATACATTTCTGTTGTTTTAAGACGTCCATTTTGTGGTAACTTTTTTACAGCAGCCTTAGAAAGCTAATACACCTAAAATCTTACATTAAGAACTTTCCTCATTAAGTCTTTATTTATCCTAAAATACGTATCATATTTTGTTCAATGCATTTGTGATGGTTTTGTCTTCAAGCTTCTTCTAGTCTCCACTTGTCTATTTCAGTAGCGCTACCACATATATATTTATGTTATTAAATATATTGGAATTTTTAAAACTAGATTTTCAAAACAGATTAGTTGGTCAGAGAAAATACATCTATAATTTCACTATATATTAATAAATACTCCTAAATAAAAATGTCATCATTCATTTTGTGTATGTACAAGTGATATATCAGAGTCCCGATTTTCCCACAACTATCTATAGGGCATGTCAAGCTTCTGAATTTTTGATAGCTAGGAAATTGCATCCTTGTTAATTGTGGATATGCATTTTTTTTTTTATCATGAGTGTTATCGAACATTTTCTCTAGAGATGCAATAATTTGCATTGATTTACCTGACAACTAATGGTTTATAAATTCCAAAGATTTTTTAATAATGACAGTGTTTCTTTCCTAAATTTTTAGAAGTTCTTTATATGTTCAGATATTAGTGATGTGCATATGAATACAATTAGATTATTTTTTGTTTTCTATTGTGTTGTTTGTATTTTGTGTTTTGATTTTTGTTTTTTAATTTTAGGTTCAAGTGGTACATGTGCAGGTTTATTTCATGGTTATATTGTGTGATGCTGAGGTTTGGACTTCTAATGATTCTGTAGCCCAGTGAGTGAGTGAACATAGTACCTGATTGGTAGTTTTTCAACCCTGTTTCCCTGCTCTCCCTCCCCTCTTCTTAAATCCCCAATGTCTAATGTTCCCATCTTTGTGTCCATGTGTACCAATGATTAGCTCCCACTTATAACTGGGACCATGCATTATTTGGTTTTATGTTTCTGCATTAATTCACTTCAGATAAGGACCTCCAGCTGCATCTGCGTAACTGCAAAACATGACTTCATACTCTTATGATTGTGTAATATCCCAGTGTGTATATGTACCACATTTTCTTTATTCAATCCACCATCGACGGATACCTAGGTTGATTCCATGTCTGCTATTTTGAATAGTGCTATGGTAATCACGCGGGTGCAGGTGTTTGGTTTTTGTGGGGGTCCATTTGATAGAACAATTTACTTTCCTTTGGGCATATACAAAGTAATGGAATTGGTGGACAAAATGGTAATTCTATTTTTAGTTATTTGAGAAATTTTCAAAGTGCTTTCCACACTGACTGAGCTAATTTACATTCCCACCAGCAGTGTATAAGCATTCACTTTCTTCCACTCCTGGTCAAAAGCTGTTTTTTTAAAATTTTATTTATTATTATTTTTTCACTTTTTAATAGTAGCCATTCTGACTGGTATGATATAATCTCTCAGTGTGGTTTCGATTTGCATTTCTCTGATTATTATTGAAGTTGAGCATTTTTCCATGTTTGTTGGTCCCTTGCATAGTTTCTTTAGAAAAGTGTCTCTTCATATTCTTTGACCACTTTTTAATGAGTTTGCTTGTTTTTACCTGTTAATTTATCTTCATTATAGATTTTAGATATTAGATCTTTTTTTAGACACATAGTGTGAAAGTATTTTCTCCCATTCTGTAGGTCATCTATTTACCCCATCGATAGTTTCTCTTCCTGTGCCAAAGCTCTTTAGTTTCATTAAGTCCCAACTGTCAATTTTTGTTTTTGTTGCATTTGAGTTTGAAGACTTAGTTATAAATACTTTGCCTAGACCAATGTTCAGAAGAGTGTGTCTTAGGTTTCCTTCTAGGATTTTGATAGTTTGAGGTTTTATATTTAAGTCTTTATGTTGAATTAATAGTTACATATAATGAGAGGAAAGAGTCAAATTTCATTCTTCTGAATATGGGTAGCAAGTTTTTCTGGTACCATTTATTGAATGGGCTATCTTTTCTTCATTGTTTATTTTTGTTGAATTTGTCAAAGTTGATTGTATGTGTGTGGCTTTATGATGGCTTCTCTATTATGTTCCATTGGTCTATGTGTCTGTTTTTGAATAAGTACTATTCTGTTTTGGTTACTGTAACTTTGTAGTTTAAAGTCAGGTAATGTGAAGTCTCTGGCTTTGGCTCTTTTTGCTTAGGATTTCTTTGGCTGTAGGGCCCTTTTTTGGTTTCATTTGAATTTTAGATTAGATTTTTCTAATTCTGTGAAAAATAATGTTGATAATTTGATAGGAATTTTGTTAAATCTGGTAGCTTTTTGGGGGGGTAGTATGAACATTTTAATGATATTAATTCTTTCAATCCATAAGCGTGGAATGTTTTCCATTTGTTTGTGTCATCTCTGATTTCTGTCATCAGTGTTTTGTAATTCTTCTTGTAGAAATCATTCATCTCTTTGGTTAGTTTTATTTCTATGTATTTTTTATGGCTATTTGAAATAGGATTGCATCCTTGACTTGGCTCTCAGCTTGAACATTATTGATGTATGGAAATGCTACTGATTTTTTCACATCAACTTTGTATCTTGAAACTTTACTGAAGACGTGTATAAATTCTCAGAACCTTTTGGCAGGGCTCTTGTGATTTTCTGAGTATGGAATCATAGCATCAATGAAGAAATGTATTTTGACTAATTATTTTTCTATTAGAAGAATTTTATTTCTTTCTTCTGCCTGATCATTCTGGCTAGGTCTTCCAGCACTGTGATGAATATGAGTGGTGAGAGTGGACATCATTGACTTGTTCAAGTTGTTAATAGAAATGTTTCCAACTTTTGCCCATTTAGTATGCTATTGGCTGTGAGTTTGTCATAGATTGTACTTATTATTTTGAGATATATTCTTTCAATTCTTAGTTTGTTGGGGTGTTTTATCATGAAGGAATGGTGGATTTCATCAATTGCTTTATTGTTTATCAAGATGATCATATGGTTTTTGTTTTTAATTTTGTTTATATAGTGAATCACATTTATTGATTTGCCATATGTTGATCCAATTTCGCACCCCAGAAATAAAGTTCACTTGATTTTGGTGGATTATATTTTTGATGTTCACTTGAGTTCAGTTTGCTAATATTTTGCTGAGGATTTTTACATCTATGTTCATCAAGGATATTATCTGTAGTATTCTTTGTTCTGTCTTTGCCAGATTTTGGTATTAGGATGATACTGGTTTTGTAGAATGAGTCAAGGGGGAATCCCCTCCTCCGTGGTTTCTTTGGAATAGTTTCACTAACATTGGGACCAGCTCTTCTTTATACACTTGGTAGAATTCCCTGAGAATCTATCTGGTCCAGAACATTTTTATTTGGTAGGATTGTTTAATGCTGATGTAATTTTGTAAGTCGTTATTGATCTGCTAAGTTTTTATATTTTTCCTTTTTCAATCTTGGAAGGTTGTGTTATCAGAAATTTATTAATTTCCTCTGGAGTGTCTAACTTTTGTGCATAAAGATTGTTTATTTTAACCCCTGAACTTCTTTTGTATTTCTGTGGGGTCAGTTGTAATATCACTTTTGTCATTTCTGATTGTGTTTATTTGGATTTTCTCTTTCTTTTGCATTGTTAATCTAGCTAGCATTCTATTATTCTTATTTAACCTTTCAAGGAACAACTTTTTTTCCTTTGATATGTTGTCTTTTTTGGTGTGAATTTTATTTGGTCTGCTCTGATTTTAATTATTTATTTTCTTCTCTAGGTTTGCATTTAGTTCACTCTTGTTTTTCTAGTTCCTTTAGGTTTGACATCACATTGTTAACTTGATATCTTCCTGTCTTTTCGGGATAGGTGTTTAATGCTGCAAACATTCCTCTTACACTGCTTTTACTACATTCCAGAGATTTATTATGTTGTGTTATTTTCACATTTTTAAAGAAGTTTTGACTTGTTCCTTAATTTCATGGTTTTCCTGAAAATTGTTAAGGAGCAAGTCATTTAGTTTACACACATTTGTGTAGTTTTGAGAGTTTCCCTTGGTATTCATTGCTATTTTTATTCCACTATGGTCTGAGAAGGGACTTGGTATAATTTCAATTAAAAAAATGTGTTCAGACTTGCTTTATGCATGTGGTATATTTTAGAGTATGTTCAGTCTGTAGACAAGAATAATGTGTATTCTTCAGATGTTGGGTGGAGTATTCTGTAGTTGTCTATTATGTCCAGTTTGTAAAATGTTGAATTTAAGTCCAGAATTTCTTTGTTAGTTTTCTCCCATAATGGTCTGTCTAATGCTGTCAATAGAGTGTTGAAGTCCATTATTATTGTGTGTCAAAATCTTTTCTTAGATCTAGAAGTAATTGTTTTATAAATCTAGTTGCTCCAATGTTGAGGGAATATATACTTAGGATAGTTGAGTCTTCATGTTAAATGGAACTTTTTATCATTATGCAATGACTTTGTTGTTGTTGCTGTTGTTGTTTTTTACTGTTGCTGGCTTGAAGTCTGTTTTATCTGACACTATCTGACAGAAGAATAGTGACCCTTTCCTTTTGTGTGTGTTTTTTTTTCTGTGATAGATATTTTTTTTTTGGGATGGAGTTTTGCTCTTGTTGCCCAGGCTAGAGTGCAATGGTCTAGTTTCAGGTCACTGTAACCTCTGCTCCCTGGGTTCAAGTGATTCTAGTGCCTCAGGCTCCTGAGTAGCTGGAGTTACAGGTACCTGCCACCACGCCTGGCTAATATGCTTTTAGTAGAGATGGGGTTTCATCATGTTGACCAGGCTGGCCTCAAACTCCTGACCTCCAGTGATCCACCCACTTCAACCACCCAAAGTGCCGGGATTACAGGCATGAGCCACCACACCCAGCCGATAGATCATTTTTCATCACTTTACTTTGACCCTATGGGCATCATCACATGTGAGATGGGTCTTTTGAAAACAGGATAAGATTAAGTTTGTTTTTTAATCCAATATTCCACTTTTTGATTTTAAGTGGTGCCTTTAGACTGTTTGCTTTCAAGGTTAAAAATGATGTGAAGTTTTGTTCCTGTGTAGTTTTGTTAGTCTGTTGCTTGCAGTCTTGATTGTTTAGTTGCTTTATAGGGTCTATGGGCTATGTACTTATGTGTTTTTTGCTGTTGTTGATGTTGTAGCCAGTAACATTTTTTTTTAAACTTCCAAATCTGGAAACCCCTTAAATGTGTCTTATAAGGCCAGTCTTGTGGCACTGAATCCCACAAGCAATTGCTTGTCTAGAAAAGATTTTATTTCACTTTTGTTTTTTTTTTTTTGTTGGGTTATAAAATTTTTTTTTGATTTTTTTTTTTTTTTTTTTTTTTTTTTTTTTTTTTTTTTTTAAGGATGCTAAAAACAAGCCCACAGTATCTACTGGCTTGTAAGACTTCTTCAGAGAAATTGCTGTTAGTCTGATGGGATTCCCTTAATAGGTAGTATGACACTTTTCTCTAGCTACCTTTAATTTTTTTTTTTTTTTTTTTTTTGTATTGACCTTGGATAGTCTGATAACTATGTAACTCAGAGATGATCATCCTGTATAGTATCTTTCAAAGTTATCTGAATTTCTTGTATCTGTGTGTAAACCTCTCTAGTGAGATTGGGAACATTTTCATGAATTGTATCTTCAAATATATTTTCCAAGTTACCTACTTTCTCTTCTCTCTCAGAAAAAACAATGGGTTTTAGGTCTGGTCACTTTAGATAATCCCACCTTTTTTGGAGGTCTTGTTCATTTTTTTAAAAATCTCTTTTTCTTTCTTTTTGTCTGACTAGGTTGATTCAAAGTACCTATCTTCAGGCTTCAAATTCTTTACTCAGCTTAATCTAGTCTGTTGTTAAGACTTTTAACTGTGTTTTGAAATTCTTATAGTTTCTTTTTTTTTTTTTTAAATTTCAGAAGTTCAGTTTTCTTCTTTTTAAATGTGGCTATCTTGGCTTTCAAGTCTTGGAAAATTTTTCTGGCTTCCCTTGGATTGACTTCCAATCTTCTCTTGGATCTTTATGAGTTTCTTTGCCTTCCAGATTCTGAGTTCTATATCTGCCATTTTATATTTCAATCTGGTAAGATTTATTGGTAGGGAGCTAGTGTGATCTTTGAGAGCAACAAAACACTCTAGCTTTTTGTATTGCTAGTATTCTTGAGTTATTTCCTTTTCATCTGAGGAAGCTGACACTGCCTTTTTCTTTTTGAAATTGCTGTCATTTGGATGAAGCTTTTTGAATTTTTATTCTTTTTTCCCTTTATATGTTGATTGTGATGTATGTTGTATGGAATTTATTAGCTTTGTTTCTGGGTGCTTTCAGGGAGCCAAAGCTCTGTTCAGTTTCCTTGATTGTAGATAGGTTCCTGTTATAGGTTTCACAGGCATTTTATGTTGTATCAAATTATTTTTGTTTGGTAGTATAATTCAGACTGCAGTCTGGTAGATGGTGCTTAGAGTAAGGGCCAACACACAGGTTCTTACTCAGCCATCCTTGCGCCTTTTGCATTTCAGTGCATCTGCAACAGTGCTCTGGGGAAGAGACAAAAGAGGACAAGGGAAGACTCCCTCTCCAAGTCCATTTCTGGGCTTTGGTGGTATTCCTTTCATTGCTGGCACTATGCCAGTGTTTCCTTTCCCCCAAAGGGGGCTGTAGCAGGCTGCATTTCCCTCTGTTGTAGGGGTGGTACATACTGAGGGTTAGGTCACCAGGCGACCTCTGACTCCCCAGGAATCTACCAGTCCCTTGTGCTTGCCAAAGTCAGAGTGCGTTTTGGGGAATGTTTGCCTGTGGCCTCGTGATGCAGTGGCTCTAGGGCAGGGGATCCCAGGGCTGGGCATAGGCACTGTGGATGTTCAACCAGTATGACACCCATAGCCCAGTGTTTTCAGCCCACAGACACATGTGGGGCCTGCCCAGCTCACACAATCTGAACCCAGGGGCTCTCCTTCCAGTGTCTGCCCCAGGAAAATTCCCAGTAAGTTAGGCTTGTCCCAGGCCATCTGTGCCCAGATTTCTGAGCCATTCCAGACATTCTGAACTGTGGCCTCCCAGGGAGAAAAGCCACAGCTATCAAACCCCATCCTTTTCAGTCTGGTCTTACAAAAGGAGTGCTGCCCATCTCCCGTGCTGGCACACAGACCTGTGCCACACTTTTCTCTGTGTTCTGACAGTGGGGTTTCTTCCCCTACTTGAGCTCAAGCCATAAATCTTTGCTTGATAACCCAAGCTGGTGCGCTTGAGTACTGGGGAGTTGAGACTTGGCCCACAGTTTTGTCCTCTGTCCTCTTAAAGTCAAGTGCCATCCATAATGGGGGGATGAACTACTCTTAGGCTGCCAGTAAAACATCCAGGTGGGGTAGCATAGGCTGTGCTGTAAGCACCCACCTACAAGAGCAACCAAGTAGGCAGTCTCTAGTGGAGCTGGCAGGCAAAGAAGTGCATGGATCAGAAGTACCTCAGTCCCATAGCGATGGTGGCCCTGCTTTCTCTTAGCTTGGCGGAGAGCAGAAGCTGCACCCACTCAAGTGAAAGATGGAGTCTTTGGGTATGGGCGCCTATTGCATTTCACTGAAGCTAAACAGTGAAGTCTTCTAGGGTGTGCATAGGTTCAAGCTTGCTTCTACTTGTTCTCCAGGTGGCTCCTTCTGCCAGTCCAAAGGACTATGGGTGTCTTGGTAATTCCTGTCACTAGGATCTCAGAGGTCCACAGTGGGAATGTAGTGTCTTAGGGTTTTTTCACTCTAGGTCCAGTCTGGGTCCAGGGACCAGTTCTGGCACCCAACGACTGCCTGCAGGCTTCCCAGCTTCGTCCTTGTTAAACCGCAGTGCCTGTCACCTCTCTATGCATTTTTTTATTTTTCCTCTTTAAAGATCTGTTTAGAATGTAATGGTTTACTGGATATTTTGACTCCTCTCTTTGGAAGAGGCATTTTCCAGCTGTGTCTAGTAGGCTATCTTTCCACATCTTCAATTTTGTCTGAGATTTGCCAAGAGCAAACCAGTATCTTTAAGGCAGCAATACTAGCTGTTTTCATGTAATAAAATGTATAATAATAGGTAATATTTTGCTATATATTATTAAAATGTATTTCAAATCTTCAAAATTGAAAATTGTATGTTCAATTTAATACACTTATTTGATATGAACACCTTTCTAATAGAAATCTTTAGAAAACCATTTATCTTTGAAATAAATTTTGAAAATTTTAGCTAGAGGGTTTTTTGATTGTTTTTTTATTTTCTCTGTTTGCTTTTACATATATATATGTGTGTGTGTGTGTGTGTGTGTGTGTATATATATATATCTCAAGTCTTCTAAATGAGCAGAAAATGAGAAAATCAATAGCTTTATATTAGATTTCTATGTCTGCTTTAACAAATCACCATTCATTTCATGGCTTAAATCAAAACAAATTTATTTATCTTGCATTCCTTAAATCAAAAAAAAAATTATTATCTTGCATTACTATGGCATAGAGGTACAACAGAAGTCTTGCCGGCCTAAAGGCAAATTTGGGGCATTCCTTTCTGGAGGCTTCTGGGGAAAATCTATGTTTCTGCCTTTTCCAGCTTCTAAACGTTTCCAATATTCCTTGGCGTGTGGCCCTTTTACTCCATCTTTAAAACCAGCTGTGTTGCATCTCTCTGACCATAGTTCATAATCACATCTCCCATAGACCAGAGTTGGGAAAGTTTCTTTACTCACAAGAACTTATGTGATTATTTGAGCCCATATAGAAAATCCAGAATTATCTCCTCCTCTACAAAGTCCTTTTTGCCATATGAGGTAACATATTACAGGTTACAGGGACAAGTGTGTAAACATTGTGGGTGGAGCTGGGGGGATCATATCATAACATTTCATAACATTTCATTGTATGTATAGGTATTTTAGGTTTACTAAATAAGACAAAATTTTATCTTCATACTTAATGTATTTATGTAATTTAATTTTTAAGTTATGTGTATCCTCCAATATTATTTTTGGAATAAAAGGGGGGATTTTAAACATAAGTAAATTGTCTATGTAACTAAATCATCAACATTTTCTCTAACATATAAATTTATTTTTTCACCAGATACCTACATAGCAGGAATATTTCTTATCTCATTATTGTTTTTTATTTTAAAATATATTTACATTTGTAGTATATAATATATTTAATTATATTACACATACATATACATTAATTTTAATGTACATTTTGAGCATAATTGTTTTAAGTGCTATGGCGTTGTCATCCCTTCTCAACACAACAGATTTAAGTCTGACTTAATGGATGATTTCAAAGTTTTAATGGCAATTGCTTTTTCTTAAACTAGGTACTACAAAATACACTTAGAAATTCACGTTGAAGTTAATTTATTTTCCATTTAATTTACAACTGCATGAGTCATAAATTATGTACCACTGAGACTTAATTTCTTGTAATGCTCACAACACAGGAGTCTAATTACAAATGAAGAGTTAAAGTTATAAGTATTTAAATTATTAAGGGTTTGCCACTGTTAGAAATCTGGAGTTGGAAATTTTATTTTATTTGTTTTATTGTTGTTTGATCTGTTATTTCTAACCTTTGGTTATTTTTTATTTGACTTTCACATCCAGGATTGCATATTTTAAAAAATTGTACAAGTTTTGGGGTGGTTGACAATATGAATATAGAATATATATACACATATGTGTATATATACACACACATTTATATACACATTGTTTCTACAACTTGACTGTTGTGAATAATGCTGCAATGACTACAGTCAATAATTCTGTATTATATACTGAAAACTTTGAGAGGTTTCAGTGCTGTAACCACACATACACACACAAAACCCAACAACTATATAAGGTTATGAATATGATAATTAGCTTGAGAGTGTTGTACACCTTAAATACATGCAATTTTTATTTAAAAGATAATAAAACATAAGGGAGCTTGGCCTTGTGCAATTAAAAACAATAACAATGACAATAAAACCATAACAACAACAGCTTTGTGAGAAACTACAAGAGCAATCTGAATTCTGTTATTATCATTCTAATGTATATAATTAACCTGGAGTCTGGGAAGTAGGTTTGAGCTTTCGGCAGATGCCTTCTGCAGGTGGCAATGAGTTTTTGGTTTAAAATATTTAATATCTTTCCTTGTCTCACCTACGTTCTTTCATTAGCAAAAGGATTGGCATTCAATATGTCAAAGTGCATACGTAATATTACAGTCACAGAAGTCCCTGCCAGTGTTGAGAACTGATGAAAATATGTGACACTCAATGCGTTTGCCTTTAGATTTTATTTCTTCAATATTTAGTAGTCAAAATATCCAGAGCACATGGATGACTATGAGACTGAATGTATTTTTCAAATGTGGTTTCTTCCAAGAAAAATTAAACTGTCCGATAATTATCTTTGATGTAATAGTAAGCAAGACAGTGTTGTTCAGTAGCATCTTCATGTTCTGCTCAGCGGCTCATCTCTTTCCTCTTGAGAATCACTTTAAGTGAAACAGAATAGGTCCTGCCCTTCTATGCTTCTCCATTAGCCTCTTTCTGAAGGAAGAGCTAATGCCACCACTAAAATAGGCACCAAGACCAAAGTAACAAAATGCCTTCATATAATAACATACAAATTGTCAATAGTATATGCTGTCTAAAGTGAATTTGTAAAAGCAGATATACTAAAAATAAAGCTGTTAGCTATATTTAAGAAAAATAACTTAATTATTAGTAATGTTATATAAGAATCTAATGTCATTAAAATACAAAGTAGATATTCATTGTGAAAAATACTACATAAAACTAAGAAATAATTAGATGTAATAATAACACCATGAATAATAATGTTGAGTAAAGCAGAATAAAGTTGAGTAAGGCAGAGTAAGAAAAAAAATATATTTTCTGTGAATAAATTATTAAATTAAATTATTAAGGGATTCACAGAAAATATATTTTTATAAGTATTAAACAAAGAGCAAGGAAAAGGAAAGATTCTAATATCAGAATACTGAAAGTCTTAAGCAGTTATTAATAGTTTTTCAATGGTGAACAAATAATTTTAAATTGAATGAGTCAAAATAGAGGAATGTCATTTACGAATGAAGTTCGAAATGAGAGAGAAGGAAAACGATGTCCTGAACATGTTATAAATTTAAGACCTCAGTTTTAATAAAAATATTTTAAATTATTTCAGGGAGAAATAAATGATCATCTAAAAATATTGTCAGAGTAGATTCAGAAAGAGTGGTAAAGAAAAAGATGGTGAAATAAATTCAGCCTTAAAAGAAAATGATTTGCAATTAAAATTCTATATTTTACCATCTTAATTTTTTGTATTTTAAATATTTTCAGACATGTGCAATGACTTATGTACTATGAAAAACTCTACATTGAAACATTTTAAGTAAGTTATAAAATAGGAAGATAAATAATACAGGAAGATTCCATAAGAGATGTGGGAAATTATAGAAAATCCAGATTTTAACTTTAAAAAATGAAATAATACAATAAGATAATCTATAGGCCAAAAGAAAATGTGGCATTATGGATACAGAACAAAATTAATATATTTTCAAGTAGAGATCCACATTTTATGAGGTCTGAAGCATATGTAACATTTATATCTCCTTTTAAGGAAGAAAACATTTAAACGCAAATTAGAAAAGCACTTATTTTAAGAGAAGAGAAATTAAATCATAAATTTGAAAAAGTTGAAAAATACCATAATTCAGTTTGCATTTTGACTTCACCTGAGATACTACCAACATGTTTGAATTTTAGTATTACCAGTAATTTATTTATAATTATAAATATTCTAAAATGTTTATATACATAAATATTTATATGTATATCTGTGCATGTGTGTGTGTGTTTGTGTCAACAAATGCATTTTAAGGTTTCCTTATAGTATATCTGCCTATATATTCGTGTCACCACATTATCCCCACATTATATGCATTTGCTTATTAATGGATATGTGTAGGAATTTTTATCACTGAACACTTTAATCTTCAGGCAATTTTTTTGTGTGTCAGCAGCGACTTATATGGCACTTAATTTGTAATTGGAAGTCCTCCTTAAAACAAGTTGTGTCAGATATGATAAGTTGTGATATGATACATTGAGATGCAAAAACCTGAGATTTCACACACGGACATACTACTGTGCATAGCACCTGAGCTCTCCAAAAAATTAAACATTCTGCTTTCCTTGATTTTTGTCATAAAGTATAAATAGGTGTATTTAGATTGTTTGCACTGCATTACCAAGTATATTTCTGACAAAGGGAACTTCAATTTTGAAAAGATATAAAAGAGAACCATATGCTTTTCCAGCAATTTTATACATCCAATGATAAGGGAAAAATTCTATACACTGTTTTCTTTTTTTTTTTTTTTGAGACGGAGTCTCGCTCTGTCGCCCGGGCTGGAGTGCAGTGGCCGGATCTCAGCTCACTGCAAGCTCCGCCTCCCGGGTTTACGCCATTCTCCTGCCTCAGCCTCCCGAGGAGCTGGGACTACAGGCGCCCGCCATCACGCCCGGCTAGTTTTTTGTATTTTTTCAGTAGAGACGGGATTTTGCCATGTTAGCCAGGATGGTCTCGATCTCCTGACCTCGTGATCCGCCCGTCTCGGCCTCCCAAAGTGCTGGGATTACAGGCTTGAGCCACCGCGCCCGGCCACACTGTTTTCTTACTCTGTGCATTTCAGATTACTCAGAGCTGATGACATAGGTCACAGTAATAACAACACATCCCACTCATGCCTATCACGATGCCAAATGAGAATGTACAGTGGGAAGACAGTACCATAAGAGGATGACCAGCAATAACTGAATGATACTTATATATAATTGTGGTCAACATAAATCTTTCTATTAAACTCAAACTAAATATAATAGCCACAGAATTGGGTAATATTCAATGGAAAATGCATATATGGATATATGCCATGAGGTATGCTATATTAGCAGCAATGGACAAGATGAAAATACAAATGCATTACACATAGATATAATACATATTTAAAAAGAGCACATATTAACGAAAGTGTAGCTGTTAACACGTTACAATAATTATGCATGTGGGAAAAATAAATAGAAACGGAAAAAGCAAGTTAAAATGAATCAATATAAAATAAACTAGAAAAGGATAGTGACAAAAAGTTCAGTGACATGAAGCCTATTTTTTTAATCACATTTAAGAACCGAAAAAGTAAATGTCCATTAAAAAATAAATACATATATAAGCAGCTAAAGATTCTATCAAAATATAAAAAGTGATGTCAGTATTCCCTTTTTCCTTTCTTTTGGGATTAGATAAAAGATTTTTTAGCTTCTGCCTTCAAAAATCATTATCACATCTTGAACATATTCAGCCAAACCTGTAAAAATCCAATAATTATAATTCAAATTTATTTCAAATTATCCTCAATAGTTTATCATGCATCCATCAGCATTTAAGAAAATCTTCTCCTCCAACAGAAAAATTTTCCCTTGAATTTAATCGATATTTTTGTGGTAACAAATAGTAATATTTAGTACATTACATGGAATATATTTTAAAAAGAAACTATAAAATATTACTTTGTAGTTTTTGCTTCCTAAAAATTTTCAGCAAATGAATGATCCTCTGTAATAATATTTTATAGATGCCATATTGTGAGTGTATATTTTATACTAATTTTGAAAATAAGAATAAAATGTTATATATCTGATAGTTTTGAATTCTGATTTGATATAATTTATGTACTAAGCAGGCATGAATGTTTTGAAATGCAATCTGCAATATATAGGCAACATTTATGTGACATTTTGATCTGAAGTAACCTTTTTAATTAATTTTCTCTCGATTTTAATATGTTCAAAAATTAGAAAAACGTGTGAAATGTAAATCAAAGTATTTTCACCCACACTTTGTTAAACACATTAAAAATTTTACTATAATTAGATAGGGTAAAACTAATCTACAATTTATAGTCTAAATGACAGATTTGTACATAAATTTGCTATAACTTGGAGTTGAAAACTTTAGAAATATTATTTGAGAGTCTTATAAAATTTTACCAAATTTTGAAAAAAAAGTTTCTAAGGGCTGCAGTGAAATTATGCCCAACACCCATTAAAAATGTACACAAATATATCTCATCATATCAAATTTGAAAGTGCAAGCATAAATGTATATCAGTTTAAGAGATATATTTGGCATGTTTCTTTACACCTCTTTATATGTTCCACAAAATCAATGTACTACTGAAAAATAATAAATTCCATTTGTGAATTTTAACAATAATTTTAATGGTAAAATGCATATATGCTAAAATGCATATATGCTAAAACTCAATATGACTTTTTGGAATTACTAGCCATATATCAAAAGTCACTTAAAATATGATTATAAGTTACATTAAATAAATTAGAAGTGTTACCTATAAGGTATAACTTTTTATAATCTGTTTTAGTCGAGGTTCTTCAGAGAGACAGAACCAGTAGGATGCATAGGGAAACATGAAACAAATTCATTAGGGGAATTACCTCACTTGATTATGGTCACTGAGAAGTTTCATGATAGGCCATCTGCAAATTGGAAAATCAGTAGCTCAGTCCAAGTCCAAATGCCTGAAAGCCTGGACGACCCATAGTGTGAATCCCAAAGTCCAAAAGCTGGAGAACCTGGAGCTGTAACATCCATGAGCAGCAGAAAAAGAGCGTTTGAGCTCCAGAAGAATGAGCAAACTCACCCTTCGGCAGAAGAGGGACAGGCTCAGTGCCTATTCAAGCACTGAGAATAAATCATGCTTTCTCAGATGATTTGACACCCCGAAAGCAATCATAATAAATCTACCTGGACACTCACGTGTATGTCCTTAAATACTACCTAATCTCCAAATGAAGACAATAACAAGGTCATGGTTTCACCTAGCATAATACAACTGTCCTGTGTCCACTGGAAACACACTAATCTGTTTCCCAGTAGAGGAGGTAAGATCCTTGAGTGATGTTTACTCCTTTCCTGATAGTCTGTAGCTTAAATACCATGAGGAAAAATTAACAATAAAAATGGCCCTTGACTTGTCATGGTTCAAGTTACAATTTTTTTTAATTTAGGTTGTGAGAAAGTTGTATACATCCAATAGAAACCGAACCTTGAATTTTGCATGTTGATCTTTTCCCAGGCTATCAACATAGTACAATACTCTCTCAGAATGCTGGGCAGCTGCTGTGAACCACAGCTCCCAGTAAGTCCTGTTACCATGAGAGTAAACAACCAATACTCTACAGTGTATTATAAAGGCATTTTGACTTACGGTATTTTCAGCTTACAATGGGGTTATCAGAACATAACTGCCTTGTAAGTTGAGTATCTATACTTAAGTAGTAATATAAACCCAATGTATCTGAAAACATCAGTACAAGACAAAAGAAGGGAAGATATTTGCTTAATATATGCATATATTTACATAAATGCATTTGTGACAGAATAGGAAAGAACAGACGGTGCTCAAAGCCTTCTTTTCTGCAACTGGTCACATTATATTACCTGGTATTTAAAAATGCATACATTGTTTTACTTCCCACTCTGTATTCTCTTGGATGGCAGCAATCGTCACCTCAACTAATCATGGTTCTTTACTAGGTAGAGTGACTGAAAACTTCATTCCTGAGCACCAGCCATTTGCAGTCCTGGCTGGATGACGATATTATAATCTTCATTATAGGGCATGGTAATATTAAGAGACACCCTAAGGGATCTCTTGTATTCCAGATATAATCTTTCTTGCCTTCATTATGAAGTAGCAATCCAAGATCCACTTGATATTCTAGATCAATCAATACAGCAAACACCATTACTTCCCCCTCAGCCTGCTGACTCAGAGGCATGTGAGGCCCCAAGTGGCCAGGTGGCAGTCACAACCTAGGGTTTAATGGAGTCATTGTTGTGTCTCCTAGTGCAAGCACTTCTCCCTCTGAAACTAAGACCTCTAGGTCAGCTCAGAACATGAAGTTGTAGGAAAAGGAAACTAACATTTTGCTAGGAGGTCACTAGGGATAATGCTGAATTGTATCACTCTCATTTCCAAACCTTAATTCCTGGAAAATTAAATTATGGCAACGAAAAAAAAAAAAAAAACAGTACTATATATTGAATGCTGTCTCAGAGCATCTATAGCATTCTGGTAAATCTTGCAGCAGCCTGCAAAGATTTGTCACCTATCTGACACTGTAACTGAGCCTACCAAAGGCCATTCCCACTTTCTATCAAGCCAACTGCTTCAGGATGGTAGGAGAATCTAGTAAGACCAGTGAATTTCATGAGCATGGGTGCATTGCTGACTTGTTTGGCTGTGAAGTAAGTTTCTTGATCAGAAGCAGTGTCCTGTTGGATACGATGATAGTGGATAAGATGTCCTATAAGTCTATGGATGGTAGTTTTGGCAGAAGCATTGTGTGCAAGGAAAGCAAATCCATGTCCGGAGTAAATGTCTATCCCAGCAAGAACAAAACCTGGCCCATTCCACAATAGAAATGTTCAATGTTATCAGCCTGCCACCAGGTAGCTAGCTGATTACCCCCAATGAATGGTGATATATCAAGGACTTAATGTTGATTTCTACAGTTGGCAGATTGGGCACTCAGTGCAAGTCAGTCTTGGTAAGTGAAAATTCATGTGGCTGAACCCTTGAATAACCCCATCCCCGCCAACCATGTCCACATTTTCTGTGAGCTCATTGAGTGATACAGGTGGCTTGAAAAGAGGCTGATTGGTATTTACAGAATAAGTCATTCTACTTACCTCGTTGTTAAAGTCCTCCTCTACTGAGATCATTTTTTTTTTTTGGTGAACATTCACAGGGGACACAAATATTTTTATGTCTTTGCCCACTGAGGGAAATCTATCCACGTACCTCTTCCCTCAATATTTTCCTCATCAGTTTTCCAATCATGTTATTTCCAAATCCCTCTCCATCCATCCAAACCATAGCCCATAAATTGGTATATAATTGAATGCCTGGTTATTTTTTATTCCAAGCAAAGTGACATCCAGGTTGACTGGATTCAGTGCCAGCCACTGAGAAGATGCTTCTTCACCAATGTCTTTCAAAGATGTCCCAGAAAAGGGTTGTAGTGCCACTGTTGTTCACTTTCAGGTGGTGCCTGCATATTGTGCAGTACAGGTGTAAACTAACCCTGAGTCTTCTAGTCCTGTCTCCATTTATCATAGGGTATTCCTTGAGAGTTTAAAGCTACAGGCTGGAAGAGAGAAGGGAATGTAGCAGGAAGAGGAATCATGGCATTTGGCCCACTTCCTCAAGTAACTTATTTCAGGACATGCTCACATATATGCTGATCTATTTGCTGATGGAGTACTGCTGTGTATGCCAATTTGTGGCTTGGTGGTTCAGATAATTATAGTCGGTGCCAGTCCACGATAGGCAGCTCAGATGTCACGGTAATGTGGTGCCCCATGGTCAGGTGTTTGGTTTCTACTAAGGCCCGATAGCAGGTCAAGAACTATTTCTCAAGAGGAAAGTAGTTATTTGCAGCTAGTGTCAGAGCCTTGATCCCAAAACCTAAAGGACTGTGCTATGATTCACCTACAGGGGCCTCCTAAAGATTCCAACAACATCTTTATCGGCCTTTGAAACTTCAAGTACATTTGGAGCTGTTATATCATATGGCCCAAGTGGCAGAGCAGCTTGTACAGCAGTCGGGACCTGTTGGAGAGCCTTCCACTATATTGGACCCCACCTAAAATTATCAACTTTCTGGGTCACTTGGTAAATTGGTCAAAGTCATACACCCAAATGAGGAACATGTTGCCTCCAAAATCCAAGTAGACCCACTAGGCATTGTGCTTCTTTCTTGGTCATAGGGGGGTCTAGATATAACAATTCATCCTTTACCTTGGAAGAGTTATCTCAATATGCCCTACACCAGCGGACCCCTAGAAATTTCACTGAGGTAGAAGGACTCTGAATTTTAGAAGAATTATTTTCCACCCTCTGACACATAAATGTCTTGCCAATAAGTTCTGAGTCATTTCTAACTATTACTCACTAAGTATAGTCAACATAATATCTTCAATGTAAGAGACCAAACCAATGTGAAACATTGTGGAAAGGAAAAGTGATCAATACCCGCATGAACTAACTTATAACACAATGCTGGAGAGGTGATATGCCCCTGAGGTAGAATTTTGAAAGTGTATTGCTGGCCTTTGTAGCTGAAAGCAAACTACTTCTGGTGGGCCTTATTGACAGGTGTGGAGAAAAATGTATTTGCCGATTAATAGCTCCGTACCAGGTACCAGGAAATGTGTTTATTTGCTCAAGCAATGAAACCACACCTGGTACAACATTTGTGATTAGAGTTGCCATGGTTAAAATTACAATCACTCACTGTCGTTCTCCAATATCCATCTATTTTCTGTTCAGGCCAAATAGGAGAACTAAATAGGTATATGGTAGAAATCATCACCTTGCATCTTTCACATCTATGATGGTGGCATTCGTTTCTGAAATTCCTCCAAAAATATGGTATTGCTTTTAATTCACCAATTTATTATTGTCCTAGGGAGAGACATCTCTACTCGCTTCCATTTGACATTTTCCACTATAAAGGACCTCCGTGACTTATATCAGTGTCCCCTTGAGTTTTCAGATACTTGGCCTTGGAATGAAACTTACACTATCAGCTTTCCCGGTCCTGAGGCCTTTGTAAAGGACCAGGTGAGGGAAACCATGTAAGGATTATGCCAGCTGCTAAGTATGTCTATTTCAATTATGAATCTGGAACTGAGAAAATAATTACAGAATGGGTTCAAGGACCCACTGCACCCACTATGAGTTGGACTTGAGGTAAAACTTTATTGATCACCTGACCTCCATCAGCCCCCTACTCTGACTGGAGGGCCACAGTGATGTTTTAAGTCTCCTGGAATCATTGTCAACTTAAAGCCAGTGGGAATTATTCCCTAAAAGCAGGCTTAATCTTCTCCAACGCACAGGTCTCTGATAAAAGAGACCTGTGCATATCATCAGGAAAATTTTAAAAATAGTATTAAAACAAAATTACTGAATGAGATTCCTATCTATAAAACATTACAGTCAATGGAATGAAGAAAGAAATAGAATGAAGTTACCAAATACAATTATTCAATCTTTGCTATTTTTATTTCTTGATGAGTTTAAAGAAGAAAAGAAAACTGTCATGGAATTAAGAAAAGTTTAAAGATTTGTTAAATATTTGTTTTATGAGAGATGAAAGACCAGAGTCCCTTTGGGGAAAGTTGGGAGCAAGGTAAACGTTGTAAATTTTCAGTAGGATACTAGTGTCCTAAGATACTACTCTTGTTTTAAATCTGCATGTCTTAAAATCTGATAGTCATCTGTATTCAATAATCCTTGGATTTTACCCTATAGATAGACTCACAGTATGTGAGTCTGTGTGTGTTTGTGTGTGTACGTCTGTGTTAAGTGTGTTAGCAGCAAATATCTAGACACGAATTATTCGTACAAGCATAAATATATCTTAGAAAATTTATGCAATAAAGTACTACTTATCCATTAAACATTAAACACAATGGCTATATAAGTACTGACATGAAAATAAATTTATGGTATATCATTAGGTGTAAAGACCAATTTGTTGTCTTGCATTACCTACTCTTTTTTGAAGTAAACACATTTGTTGATAATTCTGTTATCGTAAGAATGGTCGATACTCTGAGAGGATAAACATGGTATAACGAATGGCTAAGTATTCCAAAGGACACAAGGGAACTGATGAAGTGGCACTCCATAATAAACATGCATCATGCTATACACACATATGTACATATACATACACATTCATATATGTATACATATACTTGTACAGATATATATATTGTGATCTTTAGAATATATATACACACAAACACACATATATATACACACACACATACATGTATACACACACACAGATATACACACACACACACACACACACATATATATATATAGTCTAGTTTGGAGGAGAATACACCTCCATTCTCCACCTTCTAGAAGCGCAATTTACAAAAGTCTCCATGAGTAGCTCTCTGAAATCTATTACACTGTTTGCACCTATACCTCCCCAAGATTGCTACTGGCTAATTACAAAATGTGGAGGGAGTGTACTAAGGCAAGTCAACTCTTGGGACACACCAAACTCCTCTGGTCACTTACAAAAAAGAACAGTGACACTCAAACCAATCATTTATTAGCAACCTGGCAATCTAGGATGTGTCCATCCAATTTTGTGTCCTTCTTTCTTTTATTTATGGATATACTTGCATCAAAGTCTGATTGTTCTTTCATCATTCCAGAACTCCTTTTCATTTTTTGTCTTGTGGTAGCATGCCTCCTCATAAAATCTTTGCACTGCTGTATGAGTCAGGGTTTTCCAGAGACACAGGACCAATAGGCTAGATAGATATAGATATACAAAAGGGGATATATTAAAACAGTTGGTTTACATGGTTATGGAGGATGAGAAATCCCATGACTCTCTGCATTAAAGACCTGGGGATGCTCATAGTGTGAATCAGTCCAAGTACAAAGGCCTCAGGACCGGGAAAGCTGATAGTGTAAGTTTCATTCCAAGGCCAAGTATCCGAAAACTCAAGGGGACACTGATATAAGTCATGGAGTTCTAAGACCAGGCAGCCTGAAATTCTGATGTCTATACACATGTAGTATATGTCAGAGGAGGACAGTATCATAGAGAGAGAGAAAGAGAGATAATTTTGTTTTCTCCTCTTTCGTTCTATCTGTACCCTCAGCCAATTGGATGGTGACTACCCACATTGACACTTGATCTTCCCCATGCACTTGATCTCCCCCTCTGACTCTTGTGCTTGTCTCCTCTAGAAATACCCTCACAGGCAAACCCAGAAATAATGCTTTACCGGTTCTCTAGATATTCCGTTATCCAGTCTAGTTGACACCTAAAGTTAACTATCACAACTGTTAATTATTTCTTGATGTTTCTCAGAGGCTCTAAAAAACACACACACAAAAGGCATGTCATGGAGGTATAAAGAAAACCTTTTAATCAATTTTAAATACAAAACTCGAATAAGAGAAAACTAATAATGTTTCACTTTTTAATGAATATATTTTACTTACATGAGGTAAAAATATTTATAACAGACAAATAGACATATATGACATATATGTGTATATATGTATTTACATACCTAAAACAAAAATGTATGCATATGTGTATGATTTGATTATACATAAAGTTAATTTAAAATAGCAGAAGACATAAATAACAAAAAAATCCCTTATTTATTTTAAGGAAGAGATATATATTATACAATCAAAACCACAGAATAGCACATTTAAAAATGTTTTTGAAAAAGTAAAATTTTGCTATGTTAATTATATGTCAAGGTAGTCTTTTAAAGTAGTTTTCTTTTCAATAATTTGGACATATTATCAGGAAAAATTTAAAAATAGTATTAAAACAAAATTACTGAATAAGATTCCTATCTATAAAACATTACAGTCTATGGAGTGAAGAAAGAAATAGAAATGAAGTTACCAAATACAGTTATTCAATCTTTGTTATTTTTATTTCTTAATGAGTTTAAAGAAGAAAAGAAAACTGTCATGGAATTGAGAAAAGTTTAAAAATTTGTTTAATATTTGTTTTATGAGAGGTATTTGGTACTTACAATTCCACTAATGCTTAATGTAGTAGGAAGAAACATTAATGGGCTGAGAACATTGTGTTTTTATTGCACATTTAAATTTCACAAACAAAAAAATCTAATTCTTGCTATGAAATACGGGTAAATTTGTGTATTGACTTTTTTCCCTAAACCTACGTCAGTCATTACAACCTACCTTTGTCTAACATTATAATTTTATTTCATTAATGAAATATATGCATATACAGCATATATTAATATACACTATATAAAAATATATACTATATACTATATAATATATAATATATAAAAATATATACTATATAATATATAAAAATATATACTATATATAAATATATAATATATATTAATGTATTTTATATATATACTCTATATATACTATAAATATATATATATACTATATGTCATTTACATTCCTCTCTGTAATCTGCTTTTCTCTTTCATTAAACAGTAGCCCTATATTCATTTATTTCTTTCTGCTCTTAGAAGGGTGCTATATCATATTAACGGCTAGGGATTTGGACAACAGAAACAGATAGCTTTAGATTTGAATCTTGTCTCTATAATGTTGGACAGGTTACCTAAATTTCTTGAATTTCGCTTTCTTGATTTGTAAAGTGGGAACAATAATATACTGCTTTGTGGGTTTATATGAAAATTAGGTGTACAAATTTTAGAATAACTCCTGGCACATGAGAACTCAATTGCTGGCCATTCATCCCATCTCCAAACCTAGAATTCCATTCTCTACTACACTGTAAGCAATATGAGAACAGAAATTTTTGTATTAAAGTACTGGCAACAATGACTGGCACATAACAGGTGCCCAATAAATGCATAGTAAATAGAAGATTGAATAAGTTTGTGCATGTAGTTACCCTCTTTTAGACTTATTTCATATTTATATTTGATAATTTATTTTATTTTCATTTACCTTTGTATTTCCTTCAAGATTGACTTCAATTTTCCTAGCAAGGCTTCAGTTGTATTTTTCTTTCTTATGGAGGCTTCACAATGGCTGTAAGTTAATAAAATTGCATTTATATATTTGTTCCCTGGATTTTCTTTGCTTGGTAGCTCTACTTTCATGTTTTTTTAATAAAACCATCTTGCCATTAGTTTCTTGGAGAATCTATAGAATTGTTTCTTGACAATTTTCCTGTTTCTTGGGGTAGTTTTCTGATATCCCTAAATATTCTTTTCTCATGCCACCTTATTCCTTTAAAGTACCTTTACATCACATAGCATAGCATGGCATAAAAAAAGTTTATGAAGACTACTTTCAAGTTATTACTTCCTTTGAGAACAGATAGCTATTTACTGATGGCATGCTGAGAATAAATGGAGGTGATATACTGAGCTCAAGCAGCTAAATTCCTCTTATAAAATCAGTCATTTTCTCTTTCTGGAAGCATATATCCTCTATGTTTTTGCAGATCAAGGTAGCTAATAATAAATTCCCATGTATTCAAGCCTTTTTGGAACGTGATCTTGTCATTCCGGTTTTTCTTCTGTTCTTTTCCACTTCTTATTTATAAGAGACTTCTCAGGCAGGAGGCTGCTTTTGTTGTTGTTGCTGTTCTTTTTTCCCTTTCCTTGAAAATAATTGAGCACAGTTTAAAAAAACAAAATGCATAATTCCTAATTGTACATCTTAGTGAATGTTATACAGTATATGTCTACACCTGGGTGAAAACCACCCAGATTAAAACAGAATATTTTCTTTAACCTAGGGACTTTGTTACCCTTGCCATTCAATTCTCCCACCTGCCTTCATAATCATTCCTCTAAATTCTGTTAAGATAGATTACTATTGCTTATTTTAGAACTTCTTATAAATATTATCACATAATATAAACATTAACTTCCTTGTGGGCAGTTTATTTGGCTCAAGTTATCTTCATTAACTTAAATGTATGCAGTTGCATGTATCACTTTAATTTTTGTTTAATATTGAATGAATTTGAATGAATATACAATTAGTTTATCTGTTCTCCTGATGATGAACATTTTGACTGTTTCCAATTTGGGGTTTTTATAAGTGAAACTTCTGTAAATAATCTGGAGCATCCTGAAAATGTAGATATGTATATTTTGATGTAAATATATTCTCATTTCTTGTGGATATTCACCTGCGGGGGGGAAGTGCTTGGTTACAGTAGGTATGTGCTCAAATTAATTGGAACCTGCTTAAAAAAATTGTATTCTTTGCAGCTAACATTTCACTTATTTAGTTGGTTTTATTATTCTTTCAATTCTGGTCATTCTAATGGGATATAGCAGTAATTCAATATTAAATGTGTATTTCAGTAATACTGTTTACTAAAGATGTTGATTTCTTTTGGAGAAATGCTTATTGAAGGCTTTTGTCCATTATTTAAATTGGATTATATAACATTTTATTATCAATTTGTAGAATTTCCTTAAATATTCTCAATATAAGCATTTGCCTGGTAAATATATTGCCTCTATTTTCTTCCACTCTTCGATTAGCCTTTTAGTTTGCTTAATAACACCTTTCATAAATAGTAGTTTTTAAAAATAATTTATAAGTCTAACCTTCCTATTATGAGTTTTGAAACCTGACCAAGAAATCTCCCACACCTGAGTTACAAATATATTCTTCTTTACTATACTCTAGAAGCTTTACAATGTTAAACTTCATAATTAGATTGATGAATAATTTCAAATCAAATTTTTTACATGGTATGAAGTAGGGAATAAGGTTAACTGTTACCAAATAGATATTGTGTTGATCCATCATGATTTATTAACAATATTTTCCTGTCCCATTAAATATCATTGATATTGTCAAATATGGAATGTCATATATGTGTGTGTTTTGAGACAAAGTCTCACTCTGTTTCCCAGACTGGAGTGTAGTGACTCGATCAAGGCTTGCTGCAGCCTCAATCAGCTAGGCTCAAGTGATCCTCCTACTTCTCAGCCTCCTGAGTGGCTGATTCTACAGGCATGTGCCGTCATGTCTGGCTAATTTTTGTATGTTTTGTAGAGACAGAAATTAACTAGTGAAACTGATCTGCTAAAATATGGCCGGTTCCGTAAAATTCTAGAAGTAGTATTTCACCATGTTGTGCTGGTTGGTCTTTGAACTCCTTGACTCAAACGATCTGTCCACCTTGGCCTCTCAAAGTGCTGGGATTATAGGCATGAGCCACTGTGCTTGGCCAGGTCTATTTTTAAAATAGTATATTTATATTTATTTATCTTTTTGACTATCCACATTTGAATACCGTAATCTCTAAATTGCAGTATTTTTAATAGTCTTGGAATCTAATATTGTATTTCCTGTGACATTATTTCTCTTCCTCATTTTCAATAAGATCTTAGCCTCTTATGTCCTTTGTATGCCAAATGAGTAACAGAGTCAGTTTGCCAAATTCTATAAAATGACCTGAGTTTTACATCAAGTCAAATCTCCATTTGAGACTTAATTGACTTCATAGATTATTTTAAGGGAAATTTACATCTTGACAATATTAAGTACTCCAAATTATAATTATATTATTTCTTCAAATTATTAAACTTTTTTCATTTCTGTGCAGTATTTTTTATTTGTTTGAAGTAAACAAATTTTGCATCATTTTATTCAAATTATTTTTAGGCATCTGTTTTTAATGTGTGTGTGTTTTTTCCCAAATGTTTGTTGCTGTATATAAATCAAAGTGAACATTTTCTGATAACTTTCTATACACCAGTCTCATTAAATTTCTTCCTTTTTATTTTATTTTATTTTTATTTATATTCATATTTTTATTTTTTATTATACTTTAAGTTCTAGGGTACATGTGCACAACGTGCGGGTTTGTTACATATGTATACTTGTGCCATGCTGCTGTGCTGCACCCATCAACTCATCAGCACCCTTCAACTCATCATTTACATCAGGTATAACTCCCAATGCAATCCCTCCCCCCTCCCCCCTCCCCATAATAGGCCCTGGTGTGTGATGTTCCCCTTCCCGAGTCCAAGTGATCTCATTGCTCAATTCCCACATATGAGTGAGAACATACGGTGTTTGGTTTTCTGTCCTTGCGATAGTTTGCTAAGAATGATGGTTTCCAGCTGCATCCATGTCCCTACAAAGGACACAGACTCATCCTTTTTGATGGCTGCATAGTATTCCATGGTGTATATGTGCCACATTTTCTTAATCCAGTCTGTCACTGATGGACATTTGAGTTGATTCCAAGTCTTTGCTATTGTGAATAGTGCCACAATAAACATACGTGTGTGTGTGTCTTTATAGCAGCATGATTTATAATCCTTTGGGTATATACCCAGTAATGGGATGGCTGGGTCATATGGTACTTCTAGTTCTAGATCCTTGAGGAATCGCCATACTGTCTTCCACAATGGTTGAACTAGTTTACAGTCCCACCAACAGTGTAAAAGTGTTCCTATTTCTCCACATCCTCTCCAGCACCTGTTGTTTCCTGACTTTTTAATGATTGCCATTCTAACTGGTGTGAGATGGTATCTCATTGTGGTTTTGATTTGCATTTCTCTGATGGCCAGTGATGATGAGCATTTTTTCATGTCTGTTGGCTGTATGCATGTCTTCTTTTAAGAAATGTCTGTTCATATCCTTTGCCCACTTTTTGATGGGGTTGTTTGTTTTTTTCTTGTAAATTTGTTTGAGTTCTTTGTAGTTTCTGGATATTAGCCCTTTGTCAGATGAGTAGATTGCAAAAATTTTCTCCCATTCTGTAGGTTCCCTGTTCACTCTGATGGTAGATTGTTTTGCTGTGCAGAAGCTCTTTAGTTTAATTAGATCCCATTTGTCAATTTTAGCTTTTGTTGCCGTTGCTTTTGGTGTTTTAGACATGAAGTCCTTGCCCATGTCTATGTCCTGAATGGTATTACCTAGGTTTTCTTCTAGGGTTTTTATGGTATTAGGTCTAACATTTAAGTCTCTAATCCATCTTGAATTAATTTTCATATAAGGAGTAAGGAAAGGATCCAGTTTCAGCTTTCTACTTATGGCTGGCCAATTTTCCCAGCACCATTTATTAAATAGGGAATCCTTTCCCCACTTCTTGTTTTTATCAGGTTTGACAAAGATCAGGTGGCTGTAGATGTGTGGTATTATTTCTGAGGACTCTGTTCTGTTTCATTGGTCTATATCTCTGTTTTGGTACCAGTACCATGCTGTTTTCATTACTGCAGCCTTGTAGTATAGTTTGAAGTCAGGTAGTGTAATGCCTCCAGCTTTGTTCTTTTGACTTAGGATTGTCTTGGCAATGTGGGCTCTTTTTTGGTTCCATATGAACTTTAAAGCAGTTTTTTTCCAATTCTGTGAAGAAAGTCATTGGTAGCTTGATGGGGATGGCATTGAATCTATAAATTACCTTGGGCAGTATGGCCATTTTCATGATATTGATTCTTCCTATCCATGAGCATCAGATACATAATGCATAAATTATTAGAGCTAGAGAGAGAGAGAGAGATCCCAATACAATAACAGCTGGAGACTTCAGTAACCCATTGTCAGTATTGGACAGATATTTCAGAAAAAAATTCAACAAAGAAATATTAGACTTATATGTTTGGTCTATAGACCAAACAAACCTAATATATACAGAACATTTCATCCAATGGCTACAGAATACACATTTTACTTTTCAGCATATAGATTATTCTCAAGGTTAGATAGACAATATGTTAGGTCAAAAAACAAGTCTTAACTTTTTAAAAATATGAGCTAATACTAAGCATTTTCTTTGACAACAATGGAATAAAACCAGAAATAAATAACAAGAGGAATTTTGGAAATCATACAAATACATGGAAAATGAACAATATGTTCCTGAATGACTAGCGGATCATTGGAGAAATTAAGAAAAAAAATGAAAAAACGTATTGAAACAAATGATAATAGAAACTCAACATTCCAAAACCTGTGGAATACAGCAAAATCAGTGCTAAGGGGAAAAGTTATAAGTGTCTACTTAAAAAAAGAAAAACTTCAACTAAACGACATAATGATGCATCTGACCAAAATCAAAATGTAAGAGCAAACCAATTCCAAAATTAGTGGGAAAAAGGTGATGACAAAAATCAGAGCATAAATAAATAAAATTGAAATGAAGAAAATACAAAAGGTCAGTGAAACAAAAAGTTAAATTTTTGAAAACTTAAAAGTGAGAAACCTTTAGGCAGAATAATTAAGAATAAGAAGAGAGAAGTCTCAAATACAGAAAATTAGAGAAGAAAAGGGAGACGTTACAACTGACATCATAGAAATTAAAAGAATCATTAGTGGCTATTACGAGTAACTAAATTCCACTGAATTGCAAAATCTTTAAGCAATGGATAAATTCCTAGACACATACAACCTACTAAGATTGAACCATGAAAAAATCCAAAACCTAAGCACAATAATAACAAGTAATGAGACAGAAGGTGTAATAAAAAATCTCTGAACAAAGAAAAGCATAGAACCTGATGACTTCACTGATGAATTCAAACTTACCAAACATTACAGAAGAACTAATACAAGTGCCACTTTAACTATTCTGAGAAATACAGACAGGATATTGCCATACTCATTGCATGAAACCAACATTACTTCTGATACCAAAATCAGAAAAATACATCAAAAAAAAAAAAAAAAAGAAATCTACAGCCCAATATCACTGATGAACATTAATGCAATAATCATCAACAAAATACTAGAACATGTAATTCAACCACACATTAAAAAATCATTCATCATTACAAGTAGAATTATCCCAGGGATGCAAGGAGGGTTCAACATAAGCAAATTAAATAATATTAAGCATTATAGTAACAGAATGAAGGAAAAAAATATGATAATTTCAATTGGCACTGAAAAGGTATTTGATAAAATTCAATATTCCCTGTTAGTTAAAAAACCCTTATAAAACTGAGTATAGTGGAAACATACCTCAACATAATATAAGCAGTATATGACAGACCCACAGCTATCATCCTATAGAATGAGGAAAAACAGAAAACTTTTCCCTGATATCTGGAATACAACAATGATATCCACTGTCACCACTGTCATTCAACGTAGTACTGGAAGTTTTACCCAGAGCAATCAGTCCAGAGAAACAAATAAAAGATATATGAATTGAAAATGAAAAAGTCTAATTGCCCTCTTTGGAGATGATATGATATGATATTTTGAAGAAAAAGTAAAACTTCACCAAAAAAAACTATTAAAACTGAAAAAATCAGTAATATTTCAGGATACAAAATCAATACATAAAAATTAGTAGCATTTTTATATGCCAATACCAACCATTCTGAAAAAGAAATGAAAAAGTAATCCTGTTTACAATAGCTACAAATAAAATGAATAGGAATTCACTTATTCAAATAAGTGAAAGGCCTCTACAATAAAAATTATGAAATAATGTTGCAAGATGTGGAATAGAATGCAAAGAAATGAAAAGATACTCAATGTTCATGGATTGGAACAATTAATATTGTTAAAATATTCATACTATCCATACTATCCAAATCAATCTACAGATTTAATAAAAACCCCACCAAATACAAATGACATTCTTCACAGAAATAGAAAAAAATCCTAAAATTCATATGGAATAAGAAGAAGACCCAGAATAGTAAAAGCTAATCTAAGCAAAAACAAAACACAACAAAACAAAACAAAACAAAAAACTGGAGTATCCACATTACCTGACATTAAATTATATTTCAGAGCTATAGTAGCCAAAACAGTAAGGTACTGGACAAAAACAGACACATAGAACAGTGCAAGAGAATAAATAACCCAGAAACATATCCTTACATCTACAGTGACTCTTTTTTAGAACGTTTCCAAGAACATAAATTGTGGAAATGACCATCTCTTCAATAAATGGTGCTGGGGAAACTGGATATCTATATGCAGAAGAATGAAACTATACCCCTATGTCTCACCATATACAAAAAAAATGTATTAATTACTTAAATCTAAGTCCTCAAACTATGAAACTACTAAAAGAAAACGTTTTAGAAACTCTTCAGGACTTTGATCTTGGCAAACACTTCTTGGGCAAAACCCACAGGCATAGGCAATCAAAGTAAAAATGGAAAGTTGAAAGCACATCAAGTTAATAGGCTTCTGCAAAGCAAAGGAAACAATCACCAAATTTAAGAGAAACCCCTCATAGAGGGATAATTTATTTGCAAACTACCCAACTGATAAAGGAATAATAAACAGAATATAAAAGGAGCCTAAACAACTCTCTCTATTAAAAAAACCTAATAATTCAATCAAAAACTGGACAAAAGGTCTGAATAGGCATCTCTCAAAATAAGACACACAAATAGCAAAAAGATATATTAAAAGGTGTTCAGTATAATTGATCATCAAAGAAACACAAATTAAAACTACAATGAGATATTGTCTCACCCTAGTGAAAACGGCTTATATTCAAAATACAGGCAGTAACAAATGCAGGCGAAAACATGGAGAAAAGGGGACACTCATATGATGTTGCTAAGAATGTAAATTAGTACAATCACTATGGAGAACAGTTTGGAGTGTCCTTAAAATACTATAAATAGAGCTACCATATAATCCAGCAATCCTGTCAGAAGCATTTGAACCAGAACTACTCCATCTTGAATAAAGGGTGAGAAAAATAAGGCTGAGACCTACTGGGCTACATTGCCAGGAGGTTAAAGCATTCTTAGGGTGATATAGAAGATCAGCACAAGATGCAAGTCACAAAGATCTTGCTGATGAAATAGCATGTGGTAAAGAAGCTGGTTGAATCCCGCCAAAATCAAGGTGGTAGTAAAAGTGACCTCTGATCATTCTCCCAGCTCATTATACACTAATTATAATATATTAATATACTGAAAGACACTCCCACCAGTGTCATGAGTTTACAAATGCCATGGCAATGTCAGGAAGTTACTCTATATGGTATAAAAAGGGGAGGAACTCTTAGTTCCAGGAATTGTCCACTTGTTTCCCAGAAAACTCATGAATAACTCACCTCTTGTGTAGAGTATAATCAAGAAATAACTATAAAATTAGCCAAACTGCAGCCCTTGGGGCTGCTCTGCCTATGGAGTAGCCATTCTTTATTTCCTTACTTTCTTACTAAACTTGATTTCACTTTACTCTATTGATTTGCCTTGAATTCTTTCACACGTGAGATCCCAGAATCCTCTCTCAAGGTCTGGATCAGGACCTCTTTCTGGTAATAATACCACTTCTAGGCAAATTCCGAAAGAAAGGAAATCAGTATGTTGAAGAGATGTCTGAAACCTCATGTTTTTTTGGAGCACTATTCACAATAGCCAAGATTTGCTAGCTGCTTTTGTCCATTAAGAGATGAATGGATGAAGAAAACATGGTACATATACAGAATGCAGCACTATTCCACTATAGAAAAGAATGAGATCCTGCCATTTGCAATAAAAGGGATGGGACTGGAGATCATTATGTGAAGTAAAATAAGCCAGGCACAGAAAGACAAATATCACATGTTCTCACTCATCTGTGGGTGCTAAGATTTACAACAATTTACTAACTATTGTTAGGTCCATTTAATCAAGTGTCGAGTTTAGGTCCCAAATACCTTTATGAAAGAAAACAATTAACTTCTGAAAATAAAGAGTAGAATGAGGATTTCCAGAAGATGGGAAAAATAGTCAGGAATGGGTGAGGGGGTGTATGGGGAAATAGCTAATGGGTACATAAAATAGAGTAAATAAGACCTAGTATTTGCTAGCACAACTGAATGGCTACAGTGAAAAATAATTTAAATGTACATTTAAAAAAATAACTCAAAAAACGTAATTGAATTGTTTGAAACACAAAGGGTTAATGCTTGAGATGAGGAATATCTTGTTTACCTTGATGTGATTAGTTCATATTGTATGCCTGTATCAAAATATATCATGTAATTCATAAACATATGTATACACACTTAATATGTATCCACAAAAATTTAAAAAATAATAGTTTTAAAAATAAATATTAAACATAAATAAAATTTTGTAAGGTCAGCTGCATAGTTTGCAAAGATTTTTTTCACTGTCTTTGGGTTGTTTGTTTACTCTGTTGATAGTTTCTTTTGTTGCATGGAAGCTCTTTAGCTTAATTAGGTCCCACTTGTCAATTTTTTGTTGTTTTTGCAATTGCTTTTGGCATCTTCATCATAAAATATTTTCAAGGGCCTATATCCAGAATGGTATCTTTTAGGTTTTCTTCAAGAGTTTCTATAGTTTTTTACATTTAATCTTTAATCAATCTCGAGTTGATTTTTGTATACTGTTTAAAGAAGAGGTCCCAATCCAATCTTCTGCATATGGTTAGCCAATTATCTCTGCACCATTAATAAAATAGTCTTTTTTCCATTGATTTTTTTGTTGTTGTTGTTGAAGTTCAGATAATTGTATGTGTGCAGCTTTATTTCTGGGCTCTCTATTTTTTTCTATTGGTCTATTTATCTGTTTTTGTATCAGTACCACGCTGTTTTGGTTACTGTAGACTTGTAGTATAGTTTGAAGTTGGGTAACACGATGCCTCCAACTCTAGCTTTATTCTTTTTGTTTATGATTGCTTTGACTTTGGGGGCAGAATTTCATTTCATATGATTTTTAAAACTTTTTTTCTAATTCTATAAAGAATACTGTTAGTATTTGAAAGGAAAACATTGAATCTGTAATTGGCTTTGCACAGTATGGCCATTTTAAGACTATTGATTCTTTCTACCCAGGAGCATGGAATATTTTTCAATTTGTTTATTTCATCTCTGATTTTTCTAAGAAGTGATTTGTAATTCTCATTGAAGAGGCTTTTCATCTCCCTGGTTAGCAGTATTATTAGATATTGTGTGTGTGTGTGTGTGTGTGTGCACGCGTATGTGTGTGTGTGTGTGTTTGTCTACTATAAATGGGATTGAGTCCTTCATTTGGTATGTAGCTTGGATGTTGTTGCTATACAGAAGTGCTACACATTTGTACGTTGATTGTGTATCCCGAATCTCTGCCGAAGTTGTTAACAGATCTTGGAGCTTATGGGCAGATACTATGGGTTTTCTACAAATAAAATCATATCTATTGCAAAGATGGATAGATTGGCTTTCTCCTTTCTTATTTTGATGCCTTTTATTTCTTTCTGTTTCTCTATTGCTCTAACATAGGACTTCCAGTACTATGTTGCATAGGAGTGATGAAAGTAGGTATCATTGTTTTGTTCTGGTTCTCAAGAGGAATGCTTCCAGCTTTTGCCCATTCAGTAAGATATTGGCTGTATGCTTGTCATAAATGTTTCTTATTATTTTGAGGTTTGTTTCTTCAATGCCTAGTTTGTTGATGGTTTTTAACATGAAAAATGTTGAATTTTATTGAAAGTCTTTGCATCGATTGAGAGGCTCATATGATTTTTGTTTTCAGTCTTGTTTTTGTGATGGATCACATTTATTGATTTGTGTATGTTGAACCAACCCTGTATCCCAGGAATAAAGCCGACTTGATGATAGTAGACTAGCTTTTTGATATTCTGCTAGATTATTGTTTGCTAGTATTTTGCTGAGAATTTTTGCATTTATGTTCATAAGGATATTGGCTTGAAGCGTGTTTTTTTTTTTTTTTTTTTTTTTTTTTTTGATCTTGTTGTTGTCTCTCTGCCAGGTTTTGGCATCAGAATGATGCTGTCCTCATACAATGAGTTAGGGAAGAATCCCTCCAACTCAGATTTTTGGAAGAGTTGCAGTAGAAATAGTAGCAGTTTTTCATTGAACATTTGGTAGACTTCATCTATGAATATGTATGTTCCTGTTTTTTTTTTCTGATTGATAGGATTTTTATTACTGATTCAATTTTGGAACTCATTATTGGTCTGATCAGGGTTTCAGTTTCTTTCTGGTTCCATCTTGGAAGGTTGTATGTTTCCAGGAATCTATCTATTACTGATAAGTTTTCTAGTTTGTGTTCATAGAGGAGTTTGCAATAGTCTCTGAGGGTTTTCTTATATTTCTGTGGGATTGGTGGTATGTCTCCTTTGACATTTCTGATTGTGTTTATTTGGATCTTCTCTCTTTTTTCTTTAGTAGTCTAGATAGTTTTCTTTCAATGTTACTTATTTTTTCAAAAAACAAACTTCTGATTTCTTTGATCTTTTGTATGGTTTTTCAGGTTTCAATATCATTCAGTTCACCGCTGATTTTGGATATTTCTTATCTTCTGTTAGCTTTGGGTTGGTGTGCTCTTGTTTTTCTAGTTCTTCCAGGTACAATGTTAGGTTGTTAATTTGAGACCTTTTTAACTTTTTGATGTGGGCATGTAGCATTATAAACGTCCCTCTTAACATTGCTTTCATTGTGATCCGAGATTCCCGTAGGTTTTATCCTTGTTCTGATAAGTTTCAAATAAGTTCTTTATTTTTCTCTAAATATCATTGTTTACCAAGAAGTCATTGAGGAGCCCATTGTTTAATTTTCATGTTATCATGTGGTTTTGAGAAATCTTCTTAGTATTATTTTTTATTTTATTGTGCTGTAGTCCAATAGTGTGGTTGGTGTGATTTTTTTGTTGTTGTTGTTTAATTTGCTGAGAATTGTTTTGTGGCTAATTGTGTGGTTAATTTTAAAGGATGTGCCATGCGAATATAAAAATAATGTATATATTGTTGTTACTGAGTGGAAAGTTCTTTATATGTCTGTTAGGTCTATTTAATCAAGTGTCGAGTTTAGGTCCCAAATACTTTTATGAATTTTTGTTGTTGTTGTTGATTAACTCTCTAATATTGTCAGCAGGGTATTGAAGTCTCCCACTATTATTATGTGATTATCCAAGTCCGTTTGTGGGTCTCTAAGAACCTATTTTATAACTCGGGATGCTTCTGTGTTGCATGCATATATATTTAGAATAGTTAAGTATTCTTGTTGGATTGAACGAATCCTTTGCCAGTATGTAATGACGCTCTTCTTTATCTTTTTAAGTTATTGTTTATTTAAAGTCCATTTTGTCTGAAATTAGAATAGTTTTTCTTTCTTGTAAATTAGTAGCTTTTTCTCAATTTCCTAACTTTAGCCTATAAGTATCATTGTATGTGAGATGGGTCTCTTGAAGAAAGAATACCATTGGGTCTTGCTTCTTTATCTAACTTGACACTCTGTGTCTTTTAATTGGGGCATTTAACCTCTTTACATTAAAGATTAGTTTTGTTATGTGAAGATTTGATCCTGTCATTGTGCTTTTAGCTGGTTATTATGCAGGCTTGATTATGTAGTTGCTTTACAGTGTCAATGGACTATATATTTAATTGTGTTTTTGTGGTGGCTGTTACTAGTCTTCTGATATCATATTTATTACTCCCTGAAGGACTTCTTGTAAGGCAGATCTGGTGACAATGAATTCCCTTAGCATTTACTTGTCTGAAAATGATCTTATTTCTCTTTCACTTTTCAAGCTTAGTTTGGCCAGATATGAAACAGATATGAAATTCTTTATTGGAGTTTCTTTTTTTTTTTTCTCAAGAATGCTAAATATAGGCCCTCAGTCTCTTTGGCTTGTAGGGTTTCTGAAGAAAGGTTCACTGTTAGCGTTATTGAGTTCTCTTTGTAGGTAACCTGCTTGTTCTCTCTAGTTGCCAAATATATATATATGTGTGTGTGTATATATATAGAAACATATACATAATATAATTATATATAAACATATGTAAACATATATATTATATGCTATATATAATATATATGTTATATAATTATGTGTGTGTGTGTGTGTGTGTGTGTAATGGTAGACCTTGGAGAATCTCATGAGCATGTGTCTTGAGGATAGTTGCAGTCTATAGTATCTCGCAGGAATTCTCTGCAGTTTTTCAATTAGAATGTTGACCTCGTTTGTTAAATTGGGGAAAATTTCCCTGAAGATGCCCTCAAATATGTTTTCCAGATTGCTTGCTTTCTTACTTTCTTTTTCAGGGACACCAATGAGTCATAGACTTGGTCTTTTTACATAATCCCATATTTCTCAGAGATTTTGTTCATTCTTTTTTCTTTTTTATTTATTTTTGTCTGACCAGTTCCATTTGGAGAACTAGCCTTCCAGCTGTGAAATTCTTTTCTCAATTAGTTTTATTTTACTGTTAATACTTGCAATTGTATTACAAAATTCTAAATATTTCAGCTTTATAAAATAAGTTTAGTTCTTTCTTAAAATTGCCATTTTGTTTTTTAGATTTTGTATCATTGTATTGTATTCCTTAGATTTCTCGAATTGGGTTTTGACTTTCTCCTAAACCTTGATTATCTTTATTCCTATCTATATTCTGAACTCTATTTCTGGCATTTCACCCTTCAGCCTGGTTATGAACCATTCCTGGGAACGAGTGCAGTCATTTGGAGGTAAAAAGACACTCTGTCTTTTTTACTTTCTTAAGTTCTTGCTCTGTTTTTTTCTTTTCTGCGTGGGCCAATATTCTTTTGATTTTTGAAATTGCTGTCCTTTGAATGAAGTTATTTTGCTTTTATCGTCTCTGATGCCCTTGGGGGTTTGGTTTTGGTATAAGGCAGATTCGCTTGACTGACTTTAACTCTGGAAGATGTCAGAGGGCCAAGGCTCAGCTCGGCACTCCTGTGCTGCATGTTCTGCATGTGCTAACTCTAGGGATTGATACTGGGCTGCCAACTTTGTTCTCTGGCTTTTTGGGTTAGGAACATGCTGTGTCGAAGGGGCCAAGGTGTTTTGGGTCCACTGGCCTCAACTTTCTGATGGGGTTTCCAGCCAAAGTGTTTCATCTGGTTGGTGGCAGTGGCATTTTTTCTCACTCACATATTCCGACAGACATGGCAGGACAGTTAGGCGCACATGCTATGGCTGGAGTGTGGTGCCGGCGAGAGCCTTTCTTTTAGTTTTCACAGATTCCATATACTGGTGAAATGTTTCGGTGTTGTCTTTTTGGCTGCAATCCAGGAAGTAATGCTTAAAGGTGTCCGCTAGCAGATAAGATCTTACTCTGCTGCCGAGCTCTTTTGTGTCTTGGCACACTTGGCACCAAGTGCCAAGTTGTGGGGAGGCAGAGATGATCCCCTCATCTAGCTCACTCCTGGGCCTTGGAGGAGACCCCTCTGATCAATGGCTCTGTCACCATGTTTCTTTTGTTTGCTGTTCTTGTCCACACGGTTCCCTCAGGCAGGGGCCACTGTTGGCGGGCAGGCAGTATACGTGCCAGGTCAGCTCTGCGGAGTGAGGCGCACCCTACTTATCCACCAGTCTGAAAACCAGGCATTTTATCTTTCTCAATTATTTGAGGCTGAGGGCTCCTCCCTTCTTGGGTACCACCCAAGGTAGCAAGTCCCATTTGTTTATAAGTTGTGGGGGTGTTGGGTCACCTAATCTACTGTTCAGGTGCCTCCCAGGGGAACATGGGGTTTGCTTTCCTGTAGTGTTAAGACAGAAGAGAGACTGATGGGCTGGAAATTCTAGTTCAGTAGGAGTCATCTGACTACTCGAGGCAGGGGTGAGTGGAGTTACCTGTCCTGCCTTGCTAGTGCTTCCTGAGGCAACAGGAGGCTGTACTTCTTGGCAGAATTTAGGCAGAATTAGGACTACTACTTCTAGCAGGTGTGGCCTGACTGCTACAAATGTGGTGGTAGCTAGAGTCACCCACCTTGAGGTCCAGGTGTTTCCCAGGACAATAAGAGGATCTGTCCACCAGCTAATTTCAGACAGAAGCATGACCCCTGGAAGCTTTATCAGGCTTTGCCTTTCTGTCTACCAGTGGTGGGGGTTGGGTGTAGTCACTTAATCTGCCATCCATGTGTTTCTCAGGGCAAGAGGAAGCAGTAGCTACCAGCTGAGTTCAGACAGAAGTGGGACATCTGGGCCAGATGCTGAAGCCAAGAATGAGTCGTCTCGAGAGGGCTTTGTGGGGCAATCTTACTGCCCCCAATCACCGCAACTGTAACTTCTACTGGGGCTTTGGCACTGATGCCAGTGTTATCTGGGGTCCAAGGCTTGTAGAAATCCTCTTGGACTTGAGCGTTGCCACTGCAAAATTTCCTTTTGCTTCTCCACCGCTGCCTCAGTTTAGAGGCATGTGGGGGCCGGGCAGGGTGAGGGGTTTGCTGTGGAAGCCAAGATTATTCTCCTGTTCCCAGGCTTGCACAGGTACGTGTGGAGAGTCTGAATCCCCCAGGGGACTCTCACTCACTCACACTTTACTGTGTTACCCAGCTTCTCCTGACTTTGTGTTCATTCCAGATAGGCTGCAGACCAGCTTCACTCCTCTGTGCTCTCTGGGTCCCTTTGCTGCCTTGATAGATCCCAATGTGGTTTCTTAGATGATTGATTTGTAGGGTCAGTGTTCACTAACCCTTTTGTTTCCTCTCAGTGAGAGGAGCACTCATGAGCTGCTTCTAGTTTGCTGTCTTGACCCAATCCCCATTCCATAATCTTTTATTGAAGGAGAAGACAATGTGAAGCAAAGTTCACAGGCTTAATGCATTAATGGGGCTTCACAGTTTATTTGTACTTAAACTTAAATTTAATATATTTTGATAAAAGAAATACTACCATTTCTAGAATCTGTAATTAATAATTACACCTTTTCACTAGCATATATTCCATATTGTATATTTTTAACTCATTACTTAATATTATATAGTACTTTTTACTGTTTGCTAATAATACATTTTACATAATTTTTTCAACCATTATATATAAAGATTCTGCTTTTGTTACCAAGAAAACAACATTAATAGCTAATGATGCTGTAACACTAATATGTAATTTATGTTACATTTAATATGCTAAGTTTAATTTAAAAATATAGCTATGGTATGAAAATACTATTACTACTAACGGTATGAATAAAGACAAGAATCATTTTAAGTTTTATTCTACTTTTTTTTTTATATAATATATAAAATATCCTGCATTAACACTTTTCTCTATTCAAATAGGTATTACTATTCTTTCTACACATCTACACTTCTCCAGTCTTCAGCTTTGTGTGCTTGGTGACAGTACAGTGGGAAAGAATTGGAAAATAATTTTGAATTGGCTTCAAGTCTGAGACTCTTTTGGACTCTAATTTCTCACAATAGTCAATGCTTGCCAATAAAACTGACAAATTTGCCTTTAGGCTAGCAAATATACTATGTATGTCATCCTTTAGTTTGTATGTCTTTCCACTGATTCTGCAACATAAAGATTAATTGACCTAGATGCTTTTTTTTTTTTTTTTTTTTTTTTTTATTTTGAGACGGAGTCTCGCTCTCGCCCAGGCTGGAGTGCAGTGGCGCAATCTCAGCTCACTGCAAGCTCCACCTCCCAGGTTCATGCCATTCTCCTGCCTCGGCCTCCCGAGTAGCTTGTACTACAGGCAACAGGCACCACACCCGGCTAATTTTTTGTATTTTTTAGTAGAAACGGGATTTCACTGTGTTAGCCAGGATGGTCTTGATCTCCTGACCTCGTGATCCACCCACTTCGGCCTCCCAAAGTGGATACATTTTAGATACGTTTTAGAAGGGTTTCACTGGAATTTTATTCATTTATATTTCTAACAAGCTATTATTCTGTAGCTTATCAAATGTTTTCATAAGATCAGAATGAGAAAAAAGATCTCGTGCAATGTTTAACACCATAATCTGAAGAAGTCCAGAATTGTGTATTGAAAAACTAAATTAAATAGATGTTTTATTAGAAAGTGAGTACTAAAATTCACTGACAAGAAATTATAAATACTGACTAAGTTATAAAATAAATTGTAGAGTGTTTTTAGGTAGTTTTCCCAAACCATGGGATAGATTTATTCTTGTTATTTAATGTTTCCAGAATTCAAAAAATAATGTAAAACCTCATTTAGCAGAAATGTCTAATACAAAATTGAACACAGACAGTCCAGAAAGTCCAAAACACAACACAAGCTTATGTTAAAAAAAAAAAAAAAGAAAAGAAAAATGTCAGTGCTAGAATTTAACCAAGAAACAATATAGAAACCAGAATAGTTCATGAATGATAGTGTATTTTATGAAGGGGCAGTGATTGTGCATAATTCTTTCTTACCTCCATCTGATTAGCAGATCTGAACTACATTAGTGGTGCCTATTCTATACTAGGTATTAATTAATTTATTTTTATATTTCTAAGGTTATATTCACTTTCTTTTACACTGTTGTTATTAATTTCTTAGCAATGTGTTATGCATCTAACTCTACTTTTTCTAATATATTCACTAATGAGTAGAATATCTGGTATCCCCTAATTAAAAATATTCTTAACCATAAAATATGTCTATTTCTTTCTTTCTTTCTTTTTTTTTTTTTTTTTTTTGAGACGGAGTCTCGCTCTGTTGCCCAGGCTACAGTGCAGTGTTGAGACTTTGGTTGACTGCAACTTCCGCCTCCTGGGTTCAAGCAATTCTCCTGCCTCAGCCTTGTATATTTATGTTTCTTATGAATACTTTCTAAGTTGCTTTTTTACATAGGTACCACAAAACTTTTCTTAAGTTCATTTTCATGTGTTACTCATTTTTACGTTGGTTAGTAGTTTTTTAAATTACTCTTTCTCAATAGTTACTGCTGGTTCTCAGTAATGTCTTTTATATTAGGAAATATTATAAAATAAACCAAATGTATTTGAAGTTATTTTATATATTCTCATTATTAGTATTTTAATTATTAGTATTATTATTCAGTAAAAATAATGAAAATCCAGGCAGGCAATTAGTTTAGAGGCAATTGAAAATATTCTCAAATAATTACTTTTCCCAAAGAGCGTCAGGTTCGAAAGCCAATTATTTGAAAACTTCAAGGTATAGATAATGCCAAATGTTACTTAAACTGTTTAGAGGCCAGCAAGGATAGAAGAGCTTTGAAATTCCTTTAACAGATTTGGTATTATATTGATGCCAAAACCTAAAAGTACAGAACAATACTGAAGCAAATATCTTAAATAAAATATTAAAAAGTAGAAGCCAGAAGAACTTTGAAAGGATTATGCAACATAGTAAATTGGACTTTATTTCATGGTTCAATCACAGGAAATATATTCCTACATTTCAAGATATTAAGCAAATAGAAAATATAGTCTATTACAAAAATATAATAGAAATAGAAGAAACAATCTATAATGATGGCAGAATGTCCTTTGATAAAATATAGATAGATATTTAGCTATATAGATCTATGTCAAATAACAAGTTAGAAACAAGCTTAAAAATGCAACACTGGATGAATGTAACCCGATTAGGCCTATTATTACTCAAAGATTACATAAGAAACTAATGTAATAAGAGAAGCGATGATGCTGAATTTAGCAAGTAAAATTCAAAATAATCATTTTATTTGTTATTTTATACATGAATATTCCAAGAAAATGAGTTGAAAAATTTCTGGATACCATATTGAAATGGTAGAGTTGATGTACAAAAATCATTTTATTTTCTATATACCACAATTACTAAGTAGATCACACATGGAGAAAACATTTATATTTCATGCAGCAATATAATTCTTAAAATACCTATGAGACAATTTAACAAGAAGTGTTCTAAAACTTTTCTGGAAGTGCGTTTCTATTGCTGTCACTATTTGAATCTCTTTACATCAACCAATTAATAACATTGTAGTCACCCTTTATCCTTTGTTTTATTCATGCAGTTGCTGAACAAATTTCTGAAAAAAATATATATGCATCCCATTTCCCATATTCTCAACTGTTTATTTGATTAATACTCAACATATCTGAAAAGTTATGTGTATTATCACATTTGTGATATCCTTCCTGGAATTTTTGCAAAACTTCTAGGTTATTTCTTGCATATTTGTAATCAGTATTGTTGTTGTGGAAAGTGGTTAACAAATTACTAGATAACTGGAGAAGAAGACACTATAACAGAGACAATAAATCGTTTTTTTTTTTTTTTTTTTTTTTTTGGAAAGGGAAAGCATAGTAAACCAGTTAGGACACAGATACACACAAACATACACACACACACACACACACACACACACACACACACAGATTTACATGTTTTCTATTTTCTTGCAATATGAGTATGTTTTTATATACCTATTTATATTTGTCCTTATCTTTTCTGAACTGCATTTTTGTATTATTTGACAATTTTACTACTGGGTGATTTAACTGTTCGTTGTTGATTCAAGATCTTTATATATGATTGATATTATTCAGTCATCAGTTACATGTATTGTAAAATTTTATACAATCATTACTTGCCTTTGTTACTTGTTGACTGTGCTTTTTTTAAAAAAAGTGAGAAATAACATTGGTAAAATTTTAAAGCTTGACAACAGCATATATATATAGCTAATCTAGCTCATTTGAATACATACGATTTCTGAATTATCAAGGCATTTGTATTTTATTTGAATAAATTAATCAATATGTTTTTATCATCTACTTTTAAGTTTTCACAGAGTACAAAATGAGTATAGTATACTTTCTACTTTACTCACTGAGGAAAAATAATATAAAAATAATATAATGTGACAAAGGAATCATATTTTAAAAGATAAGTGTAGATTATTTTTGAAATGTCTACTGGATAAGGTTCTGTACTATCTGTTGAATACACAAAGGAATGAAATACCGGGAGAAGTCTACTATTCACTACAGCTTCTCCCAGATTTACACTTTCATAGTGATTGTTGCATAATGACAGGGCTATTACCATATCTTATCCAAAAAATTCTTTCCCAGGGATAACATTTATATAAATTTAAGTAAGCCTTTATTCATCTGTGTATCAGTAAGCAAGTAGATGTTTTCATATGTGACTATGTATAATTCCATGCTTTTCTCAGCTAAATAATAGAATAATCTACATTTCTTTCTTCTTCTTCTTCTCCATACTATAAAGAAAAAAAAAATGAGAATACATTTATTTATTAAAATGTTTAGCAAATTGATAAAATAACTTCCTGATGTTTCTCATTAAAATTTATGTCATTTAAGTTACTGTTATGTCATTGATGTAGCTCTGGACAATCACTTCTTATTTTGGAAGAAATTTTGAGAGGCATTAGTACTTTGTTTTCTAGGTAAAATTATATAAATATAAAACTGAAAATTTCTTCAGGCCCAAGGAATAATCATACTTTATTACATGGAAATAATAAATTGTGTTATTGATCTTAAAAACAGTAAAATCTTTTAGGTACTGCATTTGTAAATTAGCTAGATTTAAACATTTCAAAATGTATATTTATACTGAATAATGGATCTTGTTCTACACAATAAAAACATACAATGCTATCTGTCAATTTGGAAAAATCAGAGTAAACAGATATTTCTTGCATGCATAAATGTTATTTTTACCTAAAATGTCTTCAGGAAAACTGTTGTACATCACCTTGGAGAGAGGAGAAAAGGTTAAATAGTAAAGCAGTGATTTTTATCTAAGGCTTATACATTTTATCACTCTTGGCATTTTGCCCTACTTTCTATCATAACAAAAGAAAATTCTAAATTGGAACAATTTACTCCAAAAAAACTTGCTACTGAAAGAAAGTTATTTTTCTATTTTTTTTCTAAATTGAATGCATTTTAATTTAAAAATAAAACTGTGTTAATTTCTACAGTTTCTTTATTCTCCTGGAAGAATCCTTAATGGTTTCTGTCACACCTTATTTTCACTTTCATGTTATTATAAATTAACATTGCCTTAAAAAGTATTTATTCAAAATAATGTTTCCTTGATGGAAATAAAGGAGTTCATATTAGCAACTATGATGAAGAACAAATAATAGAAGATACTGTTGAGTTCTTAGAAAATAGTACTTCATATTCCTCCCTATTTTTCTATCACAGATACTAAGAATAGAGCCAATATTACAACAAATAACCTTCATGCCTGCAAAAACTTTTTCAGGTACTGAAAAAAATAAGGTTATTTTATCTTTTATATATACTTTTCACACCAAAGAAAATCTGAATTCCTGGCAAATATATTCCAAAAATTATTATTACATCAAATGATTATGACTACAGAGACTACAATGATAAATATAGTAATTTTAAAATCAGAGTGTCTATACACATGATGTATCAGTTTATTTTTAGTTTTTAAAAACTGTTTATGTTGATGACCTTTTCTATAATAGCATACAGACTTCTTATCTAGTTGATTAAATAATACGATCATATACGTGTTTCTATTGACAAAGGGAATTTACATATATGCATACATGTATATAAAATATATACAATATTGTGTACATATATATAGTACATATATATAATATTTGAAACATTGCTGGGTACACGGTGAATTTTTTGTTTTGTTTTGTTTTGTTTTGTTTTTGAGACGGAGTTTCGCTCTTGTTGCCCAGGCTGGAGGGCAGTGGCACGACCTCGGCTCACGGCAACCTCCACCTCCCGGGTTCAAGCGGTTATCATGCCTCAGACTCCCGAGTAGCTGGGATTACAAGCATGCACCTCCACGCCTGGCTAATTATGTATTTTTAGTAGAGACGGGATTTGTACATGTTGGTAAGACTGGTCTCGAACTCCTGACCTCAGGTGATTCGCCCACCTCTGCCTCCCAAGTGCTGGGATTACAGACTTGAGCCACCTCATCCAGCCTCACAATTAATTTCTTATAAGTGCTTTAAGTTGGATTGCTCGAAAGGCAGACATTGAGATGGCAATTACCACCCAAGAGTTTTACTGGATTTTTGTAGCTGTTAAACAAGAGAGTAAGAAAGCAGGATTGGGCAGAGCTATGGGTGCAGGCTCAATAATGACGTGGCTGACCCAATAGGGAGCCCCCTTCAGAGTTGTTCCAATATGGTACAAGGGAACTAACCTAGGTTGATTAGTCACTGAATGAAGACTGTCCAAGGAAAGAGGTCTGATCCTAGGTGATGTGCTTTTTCATCAGTGAAAAGAGGACTGACAGCTGAGAGCAATTTTTGTCAGTATCCTCAGTAGTGGAGTCATAGTACATCATAGCTTGCTCCACAATCCACTCTTGTACTGCTCAGATACACTCTTCTTATAGAGTCCAGAAACATTTCTTTCAGCCCTCTCATGTATCACTTCTTGGGTGAAACTGAAGTAAGATAGTTTAGGTTTTGAACTAGATAGAGTCCCTGGCATTGCAGCTGCCCTTGGAACTATAACCAATACTCATAGTTTCGTCTATTGTCTCAGATTCCTCTTATGCTCACACAGAACTTTTAATGGTCTTTGTGGGCTTATTGTTGGCATGACGTGCATCCTCATACCTGAGAAATTGAGCCATAAGTCGCATAATGTTTGTAACTCACTGTTGCTGGATTTATTCACTAAACATCAAAATTAGGTAAAGAAGTATCAAAAAGCACAAAAAAATAGCCTACCTAAATGTCAAATGCATTCCTCCCTACCTCCTCTTGATAATCAGGTTCAGTTCTTCCTGACAAGATGAAGAATCCGCTTTTTGCCTGCTGGACCATTGGCACTAAGTCCTTGAAATACCTAAACAAAAGCAGTAGTTTTTCCTGCTGTATTTCCCACAATAGAAATGTTTCCCCTCTAGAATAAAAAATCTCCAAACCCACGAGAGTCACTGCAGTACTTCCCCAGGCTCATGCCTCTTCCCTAGTCTGTCCATTGCTCTCTCCATCTGAAATGGGAAAACTCTTAAAGCATCTTTCAATTGCACCATCCAAAGCTATTTGCTGAATGTGTAACACAAGTCTGATTTTCCTTCTGCCTAATCCTGCCTCCTTACTATAATTTTCACCTATATTGATCCCAAGAACACTACATAGGATGGTGGTAAGTGGGATAATTCCTTAGATAGATAGATAGACAGATAGATAGATAGATAGATAGATAGATAGATAGATAGATAGATAGATACACACACACACACACACACACACACACAATGTACCCATAAAAACTGAAAATAAAAAGAAATCATTTTAAAAAGTAGGCCTATACTTGCTTCCAGCTCTTGAATTGTGAATCATGCATTCTTCCTGCTGGGATGCATCACCATTTAAAAGTCTTTGATATACTCTACAGGGTGGTATCTCACTCTTATAAAATATTAGTATCAAACTGGTGCTTTTGCCATGCATTTGACTGGGCATTCCATTGCTCCCATATGCTTCTAGATTTTTGATGTCATTATTGTGAAATACTCAATGGATACCATGGACATGGGTGCATTCATGCATCTTTTTTGTGTAAAGTATGTGCGTTGATCTGACATCTTATGTGAAATTCTGTGCAGGTGAATAAAAAAAAAATAAGTCTCTGGAGACAGATGCTACTTAAGGGTTAGAATGCAGGAACATAATTAATATTCTTGGAATATGTGTTTCTTCCTTTTAAAAATGGACGGCTTCCCCTTCTGTGGTAGAAGAGATCCAAAATATTCCATTTGCCACCAAGTATCCAGAGTCTCTCCTCAAGGATTGTAGACTCAGTGTGTGTTTTTGTTGCTGAGAGATTGAACATTAAAAGTAGTAATAACTTCACTATTGGAATTCATGCTGTAAGGATACTGCATACCTGCCATTACTGCTGTCATACTTACTTCATTCTGATGCTTTCTGTGCTAACTCTAGGATAGCCAATAGTGGTAGCTGCTGACCAACAACTGGCCAAGTTATTTTGTCTAATTGATTCCTTAGTTCTCATCAACAGTGAATGCCCTCTTTTGGGTATTTACATGTAATGGGATTTTCAATGGTTGTGGTCATTCCTCTATATTCCTCTATATCTATGGGAGTGGGATGGGGGGAGACAATGAGTAGAGAAGCAAAAGGAGAGATAGTGTTTCTTCATTTGTAAAACTGGAAACATAATGCTTACTTCCAAATTTTAATGAAAATTTGGTTGTTATATAAAATTAGGTTATTATATAAAAAGCAGAACTCGTTTTAGACAGTTTTCTCATTCTTCATGGAACCTCATTAATAATAAGTGGTGCACTTTGATTAAAAATATACAGAAGTAATTTAGAAATTAGAGAATTGATAAAGATGCATGTATTAAAAGTTATAGTTAATTTATTAAATGCACAAAAATAAATAATAAAATGAATACTTATTATCAATGCTCAAAGACAAATGTCATGGAGGAAGCTTTGTTTCACAAATATAAAAAGTAATATTTAAAGAAAGCTACAGTTAAATAATTTTAAAGTAATGAAAAAGAAAATAAAAATATTAACAAATCATCAAGTTACTACCACAAATTATGTCTCAAAAAGCTGTTAATTGTTTGTTCATGGCCATTTCATATATGCTTTGTTCGAAGTTAATGGCTAATTGGCACCTCCACCCAATAGGATTTGATTAGTAGATTGTCTGAAATAAAATTACGTAAGCTAGCCTTAACTATCAACCTTAATCAAGATGCAGTGAATCCTCTCATGGTGGGAAACAAAATGTATTTCAAAATATGAGTGCCTAAAAACTATGTAAAAAAACTGCATTATCAATTGATTTAGCAAAATGCTAATGTCTAAGCAAACACATTGGTCAACATATCAAAACAAAATAGTTAAGTTGCATATGTGTATATAAATGTATCTGTCTCTCAATCTCCTCTTTTTCTCTCACACTCCTATGTATGTATGTCTGTGTGTACACACATACAAGTATATGTGCATGCATATATAATACAGATACTCGAGCACATGAATATACATAGATATATCAGGTAACCTGAAATTCTTAGCTTATTTAAAGCAGAACGATGGCTTCATGTTTTTGCAGTTTTCTTAGTTTTGTCTTGTTTTGTATCAAAAACAAAAATAACTTTTTTTTCAATTTTTCTACTTCTGTTTTATAAAATATGATGCACATGTTTCTTCTTTCTTTCTTTCTTTCTTTCTTTCTTTCTTTCTTTCTTTCTTTCTTTTTTTGAGACAGAGTCTTGGTCTGTCACCCTGGCTGGAGGGCAGTGGCGCAAACCTGGCACATTGCAACCTCTGCCTCCCGGGTTCAAGCGGTTCTTCTGCCTCAACCTCCTGAGTAGCTGGGATCACAGGCATGTGCCACCACACCCAGCTAATTTTTGTATTTTTAGTAGAGATGGGGTTTCTCCATATTGGTTAGGCTGGTCTTGAACTCCTGGCCTTGTGATCCGCCCGCCCCAGCCTCCCAGAATGCTGGGATTACAGGCGTGAGCCACCACTCATGGCCAGATTCACGTGTTTCTACAAGTTTTACATCATTAGCTCTATTACTTTTCACAATTCTGAGTAAATTTAACAATTATTATACTTTATTTTTAATCACTGTTTTTACAACAACCTGTTTCAACAATGTATTATATGTTTTATATCATTATTTTTTAAATTTTTATTTCCACTTTTAGCTAAGTTCAGTGGATACATGTGTGAGTTTGTTACATGGGTATACTGTGTGATGCTGAGGTTTGGACTATGAATTATCTCATTACCCAGGTAGTAAATATAGTACCAGTGGAGAGTTTTTGCAATCCTCACCCCCCTCCTCTAGTAGTCGCCAGAGAATATTTTTCTCATATTTATGTCCATATGTATTCAGTATTTAGCTGCTGCTTATGAGAACATATGTTATTTTATTTTCTGTTCCTGCTTTAATTTGCTTTAGATAATGGCCTCAGTTGCATCCATGTTGCTACAAAGGAAGTGATTTCATTCTTTTTTGAGCTTCATAGTATTCCGTGGCGTATATGTAACATATTCTTTTTTTTTTTTTTTTTTTTTTTTTTTTTTGAGACGGAGTCTCGCTCTGCTGCCCAGGCTGGAGTGCAGTGGCCGGATCTCAGCTCACTGCAAGCTCCGCCTCCCGGGTTCACGCCATTCTCCTGTCTCAGCCTCCCGAGTAGTTGGGACTACAGGCGCCCGCCACCGCGCCCGGCTAGTTTTTTTTTGTATTTTTAGTAGAGACGGGGTTTCACCGTGTTAGCCAGGATGGTCTCGATCTCCTGACCTCGTGATCCGCCCGTCTCGGCCTCCCAAAGTGCTGGGATTACAGGCTTGAGCCACCGCGCCCGGCCATAACATATTCTTTATCCGGTCCACCACTGATGGGTAGCTATGTTGATTCCGTGTCTTTGCTGTTGTGAATAGTGCTCTTTGAACATACAAACGCATATGTCTTTTTGGTAGAATGATTTATTTTCCTTTGTATATACACCCAATAATGGGATTCCTTGTTCACATTGTAGCCTGTTTTAAGTTCTCTGAGAAATCTCCAAACTGCTTTCCACAGTGGCCGAACTAATTTACACTCCCACCAACAGTTCATGTGTTCTCTTGTCTCCACAACCTTGTCAACATCTCTTATTTTTTGACATTTTAATTTTAGCCATTCTGACTGATGTGAGATGTTATCTCATTGTGGTTTGGATTTGCATTTTTCTAATGATTACATTAGAGCATTCGTTCTATATTTTTTGGGGGAGCATTTATTCATATGTTTGTTGGCTGCATGTGTGTTTCCTTTGGAGAAATGTCTCTTCATTTCCTTTGCCCACTTGTTAACGGAGTTGCTTATTTTTTTGCTCATTGGATTAAGTTCCTTGTAGATTATAGATTCTGAATATTAGAACTTTGTCAAATGCATAGTGGGAAGTATTTTCTCCCATTCTGTTAGTTGCTTGTTTACTCTGTTGGTAGTTTCTTTTTTTCCCTGTATGAAAGCATTTTGATTTTATGCTGTTCTTGTTTCATATTGTTGTATACTGCACTCACAAATAACTATAACCACTTGGCCTTCATCTGTCAACAAAACCACTCAGTGTCTACAAGAACTATCCAATGAAACTCTCTTGCCCCTCTCTCACTTGCCATTTATCTAACAAAAATACAACATAATTCTTATACAACTCAATATTTCCCAGGTCATAAAAAATTCCAGTTCATGTAAGTAATGTATTATGTACAAAAACAGGCATTTTTAATAATCAAAACACCCTTCTCAAGTTATTACTAGTTTATATTAAGAAAATAGATATCATTTTAATTTCACAAAGAATGTTTTCCTTATGACTAGAAAAATTTCCTTCAGATTTTCTAAAACAAAACCAAAACATTTAGCTGTGCAGCAGAATGTGAATATTTAAAAAGCCTTGCAAGGGAAATTTAATTTTTAGCCTTACGTTGGTTCATTAGAAAATATTATTTGAGTAGTTCTGACAGAAAGAACCACATTCCTTGGATAGAAAGAAGTATCTCCCTTATTTTTTCTCTAGGAATTGATACCTTGCTGAATTTTTTA